>NC_080174.1:26998403-27316156 GCF_950295315.1 Erinaceus europaeus | reverse complement strand
TTAGATTTTGACTGGTGAAGACTGCAATTAGATTTTAACTTAATCTCTGTTAGTTAAATTTATCTTTATAAAATAAAGCAATCCATAATGTTCCTTGTTTCACAGAAATATCTAGATTAAAATAAATTTCAAATATACATTATGTAACTGGTAAGAAAAATTAAAGATATCAAGTATAATCTTTAATATCTGACTAAAATTTTCTATGTGTGTGTATTTTTTCTTTCATATTAAAAATTAATAGACTACAAAAAAGCAGCTGAGGGAAGGGAAAGCAGACTAGCAGAAGCAGAAAACAAAATTAGCCAGACAGAGGATGAGCTAAAGAAAACTAAGAAAGAAGTGAAATAATTCAAAAAGAGATTGAAAGCCACTGAAAACAACATCAGAGACATATGGGATTATCTCAAAAGAAGCAACATTCGTATAATTGGCCTGCCAGAGGAAGAAAGAGAGTAAGGGGAAGCAAGCATTCTAGAGTAAATTATAGAAGAAAACTTCACAGACCTTAACAACAGAAAGGACATTAAGATCCAAGAGGCTCAGAGAGTCCCAAGCCGAATCAACCCAGACCTGAAGGCACCAAGACACATCATAGTCACAATGAAAAGAAGTAAGGATAAAGAAAGTATCCTAAAGGCTGCAAGAGAAAAACAAAAAGTCACATACAGGGGAAAACCCATAAGACCATCAACAGACTTCTCCACCCAAAACTAAAGGCCAGAAGAGAATGGCAAGATATCTATTGAGCCCTGAATGAAAAAGGGTTTCAACCGAGGATAATATATCCCACTAGATTTTTCATTCAAACTAGATGGAGTCATCAAAACCTTCTCAGACAAACAACAGTTAAAGGAAGCAACCATCACCAAACCGCCCCTGAAAGAGGTTCTAAAAGACCTCTTCTAAACAAGAACATCACTATAATACTTGCAACATATCAAATAAAAACTTGTTGAACAATGGCACTACAACACATTAAATCCATAATATCAGTAAATGTCAATGGCTTAAATTCACCCATCAAAAGGCACAGAGTAGGAGGATGGATTAGAAAACATAACCCAACCATATGCTGCTTGCAAGAATCCCACTTGACCCAATAAGATAAACACATTTTTAAGTCTGTGAAAGGATGGAACTTAAAGTGAAAGGATGGAAAACTATACTACAGGCTAATGGACCACAAAAAAAGGCAGGAACAACCACTCTCACCTCTGACACAATAGATTTTAAATTAAATAAAGTAATAAAAGATAGGCAAGGTCATTACATAATGATCACAGAATCAATCAGTTAAGAAGATATAACAATTATTAACATCTATGCACCCAATGAGGGACCACCTAAACATATCAAGCACCTACTCAAAGAGCTTCAAAAATACATCAATAGTAATAGTAATATTGGGAGACTTTAACACCCACTCTCACAGTTAGACAGATCAACAAAACACAGAATCAACAAAGAAACAAGAGAATTAAATGAAGAGATGGACAGACATTTTCAGAGCTCTTCACCACCCAAAATTGGAATATACATTCTTTTCAAATCCACACAACACATACTCAAGGATAGACCACATGTTAGGCCACAATGACAGCATCAATAAATTCAAGAACATTGAAATCATCCCAAGTATATTCTCAGACCACAGTGGAGTCACAGAATTTGGAAACCAAACAACATATTGCTTAAGAACAACTGGGTCAGAGAGACACTCAAGCAGGAAATTCAAATGTTCCTGGAAACAAATGAAAATGAAGACATAAGCTATCAAAATATTTGGGACACAACTAAAGCAGTACTGAGAGGGAAACTCATAGCCATACAATCACATATTAAACAGCAAGAAAAAACCCAAATAAACAACCTTACTGCACATCTTCAGGAGTTAGAGGAAGAGGAACAAAGGAACCCTAAAGTAACCAGAAGGACAGAAATCACTAAATTAGAGCAGAAATAAACAACATCGAAAATAAGAGAACCATACAGAAGATCAATGGAGCCAAATGTTGGTTCTTTGAAATATTAAACAAGATTGACAAACCCCTAACCAGACTCACTAAAAAAAAAAGGCAGAAGACTCAAATTCATAAAATTGTAAACGTTGGAGGAGATATCACAACTGACACCACAGAAATCCAGAAAATCATGGGAGACTTCTACAAAGAACTATATGCCACCAAGATAGAAAATCTGGAAGAAATGGAAGAATTCCTAGAAGCATATGCCCTTCCAAAACTGAACCAAGAAGAACGACAAAACCTAAATGGACCAATCACAGACAAAGAAATCGAAACTGTTATTAAGAATCTCCCCAACAACAAAAGTCCTGGACAAGATGGCTTCACAAACGAATTCTACAAAACCTTCAGGAAACAGTTAATACCCATACTCCTAAAGCTTTTCCATAAGATCGAAGAAACCAGAATACTCCCTTCCACCTTCTATGAAGCCAACATCACTCTGATACCAAAAGCAGATAGAGACACAACAAAAAAGGAAAGCTACAGACCAATATCTCTGATGAACATAGATGCCAAAATATTAAACAAGATCTTGGCCAGCCAGATACAACAGCATATCAAAAAGATTGTTCATCACGACCAAGTGGGATACATCCCAGGAATGCAAGACTGGTTCAACATCCATAAGTCAATCAATGTCATTCAACACATCAATAAAAACAAAGCCAAACCTACAAGATATCTCAATAGATGCAGAGAAAGCCTTTGACAAAATCTAACACCCATTCATGCTCAAAACTCTACAAAAAAATGGGAATAGACAGGAAATTCCTCAAGATAGTGGAATCCATATATAGCAAACCAACAGCCAACATCATACTCAATGGACAGAAGCTGAAAGCATTCCCCCTCATATCGGGGACTAGACAGGGCTGTCCACTGTCACCATTACTCTTCAACATAGTATTGGAAGTTCTTGCCATAGCAATCAGGCAAGAGAAAGAAATCAAAGGAATACAGATTGGAAGGGAAGAAGTCAAACTCTCTCTATTTGCAGATGATATGATAGTATACATAGAAAAACCTAAAGAATCCAGTAGAAAACTACTGGAAGTTATTAGGCAATAAAGCAAGGTGTCAGGCTACAAAATCAATGTACAAAAATCAGTGGCATTTCTCTATGCAAACACTAAATCTGAAGAAGAAGACATCCAGAAATCACTCCCATTCACTGTTGCAACAAAATCAATAAAATAGCTAGGAGTAAAGCTGACCAAAGAAGTGACAGACTTGTATACTGAAAACTGTGAGTCGCTACTCAAGGAAACAGAAACTGATACCAAGAAATGGAAAGACATCCCATGCTCATGGATCGGAAGAATAAATATCATCAAAATGAATATTCTCTACAGAGCCATATACAAATTTAATGCGATACCCATCAAAGTTCCACCAAGCTTCTTTAAGAAAATAGAACAAAAACTGCATTCATTTATCTGGAACCAGAAAACACCTAGAATTGCCAAAACCATCTTGAGGAAAAGAAACAGAAATGGAGGCATCATACTCCCAGATCTCAAACTATATTATAATGCCATCATCATCAAAACAGCCTGGTACTGGAACAAAAATAGGCACACAGACCAGTGGAACAGAATTGAGAGCCCAGAAATAAATCCCCACAACTACGGACATCTAATCTTTGATAAGGGGGCCCAGAGTATTAAATGGAAGAAGGAGGCTCTCTTCAATAAATGGTGCTAGGAAAACTGGGTTATAACATATCTCACCAGAAACAAAAATCAACTCCAAATGGATCAAAGACATGGATGTCAGACCGGAATCTATGAAATACTTAGAGGAAAACATGGGTGAAACAATTTGATCAGGACCTGATCAACTCCAAATGGATCAAAGACATGGATGTCAGACCGGAAACTATCAAATACTTAGAGGAAAACATTGGTGAAACAATTTGATCAGGACCTGATCAAATTGTAAGTAGGGCACCAAAGTAAAAACCCAGTGGTGAGGGGTAGACATGCAGCTTCCTGGGCCAGTGGGGGGTGGAAGTGGGTGGGAGGGATGGGTCACAGTCCTTTGGTGGTGGGAATGGTGTTTATGTACACTCCTAGCAAAATATAGACATATAAATCAGTAGTTAATTAATATGAGAGGGGGAAAATCAATTGTATGTCTCAAAGTTTCTCAAAACACAAACTGAATCTTTTTAATATATAGGCTGTGTATTTGATATGCAGACTCTCTCAAAAGCCTAGACCAAGTAGATCAGAAGCATCCAATAGCACAGCTATATACAAGATACTGGATACTGTACAGCAAACCATAACAAAAGGATTTTTCAAAGTTAACCCAATTACCAAATAATGTGATGATAACATTAACTATCGATTGTCTTTTTGAACCTTAAGACAGCAGGAACCTCACATCTCCACTATAGAGCCCCTACTTCCCCCAGTCCTGGAACCCTTGGATAGGGCCCACTTTCCCGTATGCATCTCCCAATCCAAACCATATAATATTGCATCTGCCGATCACAACCTAACCAACGCAGTGATTGCCACCTCAACATGCTTCACCTCAGACTGTATCCAGAGACTTCACGTGTGGAATGACAACCCTTCAGCTTCATTACTAGGGTGAGACCTTTCCTTTTATAGTACACTCTAATTTCATCTCAGGTTAGTTCACTTTCTAACAAAGTCCCATAACCTAGATATACACCAGTTTCTGTGAGAGAGAGCATATGTTCACACGTATCCATAAACTACTGCAAAATATATACCTGAAAGCAGAAGTACACTAGAGTTTGCTGTGAGTACACCCCTAACACTTCCTCTACACTATTCCAAGCTTGGGATCCATGATTGCTCAACAAATTGTTTGGCTTCGTATGTTAACTCTCTTTTCAATCACCAGGTTCCAGATGCCACCAGGATGCTGGCCAGGCTTCCCTGGATTGAAGACCCCACCAATGTGTCCTGGAGCTCAGCTTCCCCAGAGACACACCTTACTAGGGAAAGAGAGAGGCAGACTGGGAGTATGCACCGACCAGTCAACACCCATGTTCAGCGGGGAAGCAATTACAAAAGCCAGACCTTCTACCTTCTGCAACCCTCAACGACCCTGGGTCCATGCTAACAGAGGGCTAGAGAATGGGAAAGCTATCATGGGAGTGGGTGGGCTATGGAGATTGGGTGGTGGGAATTGTGTGGAGTTGTACCCCTCTTACCTTATGTTTTTGTTCATTAATCCTTTCTTAAATAAAAAATAAAAAAAAAAAAGAAACACTTTCCCACCTAAACCTCAAGGACATCTTTGATGAAACAAACCCAATTGCAAGGAAGACTAAAGCAGAAACAAACCAATGGGACTACATCAAATTGAAAAGCTTCTGCACAGCCAAAGAAATTATCACACAAACAAAGAGACGCCTCACTGAATGGGAGAAGACCTTCACATGCCATACATCCGACAAGAGACTAATCATCAAAATATACAAAGAACTCAGCAAACTTAGCACCAAAAAAGCAAATGACCCCATTCAAAAATGGGCAAAGAATATGAACAAGACATTTACTTCAGAGGAGATCCAAAAGGCTAACAAACATATGAAAAACTGCTCCAGGTCACTGATTGTCAGAGAAATGCAAATAAAGACAACACTGAGATACCACCTCACTCCTATAAGAATGGCATACATCAAAAAGGACAGCAGCAACAAATGCTGGAGAGGCTGAGGGGACAGAGGAACCCTTTTGCATTGCTGGTGGGAATGTAAATTGGTCCAGCCTCTCTGGAGAGCTGTCTGGAGAACTCTCACAAGGCTAGACATAGACCTTGCATATGACCCAATATATCCTGGGGATATACCACAAGGATTCCATAATGCCCTACTAAGAAGATATGTGTACATTTATGTTCATAGAAGCACAATTCATAATAGCTAAAACCTGGAAGGAACCCAGGTGCCCATCAGCAGATGAGTGGCCCAGCATGCTGTGGTACATATACACAATGGAATACTATGCAGCTATTAAGGACAATGAGTCCACCTTATCTGAACCATCTTGCACAGAGCTACAAGGAATTATGTAAAGTCAGTTAAATCAGAAAGATAAAGATGAGTATGGGATGATCCCACTCATCAACAGAAGTTGAGAAAGAAGAACATAAAGGGGAACTAAAAGCAGGATCTGATTAAATCAAGAGCAGGGCACCAATGTAAAAACACTGTGGTGAAGGGGAGGGTAGCCATTGGGCTTCCCAGTGCGTCAGGGAGTGGGGTGGGGAGGTGGGGATGGAACACAATCTTTTGGTGGTGGGAGTGGTGTTTATAAACAATCCTATTAAAGTGTAAACATATAAACCACTATTTAATTAATATGAGAGGGGAAAGATTGATCATATGTTTAGAACTTCTTAAAACACAGACTGAGTCTTTTTAATACATAGGCTGTCTTTGATATGTTGACTCTCTCAAAAGCCTAGACCAGGGAGAACAGAAGCAACTGGTAGCACAGCTATATACAAGATGCTCAGTATTATACTCCAAACCCTAACAAAGGGATTTTCCAAAGTTAATCCTATCACCAAATAATGTGATGATAACAATAACTATCCATTGTCTTCTTGAACCCTAAGACAATAGGAACTTCACATTTCCTCTATAGAGCCTATATTTCCCCCAGTCCTGGAACCTTTGGGTGGGGCCCACTTTTCTGCATGCTGCTCTCAATTCAAATCAAATAAATATTGCATCCATGGATTGCAACCTAATCAACGCAACCAGTGCTACCCCAACATGCTTCACTTCAGACTGTGACCAGAGACTTCAGGTGTGGAATGACAACCCTCAGCTTCATCACTCGGGTGAGACCTTTCCTTTCATAGTATTCTCTAATTCCATTCCAGGTGTTCCACTCCCCAATAAAGTCCCCAAACCTAGATATAGTACAGGTCACCTGAGATAGAGCATAGGTTCACACATGCCCATAAACTAGGGAAAAATATATACCTGAAAGCAGAAGTACACAAGAGCATGCAGGGAATACTCCCCAACACTTCATCTGCACTATTCCAGTCTTTAGGTCTATGATTGTTCAACAATTTGTTTGGCTTTGTATGTTAACTCTCTTTTCAGCCACCAGGTTCTAGATGCCAGCATGATGCTGACCAGACTTCCCTGGACAGACGACCCCATCAATGTGTTATGGAGCTCTGCTTCCTTAGAGCCCCACCTTACTAAGGAAAGAGAGAGGCATACTGGGAGTATGGATCGACCAATCAATGCCCATGTTCAGCAGGGAAGCAATTACATAAGCCAGACTTTCCACCCTCTGCAACCCACAAGACCCTGGATCCATATTCCCAGAGAGATAGAGAATGAGAAGGCTATCAAGGGAGGGGATGGGATATGGAGATCGAGTTATGGGAATTGTGCGGAATTGTACCCCTCTTATTCTATGGTTTTGTTAATGTCTCCTTTCTTAAATAAATAAAAAAGAGAACCACTGCTCCCCCAGGTTCAGCAGCTTTAACCAAATTCTGCATAAGGTGACAAGTGCCAGACTTTTCACTAGACCTTATGCAAACTTCTGCCTTATCCAGTACCTGGTGGAAAAAGAGGATAAAAAGCCAGATAAGAGAAGTATTCCACTAGTCAAGAATGCTTCCCAACATCCTCACAAATAAATTTTTACATAGAATCAACTCAAATAAAAGTCAAACAAGTGATATTGAGTCAAAGCATTCAATACTCACTTTATTCTGTACTGACTGTCTACTAGCCTTACAATTCAAAAGAATCAAATGACCTACTCTCTTCAGTAATCATTATGGCAACCCCAGCTGGTGTGCTAGAATTACATCACGATTGTTCAGTTAGCAGTGCTAATATGCAAACATGCTCAATAAAGATCATCTATTTTACATCACTTATAAATCAAACCACAAAGAAACATTTGAATATGTAATCTCCAATGAGAAGCTTAAAACTTCAGCCACTATCAAAGCCTTAAATAATCCAAGATTTATTAAGCTATTACTCAACAAGCCCTCATTCACTTTATTCCAGGGATGTGGCTAAGTATGTTAAATGAATCATCTTACTTAATCCCTGCAACTACCTAATGCAATAAGTATTAATTTTTATCTCCATTTATAAAATGGAAAACATAGTTCAGAGAAGCTAAGTGATTTTCCCTTGATGCTAAAACAGTTAAGTGGTCGAGCTGGAATTCCAGCTTGAAGTAATTGGGTTTATTTATCTTTATAAAAATAAAGCAATCCAAAGAGAGAGTGAAAATATCTACTGTTTTGCCAGTAGAGACAGTCACATAAAGAAAACATGCAGTTCACATATCTTACTATAAACTAATAGTTAACATATTAAATGAAAACTGGAGTTCTCATATGATTAAATTTCATATGGAATACTACCTTTTTATGTTTGCAAATTCACTGCTTTAGGAACATAGCATTAAAACTGAAGAGGAAGCAACAGTTAAGAATAGACATGAAGGGGCCGGGTGGTGGCACACCTGGTTGAGTGCACATGTTACAGTGCACAAGGACCCAGGTTCGAACCTCCAGTCCCCACCTGCAGGGGAAAGCTTCATGAGTGGTGAAGCAGGGCTGCAGGTGTCTCTCTGTCTCTCTCCCTCTCTATCTTACCATCTCAATTTCTGTCTGTTTCTATCCAAAAATAAATAAATAAAGATTAAAAAGAATAAACATGAAATGTGAACTTGGTAAAGAAAAAGTGAAGGCAGAGAAACTACAAAAGAGAAAATATAATACTCCAGACAGAAGACATGGTATAGGGAGGTGCAAAATTAGCTATATATGTATGTGAATATATCCAATAATTGCACAGGATTTTTACACAGTAGTCTACAATTTGTTTGATCTCCTCTGCTCTTGTTACTGTGTATCATTTTCATCACTTTGTGGTACTCTATAGTCTTTCTGATTTTTCTTGATTAGTTTTGTACTTTGTTTAAAACACATTAATGCTTCTTCGCTTGCATTTTTTTCCAGTTCTCAATATCTTTTCTAAACCCAACTTACTGATACTTTTACATTTCTTACTTTTCTTTTTGTGGGAGTCCGACAGTGGCACACCCAGTTAAGCACACATATCACAAGGCACACATATAATAAAGCACAATGACTTGGCTCAAGCCTCCAACATTTGTGGGGGGACACTTCACAAGTGGTGAAGCAGCAGGTCTGTAGAGTCTCTCTCTCCCTATTCCGCTCCCCCTCCCCCTCTCAATTTTTCTCTGCCCTGTCAAATAAAAAGAAAAAACAGTAGAAGATGGCCACCAGGAGTTTTGAGTTTATCTTGTACACACTGAGCCCCAGCAATAACCTTTGAAGAAAAAAAAATCACCTTTGTTATCCTATTATCATTATTGTTATTATTATTTGCCTCCAGGGTTATCACTGGGACTCAGTGCTTGAACTACAAATCCACTGTTCCTGCAGGTTATTTTTTTCCCTTTTGTTGCTCTTGTTTGTTTTTTTTTAATTGTTGTTGTTGTTGTTATTGCTCTTGTTGTTATTGCTGTTGTTGTTGGATAGGGCAGAGAAAAATCGAGAGAGAAGACAGAGAGGAAGAGAGATAGACACCTGCAGACCTGCTTCACCACCTATGAGGAGACTCCCCTGCAGGTGGGATCCTTATGCTGGTCCTTCCGCTTCGGACTACATGCACTTAAGCCACTGCGCCACTGCCCAGCCCCCTGAAGTTTTCCTTTTATCCATATCTTACCTGCAAAAGTGCCCATACATAGACTCTCTTAAATACAATTCGAAGAATCACAACAATAAGATAACCTTTGTGCTAAATGCTTGAATGTGTGCATAAGTCAGTTACTTCTCTCACAGTACTCTAAAGTAAATGTTTTTTTTTTCATTTCATAGAAAAGTAAATTAACTCAAAAAGAAGGCAGCTTTCTTGCAAGACTTACAACTAGTAAGTTGTAGAAATAGATTTTTATCTTTTGTCTAACTGAGGAGAATGGGGTGTAGTATGCTATGATTTAGTATATTTCATATACTCATCAATTCAGCTAATAGACAGATATTTATTGTATAGTTTTAATGTGTGTTAGGTCAGAGGGTGTAGACTATATATTATTAAATTCTAAACTTTGAAGTTATTTTATATCATTTGATAATATTTGATCAAATGACATTAAAATGTATAAACCTTATTCAGAAAATCATACCTTTTCCTTCCAACAGGTTTCCAAAAAATTATAATCACAAAGAAGTTTTAAAGTGAAACTTCCCCAGATCACATCAAATCTATGGGGTTTACAACCAACAATATTTATACCCCTTTCCCATATTAGAGAGCTTACTCTCTTCCCTGATACAGCTTTCTTGTCCTTTTTCCAGCCATGACATCATCTCCCAAGACAATAACTTGGATCCACCTCCATATCAGATTTCAGGCTCAGGGGAAAAAAGAAAAAAGAAAAAAAAAAACTAGTATAGTTACAGGCCCTTTGGAATATAACTAAAATATGTCTACTAGCTATCTACAAAATGGAGGATGCCCCTCAACTCTTCATTTGCACTATTTCAGCCTTTAGGTACATGATTGGTCAACAATTTGTTTGGCTTTGTATGTTAACTCTCTTTTCAGCCACCAGTTTCCTGATGCTAGCATGATACCCACAGACTTCCCTGGATAGACAGCTCCACCAATGTGTCCTGGAACTCCGCTTCCCCAGAGCCCTTCATACTGGGGAAAGAGAGACACACTGGGAGTATGGATCAACTTGTCAACGCCCATGTTCAGCAGGGAAGCAATTACAGAAGCCAGATCTTCAACCTTCTGCATCCTACAATGGCCTTAGGTCCATACTCCCAGAGGGTTAAAAAATAGGAAAGCTATTAGGGGAGGGGATGGGATACAGAGTTCTAGTAATGGGAACTGTGTGGAGTTGTACCCCTCTTATTCTATGGTTTAGTCAATGTTTCCTTTTTAAAAATAAATTAAAAAAAATAAAATGTAACTTTCTTTTTCTATTTTTCTCTTTTTCTTTTCTTATCTTTCTTTCCTTTCATTTTGTTTTATTTTATTTTATTGCTACTTGTTTTATTGCTAGAACTCATACCTAGCATTACAAGCCCACTGATTCTGGTGATCATTTTTCCCATTAATCTTTTATTAAGGGTTATACAAATAGACAGATATAGAATGAAAGATAGAGGGCCCAGGTGGTGGCACACCTGCTTGAGTGCACATATTATAATGCACAAGGATCCGGGTTCAACCCCTTAGCCCTCACCTGTTTTGTAAAAGCTTCATGAGTGGTGAAGCAGGGATGCAGGTGTCTCTCTTTTCCTCTCTCATTCTCTATCTCCCCTTACCTCTGGATTTCTCTCTGTTTCTATTCAATGAATAAAAAAGAGATTTTAAAATTAATTTTTTATATTTATTTATTTATTCCCTTTTGTTGTCCTTGTTGTTTTATTGTTGTAGTTATTATTGATGTCATCGTTGGATAGGACAGAGAGAAATGGAGAGAGGAGGGGAAGACAGATATGGGGGAGAGAAAGATACACACCTGCAGACCTGCTTCACTGCCTGTAAAGCGACTCCCCTGCAGGTGGGGAGCAGGGGCTCTAACTGGGATCCTTATGCCGGTCTTTGCACTTCGCTCCATGTGCTCTAAACCTGCTATGCTACCGCCTTACTCCCCCCCCCAAAATAAAAGATTTTTAAAAAGCAGAATGAAAGAGAGGGGGAAATAGAGAGGGAGAGAAGGAAACATCCGCAGCACTGCTCCATTGACCATGAAGCTTTCCCTACTGCAGGTAGAGGACCTGGGGCTTAAACCTAGTTCCTCCTGCAAGGTGCACTGACCTGCCCCCAAAGCATCATTTTTTATTAGCAATTTAGTACTTATTTACAAAATTATGTGGCAACAGAAATATAATCCCATACAATCCTCACTACTTGAGTTCTGTGTTCCCATTCTCTCCCTGGAAACTGCAGTAGTTCTCCCAAAGTGCCAGGTGGGGGCTGACTATTATTTCTATAGCTGTCTATATTTATGTATATTTGCCATTTTTTTCTATGGCCCTGCCTTCCTTTTCTTTCTAAATCACATGTACTGTGAATTCTGAATGACCTTCCTTTTTTTCTTTTCTCTCTCAAGGTCTTGGGGTTTTGATGAAATTAAAGTTCAGAGCCCTCTGGTCATCTTCCTCAAACATTTTTTCCCCTCTGTGGGGCATGGATCAGCATTATTTTAGGGGTGAAGAAGGTGGGTGTTCTGGCTTCTTTAATTGCTTCTCTGCTGAACATGGGTGTTGGCAGGTTGATCTTTATTTATCTTCAGCCTATTTGTATCTTTCCCTACAGGGGTAAGGCTCTGGAGAGGTTAAGTTCCAGGACATATTGGTGAAGTCATTTTCCCAGAGAAGTTGGGATGGAATCAGAGTAGGATCTGAAACTTTGTGGCTGAAATACAGTAAGATATAAAGCAGGACATAATGATTAATGAACAGGAACTATTGAGTAGAAATAAAGCAGATGCAAATCCCAGAGTGGAAAGAAGCTAAAAGTCTATTTTAGGCATGTTCCTAGAAGCTCATGACTTTAGTAGTGTTCTTGAGTTTGATAGCTGATATGCAGGTGACCTTAAAATATTGTCTGGGAAGATTGTTTCAGAGTAGAGGATAGGGCTAGAAAGCTAGATTAGGTCAGAGAGTAGCACCCAACTTGAAGAAAGTATACAAATACAATTAACTGTTTACCCCATCAATCTTACCCAGGGCCCATATGTATTCACATTTAGCACAGGAGCCTGTATAGCCTCTGAGTCCTTGTGAGTCTTACCTCATAGTCCATGGTCACAGCTGGGAACATTCTAGGTTGCACTCATTTCAGGACCAATCTTCCTTGAGTGGCAGAATAGGATGACCCAGCCTCCCTTCAAAGAATAGGCCTTATCATTGCTGCTCTACAGTGAAGGTGAGGTTCTGGAGAAATCCACAAGAGGGCTTATGAAAAGCATCACTTTTTAATTTCATGTGTTCATGCTCCCAATGCTACAATATTATGTCCTGAAAAAGCTGGATTAAAACATGGAGCTTAAACTTTAATTTTATTTCTTCTTCTTTTTATTATTATCTTTATTTATTAGGTAGAGACAGCCAGAAATCGAGAAAGTAGGGGGAGGTAGAGGGGGAAAGAAACAGAGAGACATCTGCAGCACTGTTTCACCACTCACAAAACTTTCCCCCCTGCAGGTGGGGACCAAAGGCTTGAACCCGGGTCCTTACATATTGTAACATGTGCACTCAACCAAGTGTCAATCTCTAAATTTTAATTTTAAGGAAATTCTAAAGAAAAAAAAACTCCTTTATAGGAGAACCTCATAAGCCTCTGACTGGTTACTTGTCATAAAATTTGAAAACAATGATCTATCATAGAAAGTAAAGGAGACAAATATATAGCCTACTATAAAGTTAGAACTACATAGAGTTCTGGGGAAAATGATCACCCTGTTGAGTGTTTGCTTTGCCATTTTCATGGCCCAGATTCAATACCCAGCACCACAAAGGAACCTCACAATACAGGGGGGTATTCAGTGCTGTTGTGTTTCTCCCTGTCTTCCCCTGGCTACCTCTGCCTCTTCCTCTTTCTATATATTTCTGAAGTAAAAAGAGTGAAGAATTTATCAAGGAGAAGTGGAATTGCACATATATAAGGTACCACAAAAACACATAAATATATAGAGACCACTCATGAAGAGAAAAATAATCAAAAATGATTGAGACATGTTAATAATACATAAATGCATAACACATAATGCACAATAACTCCCACCCATAGAAAATAGTTTAACCAGTCTTCTGTGATCTGAAAAATTGTGTCACCATGATTACTTTTTGAATAGAAGAGATAATAAAAGAAAATGGATCTTCCAGTGTTCAAAATAGGGCCATCAGAAACTTGAATTACCTTAAAATATGTGAAAACTATATTATCAAGATGAAATACCTTCATATTCACCACTGATTAGCAGAGAATTCTAATTTACCAAAATCCCAATGAGTATCAGCATGAAAAATTTAAATCAGTAGCACAGAATTCAGCTACCTCTTCCTGTGGTATATATATGAGTTCTACAACATGAGAAAATTATTTAATTTGGGGACCTTAGAGTGTCATTTTTACATCAAATATTTTATTAGCTAATACTTAAGCTCTAAAAGCTGTAATTTATCAACTATCATTGAGATAATACTTTGACAATCTATGAAATATGGAAACACTAAAGTAATGCAGTAAGTACAAGAATAGGGATTCATTTTTTTTTTTTTTTTTTTTTTAGTAAGTTGTTATTGGAAACAAGTAAGGAAGAATGGAAATAATTTTCCAAGATTTACAAACAGAAACAGTGATGTAATTAAATGTAAGTAGACAAAGTCCCAAAGACATCATCATTCTTTGTGTGAAAAACTAACTTGACAACTAGTAAAGCATATTGTTATTCTATATTGACAGTGAGATCTTGTGCAGAAGCCTTTGGATCTAAATGTAGAACTTACTCTGTAACCCCATGGGATACTTCAAAATTCCCCTTTCCATCAATTTTACCTCCAAGGAGAAGCACCGATGCTTGTCAAGAACATTCCATTGTAAAGAATGCAGCTTTAGGTAAAAGAAGTAAAGAAATAAAATCCTCTTTTTTCTCATTTTGGGCTAACTGGGAGATTATTTGCTTCTTCCTCTCCCACCCATACCGAAGGCTCTGGGTGCCCTGCCAATAACCACTTGAGACTATTGCACCCTAACCCCAACTGCTGGAAGTGGTGATTGAATATTGATTCCACAGGGTATCTTCCTCCTCCTGATAACTAAAATTGACCAAATGGAGTGGGAGAATATCCTCACCCACTTGTTTAAGGATTTATTTATTCATTTTTTGAGAAATTAATTGAACCTAAGACTTGGGATTGAATTTAGGACCTCATATATGCAAGTCAACACACTGAGTTACTTCCCCAGCTGTTAAATTATACTTCATTTAAAAAAAAAATAGCCTCCTTGGGAGTCTGGAAGTAGTGAAGTCGGGAAGTAGTGAAGTCGGTTAAGCACATGGGGCACGAAGCACAAGGACCAGCTAAATAATACCAGTTCAAGCCCCTGGCTCCCCACCTGTAGGGGAATCGCTTCACAGGTGGTGAAGTAGGTCTACAGGTGTCTCTCTTTCTCTCCCCCTCTATATCTCCCCCTCCTCTCTACATTTCTCTCTGTCCTATCCAACAATGATGACATCAGTAACAACAACAATAATAACTACAACAACTTAAAAAAGCAACAAGGGCAACAAAAGGGAAAATAAAAAAAATAGCCTCCAGGGTCATATCTGGGGTTTGGTGTGTTCAGTGCCAGCATTACAAATCCACTGTTCTACGGATCCTCACATTCAATTTTTTTTTCTTTCTAATTTTTATTGGATAGGATTTCCAGGAGGTGTAGTTTATGAAATAGTTGCTGTCAGATCGTCACTCTCCCCAAAACAACAACTAAATACAACAAGAAATCAAATTGGGCACATAATCTACAACTAAAAGATTTACAGCTTCAAGTGAGTGCTCAAGTGTGGTTGGGTAATAAGGGGTGAGGTTTGAAATAACAATATAGTCAAGTCAGAGCTCCAGCTGGCACAGCACCAAGCCACACCATTTTGGACTATGAGTGTAGTTATCAGACCCAGAAGAGATCTTAAAACCTCTCATCTTTGACTCTGGATTTTTTTCTTAACTGCTGAATTTAAGGAAAGGACACAACAAAAATCAGAGAGATTTCATGACCACAAGACAAACCAAAACACCCTCCTTCCAATCCACCATCAAGGATTATACAAACAAGAGAAGCCTAGAGATCACAACAATAACCAACAATAACCAACATCATAAATGTGTAGAAATAAACAACAAAATATGCCACAACAAGCAGAAAGAAGTGAAACAGGAAATCCAAGAAATTCTAGATGCAGAGAGACTATCAGAGACAGACTATAGAACGTTTATTATGAGAACTCTCCAAGAAATTAAGCAAGAATTGAAAGAGCATTTTATTTTGGAATTAAGACACACAAAAGAGGAACTCTGAACAGAATTTGATAAGAAGCTTACAAAGCTTGAAAAAACTTCAGAGTTCACTAAGCAGTTAGGAAGCATGAAAGAAAAAAACTTCAAACAGAACTGCAGGGTCTGAAAGACACATTTAGTGCAGTTCAAACTCAGGCAGAAGGCTTAGAAAATAGACTCACTGAGAGTCCTGTGGTAGCGCAGAGGGTTAATCACAGGTGGTGCAAAGCACAAGGACCTGCATAAGGATCCCGGTTCTAGCCCTCCGGCTCCCCACTTGCAGGGGAAGTCTCTTCACAGGCAGTGAAGCGGGTCTGAAGGTGTCTGTCTTTCTCTCCCCATCTCTGTCTTCCTCTCCTCTCTCAATTTCTCTCTGTCCTATTGAACAACGATGACATCAACAACAACAATAACTACAATAACAAGGGCTACAAAAGGGAAAATAAATAATTAAAAAATTTTAAATAAAGAAAGTAGACTCACACATGCAGAAGAAAGAATTTCCAATCTAGAAGATACAATTAGACTACTCTTTTAATTCAAAGATGAGGGAGAGGAAAGGTTTAGAAAAAATGAAGCCACTCCCTGTGAAATACAGACTCCATAAAAAGTTCAAGTGTGGGGCAGTCGGTTGGTAATGTAGCGGGTTAAGTACAAGTGCACAAAGCACAAGGACCGGCCTAAGGATCTCAGTTCAGACCTCCAGCTCCCCACCTGCAGTGAAGCAGGTGTGCAGGTATCTATCTTTCTCTCCCCCCTCTGTCTTCCCCTCTCTCCATTTTTCTGTTTTCTATCCAACAACAACATCAACAACAACAATTAAAAAAATAACAAAGGCAACAAAAGGAAAAATAAATAATAATATTTTTTAAATTTATTTTTTATTTAAGAAAGGATAAATTAACAAAACCATAGGGGTACAACTCCACACAATACCCACCACCCAATCACCATATCCCATCCCCTCCCCGGATAGTTTCCCTATTCTCTATCCCTCTGGGAGCATGGACCCAGGGTCCTTGTGGGTTGCAGAAGGTGGAAGGTCTGGCTTCTGTAATTGCTTCCCCGCTAAACATGGACGTTGACTGGTCGATCAATACTCCCAGTATGCCTCTCTCTTTCCCTAGTAGGGTGGGTCTCTGGGGAAGCAGAGCTCCAAGACACATTGGTGGGGTCTTCAGTTCAGGGAAGCCTGGCCGGCATCCTGATGGCATCTGGAACCGGCTGACTGACAAGAGAGTTAACATACAAAGCCAAACAAATTGTTGAGCAATCATGGACCCAAAGCCTGGAATAGTGGAGAGGAAGTGTTAGGGGTGTACTCACAGCAAACTCTAGTGTACTTCTGCTTTCAGGTATATATTTTGCACTAGTTTATGGATACTTGTGAACATATGCTCTCTCTCACAAAACCTGGTCTATATCTAGGTTTTGGGACTTTGTTGGAAAGTGAATGACCCGGGATGGAATTAGAGAATACTATGAAAGGAAAGGTCTCACCCGAGTAATAAAGCTGAAGGGTTGTCATTCCACACCTGAAGTCTCTGGACACAGTCTGAGCTGAAGCATGTTGAGGTGGCAATTGTTGCGTTGATTAGGTTGCAATCGGCTGATGCAATATTATTTGATATGGATTGGGAGAGGCAAGCGGGAATGTGGGCCCTATCCTAAGGTTCCAGGACTGGGGCAAATATAAGCTCTATAGTGGAGATGTGAAGTTCCTGCTGTCTGAGGGTTCAAAAAGACAATGGATAGTTATTGTTGTCATCACATTATTTGGTAATTGGGTTGACTTTGAAAAGTCCTTTTGTTAGAGTTTGCTGTATAGTACGCAGTATCTTGTAAATAGCTGTGCCACCGGTTGCTTCTGATCTACTTGTCCTAGGCTTTTGGCATATCAAATACACAGCCTATATATTAAAAAGACTCAGTCTGTGTTTTAAAAACTTCGAGACATACAATTAATTTTCTCCCTCTCATATTAATTAACTAGTGACTACACTTTACTAGGAGTGTACATAAACACCATTCCCACCACCAAAAGATTGTGACCCATCCCACCTACCCACCCACCCACCCCCACCCCCTACCGGCCCAGGAAGCTGCATGTCTATCCCTCACCACAGGGTTTTTACTTTGGTGCCCTACTTTCAATTCAGTCAGATCCTGCTTTTAGTTTCCCTTTCAGATCTTCTTTCTCAACTTCTATTGATGAGTGGTATCATCCCATACTCATCTTTATTTTTCTGACTTAGCTCACTTAACATAATTCCTTGTAGCTCTGTCCAAGATGGGTCAGAGAAGGTGGGTTCATTGTTCTTGATAGCTGTATAGTATTCCATTGTGTATATATACCACAGCTTTCTCAGCCACTCATCTGCTGTTGGGCACCTGGGTTGCTTCCAGGTTTTAGCTATTATGAATTATGCTGCTATAAACATAGGAGTACACACATATTTTTGGTTGGGTGTTATGGAGACCTTGGGGTATAACCCCAGGAGAGGAATTACTGGATCATATGGAAGGTCCATGTCTAGCCTTCTGAGAGTTCTCCAGACAGCTCTCCAGAGAGGCTGGACCAATTTACATTCCCACCAGCAATGCAAAAGGGTTCCTCTGTCCCCTCACCCTCTCCAGGATTTATTGCTGCTGTCCTTTTTGATGTATGCCATTCTTACAGGAGTGAGATGGTATCTCAATGTTGTCTTAATTTGCATTTCTCTGACAATCAGTGACCTGGAGCAGTTTTTCATATGTTTGTTAGCCTTTTGGATCTCCTCTGAGGTGAATGTTTTGTTCATATCCTCTGCTTATTTTTGGATGGGGTCATTTGCTTTTTTGGTGCTAAGTTTGCTGAGCTCTTTATATATTTTGGTGATTAGTTTCTTGTCTGATGTATGGCATGTGAAGATCTTCTCCCATTCTGTGAGGGGTCTCTTTGTTTGTTTAGTAGTTTCTTTGGCTGTTCAGAAGCTTTTTTATTTGATGTAGTCCCATTGGTTTCTTTCTGCTTTACCTTTCTTACAATTGGGTTTATTTCACCAAAGATGTCCTTGAGGTGTAGGTGGGAAAGTGTTTTACCAAAGTTTTCCTCTAGGTATTTGATTGTTTCTGGTCTAACATCCAGATCTTTGACCCATTTGGAGTTGATTTTTGTTTCTGGTGAGATAAAGTGGTTCAGGTTCATTATTCTGCTAGTTACAACCCAGTTTTCCCAGCACCATTTATTGAAGAGAGCCTCCTTCTTCCATTTAATATTCTGGGCCCCCTTATCAAAGATTAGATGTCCGTAGTTGTGGGGATTTATTTCTGGGCTCTCAATTCTGTTCCACTGGTCTGTGTGCCTATTTTTGTTCCAGTACCAGGCTGTTTTGATGATGATGGCATTATAATATAGTTTGAGATCTGGGAGTGTGATGCCTCCATTTCTGTTTCTTTTCCTCAAGATGGTTTTGGCAATTCTAGGTGTTTTCTGGTTCCAGATAAATGAATGCAGTTTTTGTTCTATTTTCTTAAAGAAGCTTGGTGGAACTTTGATGGGTATCGCATTAAATTTGTATATGGCTCTGTAGAGAATATTCATTTTGATGATATTTATTCTTCCGATCCATGAGCATGGGGTGTCTTTCCATTTCTTGGTATCAGTTTCTGTTTCCTTGAGTAGCGACTCACAGTTTTCAGTATACAAGTCTGTCACTTCTTTGGTCAGCTTTACTCCTAGCTATTTTATTGATTTTGTTGCAACAGTGAATGGGAGTGATTTCTGGATGTCTTCTTCTTCAGATTTAGTGTTTGCATAGAGAAATGCCACTGATTTTTGTACATTGATTTTGTAGCCTGACACCTTGCTTTATTGCCTAATAACTTCCAGTAGTTTTCTACTGGATTCTTTAGGTTTTTCTATGTATACTATCATATCATCTGCAAATAGAGAGAGTTTGACTTCTTCCCTTCCAATCTGTATTCCTTTGATTTCTTTCTCTTGCCTGATTGCTATGGCAAGAACTTCCAATACTATGTTGAAGAGTAATGGTGACAGTGGACAGCCCTGTCTAGTCCCCGATATGAGGGGGAATGCTTTCAGCTTCTGTTCATTGAGTATGATGTTGGCTGTTGGTTTGCTATATATGGATTCCACTATCTTGAGGAATTTCCCGTCTATTCCCATTTTTTTGTAGAGTTTTGAGCATGAATGGGTGTTAGATTTTGTCAAAGGCTTTCTCTGCATCTATTGAGATATCTTGTAGGTTTGGCTTTGTTTTTATTGATGTGTTGAATGACATTGATTGACTTATGGATGTTGAACCAGTCTTGCATTCCTGGGATGTATCCCACTTGGTCGTGATGAACAATCTTTTTGATATGCTGTTGTATCTGGCTGGCCAAGATCTTGTTTAATATTTTGGCATCTATGTTCATCAGAGATATTGGTCTGTAGCTTTCCTTTTTTGTTGTGTCTCTATCTGCTTTTGGTATCAGAGTGATGTTGGCTTCATAGAAGGTGGAAGGGAGTATTCTGGTTTCTTCGATCTTATGGAAAAGCTTTAGGAGTATGGGTATTAACTGTTTCCTGAAGATTTTGTAGAATTCGTTTGTGTGAAGCCATCTGGTCCAGGACTTTTGTTGTTGGGGAGATTCTTAATAACAGTTTCGATTTCTTTGTCTGTGATTGGTCCATTTAGGTCTTGTCGTTCTTCTTGGTTTAGTTTTGGAAGAGCATATGCTTCTAGGAATTCTTCCATTTCTTCCAGATTTTCTATCTTGGTGGCATATAGTTCTTTGTAGAAGTCTCCCATGATTTTCTGGATTTCTGTGGTGTCAGTTGTGATATCTCCTCCATCGTTTACAATTCTATGAATTTGAGTCTTCCTTTTTTGTTTGGTGAGTCTGGCTAGGGGTTTGTCAATTTTTTTTTAAAAGGTCAAGTGTAAGAATAATAGGAATATCTGAGGATGACGATCATGTCAAAGGACCAGAGGTAATATTCAAAGAAATTTTAGCTGAGAATTTCTTTCGCCAAGCAATCCTCAGAACATATTTATTCAAGAGGCAGACCAATCTTCTAGGTTCGTAAATCCAAAGTGACCAATACCAAGGTACTTTATTGTAAATTTATCAAAACTCAATGACATGGAAAAAAAATGGCAGGCAAAGTAAAGGAAAGAAATTACATACAATGGCAGAACTATTAGACTTTCATCACTGAGATTAGTAAGATGAAGAGCTGGTTATTTAAGAGGATAAGTAAAACAGATAAACCACTAGCTACACTCACTAAGAGAAAAAGAGCAGAGCGAATGCTATGGTAAAATCACTCAGATATGAAGATGAAATATTACAACAGATGAGGTAGAGATTCAAGGATTATGCAAGAATATTATGGACATCTCTATGGAATGAAATTTAACAACTAGAAGAAATGGACACATTCTTAGAGTCATACCAACTGCCAATACTGACACAAGAGAAAGTAGATTAACTTAACAGGACAACCACTAGTAAAGAAATTGTCAGAGTCTCTAGGTCATGAATAATGATCACATCAGATAATGTTTCCTCCTGTCTGGAACAAGAAAATGATTCCCAACATCATCTGTGTTCTCACAGTGTTCTAAAATCATTGTAAAAAAAAAAAAGAAAAAGAAAGGAAGGAAGGAAGAAAGAAAGAAAGAAAGAAAGAAAGAAAGAAAGAAAGAAAGAAAGAAAGAAATTGAAGCAGTAATCAAAAGCCTACCCAAGAACAAAAGTCTGGGGCACTAATGACTATAATAATAAATTGTACAAAATATTCAAAGAAGAACTAACATCCATCCTCCTCAAACTCTTCTGTAAAATAGAAGAGGGAACACTCCCAAACACATTCTATGAGGCTAACATCACCCTGGTCTTCAAAACAGGAAAGGACCCCACCAAAAAAGAAAACAAAAGATTTATATCCCTGATAAACATTGATACAAAGATCCTTAACAAAATTTTGGCTAATCAAATCCAAGGACATAAGAGAATAATCCAAAAGGTCAGGTGGGATTCATCCCTCAGAAGTAGGGTTGGTTCAGCATACACAAGTTAATCAGTGTAAACCACTATATCAACAAAAAGAAAGATGAAAATGATATAATTTTATCAACTGCTTCAAAAAAAAAACACTAGACAAGGTTCAACACCCATTTATGATAAAGGCCTTTGAGAAACTGGGGGTGGAAGGAAAATTTCTTAATATAATAAATGCCATATATGACAAATCCATAGGTAACATCATAGTCAGTAGGGGGAAATTGAAAGCTTTCCCCCTAAAATCAGGAAGTAGACAAGAATGCCTACTCTCACCACTTTTATTAAACAGAGAAGTCCTTGCCATCACAATAAGACAAGAAAGCTATATCTATCAAATGAATCCAAATTGGAAAGGATGAAGTTAAACTCTCATTATTTGCAGGTGATATATTGGTATATCTAGAGGACCCCAATAGTGTCTTCTCTGCCAAGAAACTATTAAAAATAATCAATAAATTCAGTAAAGTAGCA
The DNA here is from genome assembly GCF_950295315.1 of Erinaceus europaeus. Taxonomy (NCBI): domain Eukaryota; kingdom Metazoa; phylum Chordata; class Mammalia; order Eulipotyphla; family Erinaceidae; genus Erinaceus; species Erinaceus europaeus. The sequence continues at coordinate 27,293,510 of NC_080174.1, read as the reverse complement.
GGCTACAAAATCAATACCCATGAGTCTGGCATTTCTCTCTGCAAAAGATGGGTCAGAGGAAATGAAATTGAAGGAATCAATTTCATTTACAATTGAATGCCAAAGGATTTACCTATGAGTAAATATAACAAAGGGCATAAAGGACTTTTTCAAGGAAAACTGTAAGACACTGTTAAAGAAATAGACAATGACACAAGGAGATGGAAGAACGTCCTCTATTCATGGATTAGAAGAATAAATATCATTAAAATGGCAATTCTGCCAAAAGCAATCTATAGATTTAATGCAATCTCTATTAAAATTCCAATGGCATATTTTAAGGAAATTGCACAGATAATTTAAAAAATTCAAGTGGAAATTTAAAAGACTGCAAATAGCAAAAGCACTCCTAAGGAAAAATGGAGGCATTGCAATACCCGACTTTAAGTTATACTACAAAGTAGTAGTAGTTAAAACAGTGTGGTACTGGAACAAAAATGGGCATACGGACCAATGGAACAGGATAGAGAGTTCAGAACTAAATAAACATATGGACAGGCACTTCATATATGACAAAGGGGCTAAATCTGCTCAGTGAGGAAAAGAAGGTCTGTTTAATAAATGGTGCTGACAGAGTTGGACAGTCACAGGTAGAAAAATGAAACAAGACCACCAACTAATACCATATACCAAAATTAACTCAGAATGGATAAAAGATCTGAATATTAGACCCAAAAGTATAAAATACATAAAATAACATAATGATAAAACATTTCATGACATCAACACTAAAGATTCATTTGATTACTTCACCCCATGAGCAAGGGGAACAAAAACAAGATTGAATAAAAGAGATTATATCAAATTAAAAAGCTTCTGTACATCAAAAGGAAAACTCCATATGAATTAGCAGAAAACCTAGCAACTGAGAGGACATATTTGCACACTATACTTCAGACAAGCATTTGATATCAAACATCTATAAAGAACTCATACAGCTCAACAAAAAGAACAACTCAATAAAAAAGTGGGCAGAAGATATGAATAGATGGTTCTCTAAAGGAGATGGATGGCCCACAGACATATGTGAAAATGCTCTAATTCACTCATCACTAGAGAAATGCAAATTAAAACCACATTGAGATATTACCTCACACCTGTGAGAATGGTCTTCATCAACAAAACAGGAGAGGATAAATGTTGGAAAGGATGTGGAGACAGAGGAACTCTATTACACTGTTGGTGGGAATGCAAATTGGTACAAGCAGTATGGAGAACAGTATAGAGAACTTTTAAGGAAGTACAGATGGAAATACCTTATGATCTAGCAATTCCACTCCTTAGCATTTATCCAAAAGAAATAATAAAACTAATTTGAATATATATATATATATATATATATATATATATATATCCATGTTCATAGTTACAATATCCACAATAGCCAAAATTTGGAATCCACCAAAATGTTCTTTAACAGATGACTGAATAAAAAAAGTTATGGGACATATACTCAAGGGAGTACTACTCAGCAATAATAAAGATGCATTATTTCAGATAAAATGAATGTAACTCAAGAACATCATGCTTAGTGAAATAAGCAAAGAGGTGAAGGAAAGCCACAGGATAGTTTCACTCATATGTGGAATTTAGAGAACTAAACACACATACTTAAATTGAACAACAAGACACAATGCAACCCATATTTAGATTGGAAAGCTATAATGGTTGTTGAAACTGTAACTAGAAAGGGGATTTGCTTTAGGGCCTTGGCACATAAAAGGTTTCCCAGTGGGACACTGGGAACAAGTTTAAACAATACAAGGTATCATTAGGGTGAAACAGGTAAAAGGCAAAATAAGCAATTATCATCAGAGATTTATGCTAGGTTCATAAAGTCTGAGTATAGTTGTCAGAAGTTTAGTCCCATAAGATAAACAATTATCAGCTAAGGTATAGGTTGCTCATGGCTGTAGAGGGATCTAAAAGTTTACTAGCTAGCAGAGTCACACATGTTCAGTTCCCAGGAGAAATAGCCATGGCAGATACCTGGAGCACCTCCACCGAGATGCTTCTGACCAGGAGAAGAAGCAACAGCCAAAGAGGCTGAGCTGCTCCAAGTCCATGCATTCCCTTTTCTGTGTCCCCACCTCAGGCTGACCTCATTTATATGCTAATAGCCCCAAACTCCTGTTGGGGTCACAACAAATGGTTACCTAAGGGGAAGGGAGGAGGGCACAGGCTTTTGGTGGCAGGAAAGGTGTGAAACTTTAATCCTATTGATTTATATTTTCATAAATCACTATGAATATGACATCTTAGGGGGAATAGATTTATATCTCTAACTGCCTAGCCCATAGCCCTAAGCACAAATATTTGCTTTAGCCTAAGCAATTAATATATTAGATCTGCAAGATGATCAAACTCTGATAATAGGATTAAATTGTTCAAGGAGCTCTAAAACTGTATTTGCAAATGTAGCTATTTAAACATCTAAGTCAACTGCAACTTTAGGCCAGATCAAGACCATCTGACCCTGTAAGTACCTAACATACAGAGGTTCAGATACCACTGAAAGGATACATAGCATAGTGAAGTCAAGTATATTAATATAGATGCTAACCTTTGGCTTATTTTTATTTGTTTGTTTATTCTTATATTACAGAATTACATGTTGACGGGGGTTTGAATCCACACCATTCCCCCTACCACAGTTCTTATTCTTCACTCTCCCCACTGCAACCCACCACAGTTACCCTAAAGTTGTAGACATAGGCCAACTATCATCTCTACAATTATCTGTCCACATTTATACATAGTTGCCCCTTCTTTTCCTGATTCAATCCTCTCTACCCCTCCAAGCCACTCATGACAACATAACTATGTCCATATGTCCCTCTCCTTTTCCTTCTTTTTCTCTGGGTGCTAATGGAGCTCGAGTTCAGAGACCTCTTATCTTCATCCTAACTTGTCTCCCCCACTGCGAGTATGGATCAAAGTTTTTTGGGGGGTAACAGAAGGTAGGAGTTCTGACTTCTATAATTGCTTCTCCACTGAGCATTGGTGTTGACAGGTCGATTCATACCCCAGTCTGTTTTTATCTCTCCCTAGTGGACCAGAGCTCTAAAGATGTGAGGGTCCAGGACACACTGGTGAGGTCATCTGCCAAGAGAAGTTGAGATGGAGACATGGTAGCATCTGGAGCTTGATGTCAGGAAGCTGACATGAGCTAAATTGAGACAAAATGGTTAATGAATAGGAACCAAAAATTAGGATTAGAGTTGATGGGATTGGGTATTTTAAGGTAGAAGGTAGAAGGAAATTCATCTTGGGCATCTTGGGCTAGTTTTGCTTGAGTTTGGTAGCTAGCCTGAAGATGGATAACAATATTGTCTAAGAGAATGTTGTCAGGGTAGAGAAAAGGGCTAGAAAGTTGGATTAGGGTTGGGGAGTAGTTCCCATTCTTGAACAACACAATAAAAAAAAATCTGTGGCTAAAATTATCTATTTACCTCTATCTGCATACTCCAGTGGCATATATATATATATATATATCACAGAGCCTGTGTAACTTCTAAATCCCTATTGGTCTCAGCTTATAGCTCATGGTCACATCTGAGGAACATTGCAGGATCAGTCTTTTTAAAGTGGCAGAGCAGGATAGCCCATCCTTCCTTCGGAGACTGGAACTATCCCTACAGTCATTGCTTTATGGTGAGGACACGTTCCTGCGAGGGCCCACAAGAAGCTGTTTCTTATGGAAGCAACCAGTGGCAGTGGAGAGAGAGGGACTCTTTAGAGGTATAAATCCCATCATATGTGTATGGGAATCCAACGATTATTTAACTAGGCCCCCAGATGATGAAGTGTTGTGATATTGACCAAACAGGCCATTATTAAGTGGGCCAGTCTTCTCGCCTTTATCCAACTTTTGTAGTCCTCTCTTTATCTGATCATCTTAGATTTTCTATCAGTTGTTTAGGCATTGAGTATCATTTTTTGAGCCCAGCCAGAGTTAGGTTTTTGGTATCTGTCTTCTTTGGGCCACTCTGCTAGGCTGCCCAGCTAATTTGGTCTAAGTCCAATCAATTACAGAATTTTTATGATGCCTTCTTTAGGCACTTCAACCATTATTAAGCACTTTGGCTTTGAATTGTATAATTTCCTCTTGTTTATGGATATGTGTACACCTGTATCCAGTACCCTAAACCCTAGCTTAATCTGGTAACTGTTACTTAGTTAAATGACATGCCATATAATATAGTCCAATAGGTAGTCCAATGTGTTAGGAAAGGTCTCAACAGATTTGAAGAGTTTCATGGTTTACTTCTCAGACTCAGTATCTCTGGTTACAGTCCACAGTGATATTTCAGCAGCAGCATGATGCAGGGTGGCAGCACAAGTAGTGATTTGACTGAAGGTGACAGATGTGGTATGGTGGTAAGGAGTCACAGAGGAGGAATATCAAGAAGTTTGTGCGTAATCCTAGAGATACCAGGAGAATGCAAAGGGTTTCTTGCAGTCTTAGAAAGAGTTAAAATATCAATGATTAATTGTTATTATTACTAGGTTAGTTGGGAGGGTGTTTTCAATGATAATCCCATGCTAACTATTGGGCCTATACCTCTAATGGATCCCTTTCTCTACAACCACTGGTCACTTACATCAGGAATGTCATCATAGGCCCTCTTGTGGGCCCTCCCAGAACCTTGCCCTCACCATAAAGCAACAGAGATGGTAGGGATATCCCCAGTCTCTGACTGGAAATTGGGGTATACTTCCCTGCCACTCAAAGAAGACTGGTCCTGAAATGAGTGCAGCCTCCAGTGTTCCCAGCTGTGACCATGAGCTGCGAACTCACACCAATAGGGACTCAGAGGTTACACAGGCTCTGTTGCTAAATATATATGCCCTGGGTCAGGTGGATGGTGATGAATGATTCATTGTATCCACAATTTTTTTTCTTTCAGGAATAGGAGCTACTCAATGCCCTAATCCATCTTTCTAGCCTTTTTATCTACTCTGACACCATTTTCTCAGACAACATTTTTATCCAAGTTCAGGCTAGCTATCAAACTCAAGCAAAACTACCATAATTGTGTGCCCCTAGGAATATGCCCAAGATGGACTTTCTAGCTTTCTTCTACTCTAAAATCCCTAATCTCATCTGCTCTATTTCTACTTTTTAGCTCCTTTCATTAAACATTTTGTCTCACTTTATGTCCTGCCACCTTCCAGACACCAAATTGCAGATGCTATCATGATTCCATCTTGACAACTCTAGGCAGACAACCTCACCAGTGTGTCCTGGAACCTCACCTCTCCAGAGCTCTGGACCACTGTAGAAGGATAGAAACAGTCTGAGAGCATGGATTGATCTGCCAACACCCATATCCAACAGAGAAGCAATTACAGAAGCCAGAAACTTCTGCACCCCCAAAACAATCTTGACCATACCCCGGTGGGGGAGAAGTGTTAGGAGGAAGAAGATAAGAGGGCTCTGAACTTCAGCTCCATCAGCACCCAGAGAGAGGGGCTGAAGGGGTGAGGGACATTTAGAGGTAGTAATGTTGTCATGAGTGGCTTGGAGGGGAAGAGAGGATTGGATCAGGAAGAAAAATGGGGTAACTGTGTATAAATCTTAACAGATAGTTGTAGAGATTATGGGTGGCTATGTCTACAACCTTGGGGGATCTGTGGTTGCTTACATTAGGGTCACTGAGGCTTCAGAACCCTAGTAGTGAGAATGAAGTGGATTTGTACCCTTGTTGACATGTAATTTTGTAAAGAAATATTAAATCACTAATAAAATTTTAAAAAAGAAATTTTATTAGATAGAAATTGAGAGAGGATGGGGAGATAGAAAAAGTGAGAGAAAGACACCTGCAGACCTGCTTCAACACTTGTAAAGTGTATCCCTACAGGTGGGGGCGGGGGCTTGAACCCAGGTTCCTGCTACTATGTGTGCGCCACCACCCAGCCCCCTAAGTCACCCTTCCTTAAGAGTAGTAAAGAGCTAACTAACTACTGACTCCTTTGGAGGTACAAAAAACAGATACCTCAAATGCTTCACGTGAAAACAATGAGAGCAAGTGCAATACCCCTAGGGTATTCTGATGAATCCAGGCTGAAACTAATTTCCAATCTAAACAAATTCATTGCATAGCTTTCTGAGCCTTTGTTTTACCATGTATCCTTTGCACATCTTCTGAGAGTACTTTATATGTAAATCACTAGAAAAGAATTCTTACCTCAAATTCTCCTAATAGGGATTCCAATCTGTGATATACTTGATATTGTTGAAATAATACAGACTTAGAACATCTCTATACTATTATAGAAGTAAGATCCTCCTTACCACAGAAACATACTAAGCAGTGATGTCAAAGAAAAGAAATGTCTCTATAGTGAGACATGTGTTTCTGTTCAGTTCTCATAGGGTTAAAAAAATCCTGAAGGTTGAGTCTGTATATGATCCCAAAGAAATAAGACAGAGAAAACATTTGCCCTATATTTAGATCTCATGCAAAACAAAAGACAAAATTAAGACTTTTATTTGATCTACTTTATTGTAACATAAGGTTTAGCCACATAGAAATTTGGAGTTCAAATTCTGAATTAATAGGAAGTAAAATGAATTTCCCCAGAAAATATTTGAGTGTTCTCTCCCTATAGCTACTGGAGCAAAGAAATGTCTGGTAGAAAGTCAATTGTTGAGATTTCTGGTCTAGCCAGCTCACCTTCTTCTCATCTAGAGATAAACTAATAGGAAACACTAGAAAGTATGTATTGTAACATGGTTTTTTTAATGTGACATTTATACAAACTCAGAATAAGCTTTCTTCTGTTTCATTCCTAGTCTTGTGATTGACTTAGTGATGTGAAATTTGGAGAGAAAAAAATCCATGATTAAGATCCAAAGAGAAGGCTTGTCCAGGAGTACATAGAATTAATCTGCTTCCATCTGTTTTTATTTTTCCCAACCCAATCTGTCAACCACTAAAAAATATTCCCATGTGTTCCTGGGTCCTGTTGACAAAGACATCTGGAAATAAGCATCCTTGTTTTTAAACTATGATAACAACAGAGGAATTAGAAAAATTATGTCAAATACTTCATTATTCTGATGGGGAAAATCTCTAGCCAGGAAAACTCCAGTAATATTTGGAAATAATACTGGAAATAAAACTCCACTATATTTGGAAAGTAATGTCCCCCTACATGCCTTGTCCTAATTTATAGATCTGATTGGCAAGTTCTGAAGGAGGTGTAAGTGTGTTGTGGAGACAGGTCTGGCCAGGTGGTTGCTAGAATTAAAAAAAAAGTCACGTAGTGTTCTGAGTTAAAAAACAAAATAAAGGTGGGGGGTGGATCAAGTCAATATTTAAGAACCTCCAAGATGCTGCCAATAAATATTAGAAAAACACCAAAGGAACAAAAAAGATTCCATAGAGAACACTTAAATAAAAAAAGACTACTAGAGTGCACATGCATGTATTTTGTTCTGTTAGTTCAGGGATATCACTATTTCCTAGTCTCAGTTTAGATATAATCATAGAGTCATGCAATTTAAACCTGAATAGAAGATTTGTACTTATCTAAGATGACTCTCGCATTTCACAGCAATACTCAGAATGGTTTGATAATAGTAGCAGAAGTGAGAACCCAGATTCTGCCTCTCAAGTCAGCATATAGTTGCTGACAGGCTTTTGCCATGAAACTGATGACCTCATCAAAGTGTCCTAGAACCCCACCTCCCCAGACCCCTGCCTCACTAGGGAAAGACAGAAACAGGCTGGGGATATGGATCGACCCGCCAATGCCCATGTCCAGTGGAGAAGCAATTACAGAAGCCAGACCTTCCACCTTGTCTACCCCACAATGATCCTGGTTCCATGCTCCCAGAGGGATAAAAAATAGGGAAACTTCCAATGGAGTGGAGGATATATGGAACTCTGGTGATGGGAATTGTTTGGAATTGTACCCTTCTTATCCTAGAATCTTGTCAATAATTATTAAATCAATAAAATAATAAATAAATAAAATATAAAGAAAAAAAAGAAACCGGACAGCTCCCAATAAAATGTGACAATTTCCCAGAATTAGTTATGTTCACACACACACACTACTGATATATTTCAAACTTCAGTTAAGATACATTAGTAGAATTGCAGCAGCAGTACCCTTATTTATAATAATTGGCACCTTTAGCTCATGAATCTTTAGTCATGAATCTGTAACATCATCTCTTCTATACAAATCAAGGGAGAGGATCACTTTTCTCCTTTGCCCATGGTAATAAAAAAACACAGTGATATTTAACAAAAACTAATACTTAATGAAAGCAATACAAATAACACTTCATTATTCTTAAAGGCTTTATTTTTAATATGTCATTTATTTATTAATTGGCTAGGGACAAAAAGAAATTGGGTGTTATGAGAGAGATAGAGAGGAAAAGACATAGAGAGGGAGAGGAAAAAACACCTGCAACAGCAATTCAACATTCTTGAAGTTTCCCCCCTGCAGGTGGGGGCTGGGGGCTTGAATCTGGGTCCTTCAGCATTGTATCATATGCACTGGGCTCATCATTGCATTCTTAACACTTTGGAATAAATTATCTTCAGATCAAAGCCAGGGCACCAGAAGAGTGCTGTGGCCCATGCAGACAGAGCACAAGTAAAAAGAACCATAAACAAAGTTACTAGCTTGACAATTCTGCCTTCTTTCTGCCAGTGCCAAAAGGGTAACCTAACACTCAACTCCTTAATCGTCATAAGCTTCAAACAGGAAAACAGACGCTGGCTGGCCCACCTCACTAACATTTTGTACAGACTCATGAGTTAGAATAACTACTTCAAATAATGTCCTTCAGCCGAGTCAACGCGTGGATGATTGCCAAGTACTGAGATGAGGGTGAAAACAAAATTAAACAAGATCTCAAAATTCCGTTAGCGCATCATCAGCTTTAATTCTGTCCCAGGCAAGTGGAAGACTTGGGGCCTCCTGCTACCCTCAAATAAAAATGGATTAATTTGCACTTACTCTGAGTTGCCAGGTAACCACCCCCTCCTCCTCCATTCATGTAAAGCCCTCCAGATGTATAAATTCCACCTTACATCTATATTCTTTCTGCGGCACATTACAAGTCTCCTTTGTGGACTTAAATGTGGATGAAAGATGAAGCTGCACCTGGGCAGAGCTAATGCTCAAAAGACAAGCTTTTGGGATTTTCCAGTCAACCAGACACTTAGAAAAAGAAAAACAGCAGATTTCATTTTCCTCTGCTTTGGAGTTTTGCTTTGACCACTCCCACTGAAAAGGCTGCAGTTCCCTCCAGTTTTAATCAGTTTGCAAGCCTTTGTAATTTGCACTCCCAGGGTCAAAGAAAGGCCAGAAACAGTCTGAGGGGGAATCTGATGATGACATTCCCTCCCTGGGTGCCCTCACTTTCCACCCTCTACAAACCACTTTAGGAAGGTGTGACTTTTAAAGCCTAGCTGGGACTATCCCTTCCCCACACAAAGCAGTGCACATTAAGGAACTCCAATCCCACTGGCATTGGACTATATCTTTCATTCATTTCATAAACATTTACAGTATGTGTATGACTGTGCAGGGTACCATGGAGTAAGAGAAGAATCAAAAAGTCCATGCCCATCAGAGATTCATCTGTTTAATTTGTTATTCTAAAATTTCAGGGGGCTGGGCAGTAGCACAGTATGTTAAGTGCACATGGCACAAAGCACAAGGGCCCCCATAAGGATTCAGGTTCAGCCCCCAGCTCCCTACCTGCAGGGGGTCGCTTCGAAAGCGAAGAACCAGGTCTGCAGGTGTCTTTCTCTCCTCCTCTCTGTCTTCCCCTCCTTTTTCCATTTCTCTCTGTTCTATTCAACAACAATAACAGCTATGACAACAATAATAATAATAACTACAACAAGCACAACAAGGGCAACAAAAATGGAAAAAAATGGCCTCCAGGAGCTGTGGATTCGTAGTGCAGGCACCAAGCCCCAGAATAACCCTGGAGGCAAAAAATTTAAAAAAATTAATTTTAAAATTTAAAAAAATTAAAATTTCAGTTTGGGGACTTTAGACTAGAACTATTCTATCTTCTTTGTCAGCATATGCCTTTAGTTAAATGTCCTGGTCCCTTTTTGGAGGTCTTATTAAATTTCAATATTCCTATTATCATGACTCAAAGACTCACTGTGGCCTAATCATGCTCCAAGTTAGAAGACAAAGTATGAGTTACCCAAAGAATGATGGTGTGGCTATCATGGTGCTCACCAATGATAGTAGGAAGGATGTAAAACAGCTATACTTTTGCAATACCCAACCCCAGGGCTTCAGATAGTGCACTAAGAAAAGCATGTGACTTGCCATGTGTGAGGCCCTGGGTTCAAGCCCTGGAACCATTGGGAGCATCATGAGAGCTATTAGGGGAACTCCATGGATAATAAAGCCTCTCTCTCTCTCTCTCTCTCTGTCTTTCTCATTCTCTTTATATACTCTCTAAATAAGCATAAAATTTTAAAAATATATCCTAGAAGGCCATTCATCAGTATTGATCTTGCACAAAGCCCTGAATTCATTCCTTAATGCCCCATTAAAAAAATCTACCTGGAGGGACAGGTGGTGGTGCCCCTGGTTGAGTGCACATGTTACATTGTATAAAGACCTGGGTTCAAGCCCCTGGTCCCCACTTGCAAGGGAAAAAATTTGACAGTAATGAAGCAGTGCTACAGATGTCTTTCTGTCTCTCTCCTGTTCTATCTTCCACTTTCTTCTCAATTTCTCTCTATCAAATAACTATGTGAAGAAACAAGTAAATAAAATAATTTTTAAAATCTTCCTGGATATCTAAAGTCACCACTCTAGACTAATACATGGTGAGAATAGTAATAAAATACTATAGTAATAAAGCAATCATAAAGGGTTAGTATTTAAAGGGAATTTAGTCTTGATTTCACACCCATATCTTTTGGTAGAGGTGAAAAAACTAGAATATGCAGATAAAAGAAACTTTTACAAGGTACACTGTGTAGCAAAACCTTGGAATGCTAGCTAGTGAGTATGTTAAAACAGCATGTTTCTGTCTCTAGCTTAAAGAAGAAAAGACTGGACAAGTCCAGAAGCTTGAGATATTGGTGCACATCTTTTGAAGAAGATCATACTTTTTTATTTGTTATTAACAGTTTATTATAAGATTGTGAGATTACAATGTATAGTTCCACATTGCATCCACTACTAAAGTTGTGTCCCAATTCTCCCACCTCCCAAAGTTCTCTAAAACCTTAAAAATAGTTTCTTTGCTTCTGATTTTTTCTTTTAATTTTTTATTTATAAAAAGGAGACATTGACAAAACCATAGGATAAGAGGGGTATAGCTGGGAGTCGGGCTGTAGCACAGCGGGTTAAGCGCAGGTGGCGCAAAGCACAAGGACCGGCATAAGGATCCCGGTTCGAGCCCCGGCTCCCCACCTGCAGGGGAATCGCTTCACAGGCGGTGAAGCAAGTCTGCAGGTGTCTATCTTTCTCTCCTCCTCTCTGTCTTCCCCTCCTCTCTCCATTTCTCTCTGTCCTATCCAACAATGACAACAACAGTAATAACTGCAACAATAAAAACAACGAGGGCAATAAAGGGAATAAATAAATAAAATAAATATAAAAAAAGAGGGGTATAGCTTTGCACAATTCCTACCACCAGAACTCTGTATCCCATTCCCTCCCCTGCTAGCTTTCCTGTTTTTAACCCTCTGGGAGTATGGAACCAAGGTCATAGTGAGATGCAGAAGGTAGAACGTCTGGCTTCTGTAATTGCTTCCCCCTGAACATAGGCATTGGCAGGTCAATCCATACTCCCAACCTGTCTCTCTCTTTCTTTAGTAGGGAAAGGCTCTGGAGAAGCTGAGCTCCAGGATGCATTGGTGGGGTTGTCTGTCAAGGGAAGTCTGGTCGTCATCACACTAGCATCTAGAAACTGATGCTTGACAAGAGAGTTAACATACAAAGCCAAACAAATTGTTGACCAGTCATGGACTAAGGGCTGGAACAGTGCAGGTAAAGAGTTGGGGGGTCCTCAATTTTGCAGATAGCTAGTAGGCCTATTTTAGTTAAATTCCAAAGGGCTTGTAGCTATACAAGTTTTTTGTTTTCCTTTTTCTTTTTTCCCCTGAGCCTAAAATCTGATGTGTAGGTGGATCCAAGTTAGTGTCTGGGGAAATGATATCATGGCTGGAAAAAGGACCAGAAAGCTAGAACAGGGAAGAGAGTATCTCCCTAATATGGGAAAGGGGTATAAATATTGTTGACTGTAAACCCCATTGATTTGGTGTGATCTGGGGCCCATAATTAGCTTAGGAGGCTATGTGACTTCTGCATCCCTGTAGATCTGAGCTCACATTCTGTGGTCATGAGCAGGAACATTCCATGCTGCCCAATATCAACCCATCTTCCTCAGGGGTATCATAGAGTATGTTGTCTATCCTCCCTTTGCAGGATGGAACATTCTCTAACATTGTTGATCCAGGTTGAGTGCAAAGTCCTATGCGGGCCTTGCACAACAAAAAAAAAAAAGAGTCTATTTTGTTGTTCCTAATAGAAATGACTGGTAACAATGGAGAGAGAGATTTATTCGAGGTCTAGGCTCATCATATCTGTTTGGGAATCTCAGGACTCCCCGATTAGGGCCTCAGCTGATGGAATGGCCTGATACTGACTAAAGAATCATCGTTAAAGTATGCCAGTCTCTTGCCCTTATTCAGCTTTTGCTATCCTTGCTTTGATAAGGTTATCTTTGGAGTGAGTGAGAGAACTGTAATAGGAAGTAGGTGAGGAGGGTATCTAAGTCTAGGTAGCCACTATTTCATTATGAACTTTATACTGACTCACTACAGACTACTGTGTATTTTTGCTTTCAGATATATATTTTGCCCTAACTTATGGATACATGTGAACATATGCTCTATCTTACAGGAACTAATCTATATCTAGGTTTTGGGACTTTGTTAGGAAGTGAACGTTCTGGAATGGAATTAGAGACTACCATGAAAGGAAAGGTCTCACCTGAGTAATGAGGGTGAAGGGTTGAGATTCCATGCTTGACGTCTCTGAACACAGTCTGAAGTGAAGCATGCTGAGGTGGTACCCGTCGTATTGATTAGGTTGGAATCGGCAGATGCAAAATCATTTGGTATGACTTGAGAGAAGCTTGCAGGAAAGTGAGCCCCACTCTAGAAATTCCAGGAATGGGGGAAATATAGGCTCTATAGTGGAAGCGGGAGGTTCCTGCTCTCTTAGGGTTTAAGAAGACAATAGATAGTCATTGCTATAATCACATAGTTTGGCTATTGGGTTAACTGAAAAATCCCTTTGTTAGGATTTGTTATATCATACACACCATCACCATATTTTATGTCCTGTGACATTATTTGTATTAGGCTCTATGATAGTTTTCCATCCTTTCACTTTAAGTCTGTGTTTCTCTTGTTGGGTCAGATGGTATTCTTGCAAGCAGCATACGGTGGTGTTGTGTTTTCTGATCCATCCTCCCACTCTGTGTCTTTTAATGAGTGAATTTAAGCCATTGACATTTATTGATATTATGGATTTAATGTATTGTAGTACCATTACTCAGTAATTTTATATTTGCTCTCATATATGGCAAGTATTATGGTGATATTCTTGTTTATAAGAGGTCTTTTAGAACCTCTTTCAGGGCAGGCTTGGTGAGGGTTGCCTCCTTTAACTGTTGTCTGTTTGAGAAGGTTTGATGCCTCCATCTAGTTTGAATGAAAGTCTAGCAGAATATATTATCCTTGCTTGAAACACCTTTTCATTCAGGGCTCAATAGATATCTTGCCATTCTCTTCTGGCTTTTAGAGTTTGAGTGGAAAAGTCTGCTGATAATCTTATGGGTTTTTCCCTGTATGTAATTTTTGTTTTTCTCTTCAGCCTTTAGGGTCCTTTCTTTATCCTTACTTCTTTTCTTGTAACTATGAGGTGTCTTGGTGTCTTCAGGTCTGGGTTGATTCTGTATGGAACTCTCTGGGCCTCTTGAATCTTAATGTCTTTTCTGTTGTTTAGGTCTGGGAAGTTTTCTTTTATTATTCCCTCTAGAATGTTTACTTACCCTTCCTCTCTTTCTTCCTCTGGCAGGCCAATTATATAAATGTTACTTCTTTTGAGATCATCCCTTATGTCTCTGTTGTTGTTTCCAGTGTCTCTCAATCTCTTTATGAGCTCTTTTACCTCTTTCTTAGTTTTCTCTAGATCATCCTCTGTCTGGATAATTCTGTTTTCTGCTTCTGTTAGCCTATTTTACCTTCCCTCAGCTTCTTTCTTCAGTTCTGTTATAGTATTAGCTTGTTCTGCTAATTGACCTTTTCATTCAGCTATTTCAGCTTTTAGTTCTCTAATTACCTCGAGGTAGCTAGTATTTTCCTTGAGGGTCTCATCTGTTGTTTCCCTAATTCTGGTATCTCTTTCCTCCATAGTTGTCTTCATTTCTGTGATTATTAGGTTTACTATTGCTTGCATACTTTTATTATCTATGGCTACTTCTGACTGACTTGGAGTTTCTTATGGGCTCTTGTCTTGATTCATTGTGGTAGCAGTTTTATTTGTTCTTGATTTAACCTTTTTTTATTGATTTTTTTTTCTGTTCTGTCATTCTTCAGTTGTTGTGTTTTGAGTACAAGCCAAGCTATACTAAATACCTTTATGACAAATGCAGTCACCACTCTCAGAAATTACAACAGTAGTAATTGAAGCGAGGATTAATGCAGTTCAACCAATACCAAGTAGCCAAACAACACCTCCAGTCCAAGAGAAAATAGCAACCAAATTCAAAAGAAAAAGAAAGAGAAAAGAGAAAAAAACCTCCAGGTAGTCTTTCCCAGGCAAGGGTGAGGCTCTGATTGGTCAGATAATTTGCAACTCAAATAGAGCTCCAGCCACTTAAAGAAAAAAGAAAAAAACAGAGAAGAAAATCAAAAAGGAAAAGGATTGGAATGACACCCCTGTTGAGCCAGGAATCTTGGTAAAGAAAATAGCTCAGTGGGAAGCCTGCTAGGAGCAACTGTCCAGTACCTAGGGTCTGGTTCTGGGGTGGAGGGGAGGGGTGAGCTTCAGAAATAATCAAAAGATTTCCTTTCTTTTTCCTCAATTTTATAACCCAAGAGTGACCTATAGGACCACTCCTTGGTGTCACATGTAGGACACCTTATTCACCCTCCTGCTGACGGCCCAGTATCCTACCCTATCCAGCGAATCCTAGGTCACAGCCACTGCTTGTTGGAGCTCATGCCAGCAGCTGCCTCCATGTCACCATCTTCCTGATTTTTTTTCTATGCAAGTTCATGTACCCCAATTCTCTAGATGCCACATATAAGTAAAACGATCTAATAGTTGTCTTTCATCTCTTTACTTATTTCACTAAGCATAATCACCTCGAGTTCCGTTCATTTTGTCTAAAGACACAATAACATCTTTTCTGATTGTAGAGTAGTACTCTGTGTAGTACATACCCCATAACTTTGTACCATGTGCGTTCAACAAGGTTTGCCACCACCCAGCCCCTTGATCCCAGGCATCTGCTGATAAGCATTTAGGCTGCTTCCACTCTGGCAATTATGAGTAATGCAGCTATAAAAATAGAGGTTCATATGTCCCTTTGAGTTATTTTTTGCATAACTACAGTGTTTTAATGAGTGAATTAGTGTTTTCATAAGGAAAGTTTTTAGAAACTTCTTTAATTATGTCAAATAGGCATCCACTGTAGGAAACCTTGTTGGAACAACTTCTGTAGCTATTTAGTCAGAGTTTTCCAGGAAAACAGAGCCAATAGAATTTATCCATTCATTTTTTTTTGTTTGTTTGTTTAAAGGTATAAGCTCACAAAATTGTAGAGGCTAAAAAGTTCCATGATTTGCAAGCTGAAGACCCATAAAACTGCTAGTGAAATTGAAGGTTTGAGAGAGTTGATGGTATAAGCTGAAAAACTAAGAATGAGAAGCAGAAGGTCAGGAAGAGATAATTGTCCAGCTCAACAGTCAATCTGAGGGCTTGCAGTTAGGAAGCCATGCTCCACCTTTCTATTTTAGTAAGGTCCCCCATTGGTAGGATGATCCTCACTCACAGTGGGGAAGATAAACTATTTCTCCATTCCTCTTATTCACATGCTAAACTTTCCTTTTTAAAACTTGGTTGGTAGAGAGAGAGAGAGAGAATTTAAGAGGAAAGGGGTATATAGAGAAAGAGAGAGACCTGCAGCTCTGCTTCACTGCTAGTGAAGCTTTCTACCTTGAATGACACTTATTGCACATGTGTATATAAACCAAAACTTTCTCAGCCAATATTCTGTTTTGGACACCGAGATTGCTTCCAGGTTTTGGCTATTACAAATTGTGCTGCTATGAACAAAGATATACACAGATATTTTTGGATGAGTGTTTTGGGTTCCTTAGGATATATCCAACCAGGAGAGGAATTGCAGGGTCATAAGGAAGGTCCATTTCTTGACTTGTGAGAGTTCACCAGACTGCTTTCCATATAGGTTGGACCAATTTACATTCTTTAAATACTTTTTATTTATTGTTGAATAGAGACAGAGAAATTGAGAGGGGTGGGAAAGATGGAGATGGAGAGAGACAAAGAGATACCTGCAACCCTGCCTTACCTCTTACAAAGCTTTCCCCCTGCAGGTGGGGACAAGCAGTTTGAACCTGCATCCTTATGAACAGTAATGTGAGCATTTAGCCAGGTGAGTGACCACCTGGTCCCCCAATTTGCATTTCCATCAGCAGAGCAGGAGTGTTTCTTTGTCCCCACAACCTCACCAACACTTTTTGTTTCTAACTTTTATGATGTATGATATACCCAAAAGAATGAAGTGATATTTCATTATTGTCTTAAGTTGAATTTCTCTGATAATTAATGACTTGGAGCATTTTTTAAAAAATATTTATTTATTCCCTTTTGTTGCCCTTGTTGTTTTATTGTTATAGATATTATTGTTGTTATTTGACAGGACAGAGAGAAATGGAGAGAGGAGGGGAAGACAGAGACAGGGAGAGAAAGATAGACCTGCAGACCTGCTTAACAGCCTGTGATGACTCTCCTGCAGGTGGGGAGCCAGGGCTCGAACTAGAATCTTTACTTCAGTACTTGCATTTTGCACCACATGTGCTTAACCCACAGTGCTACAGCCTGACTCCCAGACTTGGAGCATTTTCTGTATGCATGTTGGGATTTTGTATCTCTTCTTTGGTGAATATTTATTTCATACCCTCTGCATTTTTTATTGGGATCATTTTTATTTATAATTTTAAAATTCTTTATTGTGGAATTAATGCTTTATATTTGAGAGTAAATACAATAGTTTGTACATTGTCGTATGCTTTACATTGGTTTGTTCTAGCCCTCCCCCACCAAGAGAATTGGATGAGTCCTGTTAATTTCGTGGGCCTGCTTGGCCCCGCCCCAAGGAACCCCGAGAGAGGGTTCCTGAGTCCAAGAGTTCCTAGAGTTCTGTTTGGTGATTAGTTTGTCTTAGTTTGTGAATCGTTGTTCCTGAATAAAGAAATACCGCTTCCCTGCCCAGCCGTTGTCTCCGAGTCTCTGTTACCCACTGTGAAGCAAGCCAGCCCGGCAAGAGCCTTCCGAAAATTTAACAACAAATGGCGCCCACGTGGACCTGACCTGCGCATCTCTCAGATAAGTAAAGACAATTTGGCTACCTATGCACTATGGCCTTCTCTTCTGCTTGTGAAGAGATCTCCAAAGGCCTCTGCTCTTTCTTCACGAGACTGTTTTGCTGTTTCTGGAACATTTATCTCTGGACCACTCTGTGGTTTCCACTCACTCGGGCGAACTCAGAACAGCCAGCAGGAAGAGCCAACGGGCGGGAGGCGAGGCATGGAGCTGCTGTTTCCACCTGGTTAAACAGCCAGCCAGCCGGTTGCGCCCAGACAACCCCGTGCACTGCGCCCGCAGCCCCGCAGCCCGCAGGAGGCCTACGCCAGCACACAAAAGCCCCAGGAGCCCAATGCCAACATGCTGGAGCCCTATGCCAACACGCAAGAGCCCGAGGCCAACACGCAAGAGCCCGAGGTCAGCCCACAGGAGCCGGCTCTCTACCGTGTGGCGCAGGGCACTGGACATGTGATCCCTCCACGCTGCTCGGCCACTGCGAGCAGGGCAGCAGACATGGCAGGGCCATGGGGCAGGGCCGCGGCCTATCATGGTCGCCACCCCTGGGCACCTAGGCCCACGCCTTCTACAAAGATGGCCTGCCTGCCCTCTTTCTATGAATTCTGGAACCATCCCGGGCCTCCCGGACCCCCGGGCTCCCTGCCAAAACTGGGCACACGAGATCTCCAGCCGCCGGCCTGGTCTGAAGGCAGACAAGCTGGAGTACGCAGAGACTTGTGCAGAGATCGCAACCTGCAATTCCTAGAAGTGGAGCTGCTCGGGAATGGAGCTGCGCGGGAAGCCACCTCCAAATGGTGACCCCCCCCCAACCACTAAGACAGTACAGATTTAAATTCGTGTTTAAAATGACATGTCTTCGTAACAAAGGTTTCTCTCCTTGTGTATTAATGACCATGTTTATGTGTATGTTTAAAGTTTGGTAAACAGTAGCTTTAAGGCTAAATTCTTACTAGTCAAAGTTAAATGAAAAAGGTTTTCAATGTAATTCTCATAAAGATAAAATTAACTTACATTTAAAGTCTGAGGTAAAAATTAGTTAACAATCAATATATTTTAACTAAGTTAGGCTAAACAAAAGGTTAAATAGACTTGTTGATATGTAAAACACTACCTTCTCTATTAGAAATGGTAGATCGCACAATGGCTATGCTAATTATTCTCATGCCTGAGGTTTCCTCTCTGGCCCACACCTCTAGGGTGTGTCTCCATCTTGAATGGGTGTAACAAAAAGTTAAAAGACTTTGTTGATATGTAAAAGTCTCAGATTCCTTCTCTATTAGAAATGTTAGATCGTGCAGTAGATATGCTAATAACAAGTTTTGTTTCATAGTAAGTAAGTTGCAGCCAGCTGCCTTTGGGACCCTAGGCCGTTCCCCGCCCCCATGCAATTGCCCTTCGAGGCAAGTAGCCCCCCAGAGGCAAGAAATGTTTTTTTTTCAGATATGGCCCCCTCAAGCCTTCCCTTGGCAACATGCTGGTTTTTGTTATATATGTTTCTGTTCACCCCACACCCTTGATACTATAGTCATTTAGTTAAAAAGAAAAGGGGGAATTGTCATTTGCTTTACATTGGTTTGTTCTAGCCCTCCCCCGCCAAGAGAATTGGATGAGTCCTGTTAATTTCGTGGGCCTGCTTGGCCCCGCCCCAAGGAACCCCGAGAGAGGGTTCCTGAGTCCAAGAGTTCCTAGAGTTCTGTTTGGTGATTAGTTTGTCTTAGTTTGTGAATCGTTGTTCCTGAATAAAGAAATACCGCTTCCCTGCCCAGCCATTGTCTCCATCTCTGTTACCCGCCCACAAAGCCAACCCGGCCGGCCAGAGCCTCTGAAATTTAACAACAGTACATGAATAACATTTCCCAGTTTTCCATATAACAATACAACCCCCACTAGGTCTTCTGTCATCATTTTTGGACCTGTATTCTCCACGACACCCACCTCAGACTCTTTTACTTTGATGCAATACGCCAATTCCAGGTCAGGTTCTACTTGTGTTTTTTCTCCTGACGTTGTTATTCAACTTCTATCTGAGAGTGAGATCATCCCATATTCATTTTTCTGTTTATGACTTATTTCACCTAACATGAATTTTTCAAAGTCCATCCAGGATCAGCTGAAAACGGGGAAGTTATTGTTTTTAATAGCTGAGTAGTATTCCATTGTGTATATATACCACAACTTGCTCAGCCACTCATCTGTTTTTGGACACCTGGGTTGCTTCCAGGTTTTGGCTATTAAAAATTGGGCTGATAATAACATATATATACACAGATCTTTTTGGATGGGTATGTTGTGTTCTTTAGGATATATCCCTGGGAGAGGGATTGCAGGATCATAGCCTTCTGAGAATTATCCAGACTTTTCTCCACAGAGATTGGATCAATTGACATTCTCACCAGCAGTGCAGGAGGGTCCCTTTGACCCCACAACCTCTCCAGCATTTGCTGCTATTACCTTTTCTGATGTATGACATTCTCACAGGAGTGAAGTGGTATCTCATTGTTGTCTTTATTTGCACTTCTCTGACAATCAGAGACTTGGAGCATTTTTTCATGTATGTCTCTGCCTTTTGGATCTCTTCTGTGGTGAATATTCTGTCCATGTCCTCTCCCCATTTTTGGATGAGGTTATTTGTTTTCTTGGTGTTGAGTTTAGCAAGCTCTTTATAGATTTTAGTTATTAGCCTCTTGTCTGATGTATGGCATGTAAAGATCTCTCATTCTGTGAAGGGTCTCCTGGTTTGGGTAGTGGTTTCTTTTGCTGTGCAGAAGCTTTTTAATTTGATGTAGTCCCATAGGTTTATGCTTGCCTAGTCTTCTTTGTAATTGGATTTGTTTCATTGAAGATGTCTTTAAAATATATGTGGAAAAGAGTTCTGCCAATATTTTCCTCTACATATCTGATAGTTTCTGGTCTAACATTCAAGCCCTTGATCCACTTGGAATGTACTTTTGTATTTGGTGAAAGACAGTGGTTCAGTTTCATTTTTTGCATGTTTCAACCCATTTTGTTCCAACACCATTTGTTGAAGAGACTCCAGTTTCCCCATTTAATAGTCTGGGCACCTTTGTCAAAGGTTAAATGTCTATAGGTGTGGGGGTTTACTTCTGGGCTTTCAATTCTATTCCACTGGTCAGTGTGTCTGTTCATGCTCCAGTACCAGCAGTTTTGATGACAATAGCTCTATAATACAATCTGAGATCTGGGAGTGTGATGCCTCTTGTTCTGTTCTTTCTTCTCAAGATTGTTTTGGAAATTTGGTCCTTTCTGGGTCCAGATAAACATTTTTAGCATTTGTTCTATTCTCCTAAAAATGTGGTTGGTTAACTTGATGGGGATAGCATTAAATCTGTATATGGCTCTGGGTAATATATTCATTTTGATGAAATTAATTCTTCTAACCCATGAACATGGAATATCTTTCTACTTCTTAGTCTCTTTCAGTTTCCTTCAGTAGTGACTCATAATTTTCAGAATACACGTCTTTCACTTCTTTGGTTAGGTTTACTCCTAGATATTTTATTGTTTTTGTTGCTATAGTAAAAGGAATTGATCTCTGGATTTCAACTTCTTCTAACTTAGTGTTTGCATAGAGGAATGCCACTGACTTTTTATGTTAATTTTGTAGCCTGACACCTTACTGTATTGCCTGATGATTTCCAAAAGCTTCTTGCTGGATTCCTTAGGTTTTTCTATGTATACTATCATGTCATCTCCAAATAGGGAGAGTTTGACTTATTCTCTTCCAATCTGTATCCCTTTGATTCCTTGATCCTGCCTGATTGCTATGGCAAGAACTTCCAACACTATGTTGAATAGTAAAGGTAATAGTAGGCAGCCCTGTCTAGTATCTGATTTGAGGGGAAATGCTTCCATTTTTCACCATTGAGTAGCAAGTTGGCTGTAGGTTTGCTATATATAGACTCCACTATCTACAGGAATTTTCCATCTATTCCCATTTTTGTAGTTTTATATCATAAAGGCATGTTGTATTTTGTCAAAGGCTTTCTCTTCATCTATGGATATGACCATGTGCTTTTTTTGTCTTGCTTTAATTGATGTAGTGGATCACGTTGATTGACTTACATATATTAAACCAACCTTGCATCCCTGGGATAAACACAACTTGGTCATGATGAACAATCTTTTTAATATACTGCTGTATCTGGTTGGCTAGAATTTTGTTCAATATTTTAGCATCTATGTTCATCAGAGATATTGGTCTGTAGTTTTCTTTTTCGGTTGTGTCCCTGTCTGCTTTTGGTGTCAAAGTGATGTTGGCTTCATAGAAGCTGGAAGGGAGTATTCCAGTGTCTTCAATCTTCTGGAAGACTTTTAAAAGTAGAGGTATTAACTCTTCTTTGAAAGTTTTGTAGAATTCATTTGTAAAACCATCTGGTCCAGGACTTATTTTTGACAACTGTTTCAATTTCATTAGCTGTGATGGGCCTGTTCATGTTATCTAGTTCCTCTTTACTTAATTTTGGAAAATCGTTGGTATCTAGGAAATCATCCATTTCTCCCAGGTTCTCTAGCTTGGTGGCATACAGTTGTTCATAATAGTCTTGCATGATATGCTGAATTTCTGTGATGTCTGTTGTGATAGCTCCTCTTTCATTTATGATCCAATTTATTTGAGTCTTCTCCCTTTTTTGTTTTGTGAGTCTGGCTAAAGGTTTGTTGATTTTGTTCACTCTTTCGAAGAACCAACATTTACTTTCTTTGATCTTTTGTATGGTTCTCTTATTTTCAGTGGTATTTATTTCTGCCCTAACTTTAGTTATTTCTGTCCTTCTGGTTGCTTTAGGGTTCCTTTGTTCTTCTTCTAGGTCTTTAAGATGTGCAATCAGGCTGTTTATTTGTGCTTTTTCTTGTTTCCTCATATGTGCTTGTATGGCTATGAACTTCCCTCTCAGTCTTGCCTTAGCTGTGTCCCAAATATTTTGATAGCTTGTGTCTTCATTTTCATTGAACATTCAAAACATTTTAATTTTTTCCTTTATTTCCTCTTTGATCCAGTAGTTGTTAAGTAGTATACTGTTGAACTCCCACATTTTATGACTACTGCTAATCTTTTGTTGATTGTTAAGTGTTAGTTTAATTCCACTGTGGTCTGAGAAGTTGCCTGGGATGATTTCAACGCTCTTGAATTTGCTGATGCTGTCTTTGTGGCCTAACATATGGTCTATCCTTGAGAATGACCCATGTGGACTTGAGTAAAATGTGTATTCCAGTTTCTTGGGATGAATGACTCTGAAAATGCCCGGTAGCTCTAGTTTATCTATCTACTCATTTAGCTCCCTCATTTCTTTATTGATTTTCTGCCTGGATGATCTGTCAAGTTTAGAGAGTGTGGTGTTATAGTCCCCTACTATGACGGTGTTGCTGTTAATATATTGCTGTAGCTCTTTCAGTAGATGTTTGATGTATTTAGATGGCTTATCATTGGGTGCATAGATGTTAATGATTGTTAATTCCTCTTGATTGTCTAGTCCTCTGAGCATTAAGTAATGTCCATCCCTATCTTTTTAAATTTTATTTATTTTAAAGTCTATTGTGTCAGGTATAAGAATAGCTATTTCTTCCCTTTTTTGTGGGCCATTGGCTTGTATAATAGTTTTCCATCTTTTCTCTTTGAGTCTGTGTTTGTCTTGTTGAGTTAGGTGGGTTTCCTGTAGACTGAATATTATTGGGTTGTGTTTTCTGATCCATCTTCCTACTCTGTGCCTTTTAATATGTGCATTCAGGCCATTGACATTTATTGATATCATAGATTGAAGGTATTTTTTAACACCATTCTTTTAGATTTTTAGAGTGTTCTGACATATGGCATATTTATGGTGATCTGACTATTTATAGCAGAATTTTCAGAACTTCTTTCAGGGCAGGCTTGGTGATAGCTGATTCTTTCAACTATTGCTTGTCTGAGAAGGTTTTTACGCCTCCTGCTACAGTGTAGTAGGATACAGTAGTCTTGGTTGTGAGCCATTCTCATTGAGCACTCAATAGATATTTTGCCATTCTCTTCTGGCCTGTAGTGTTTGTGTGGAGTAGTCTGCTGCTAATCTTACGGGTTTTCCTCTGTGGTTGACTCTTTTTCTCTTGGAGCCTTCAGGAGTCTTTCTTTATTCTTATTCCATTCCATTCTAAATACGATGTGTCTTGGTGTGTTTAAGTCTGGGTTAATTCTCTTTGGAACCCTCTGGGCTTCTAGAACTTTTATGTCTTTGATGTTTTCTAGACTAGAGAAGTTCTCAGCTATTATGTCCTGTAGAATGTTCTCTTCCCCTCCATTTCTTCCTCTGGTAAGAATAAATATCATTTATTTTGAAGTCATACCCTAGGTCTCTGTTGTTTTCAGTATCTCTTAATTTCTTTTTTAGATCTCCTACTTCTTTTTTAGTTGTCTCTAATTCGTCTTTGATCTTGCTAATTCTGTCTTCAGCCTCATTTATTCTATTCTCTAGGGACCTTGAAATAATTAGTGTTTTCTTCCAAAGTCTCATTTGTTGCTTCTGCATTTCTGATGATAATTCTTTCAAACTCTTTACTCACTCCTGTGATTATTTCCTTAACTAGTGTTTGGATGTTGACCTCATTCTTTTGTGCTTCAACCTTTGGGGGGCTTTTAGCTGGACTCTTGTCCTGGGTCATTTCTCTAACATTTCTCCTTGTTGGTTTAATTATTTTATATAGTATGTTATGAGATCCCTCTCTCAATACTTTTCAAATTATTGATCACTCTTGCCTGGATTGACTTGTGTCTAAATTAGATAATTATAGGGTTTTTTTTTTTTCTTCTCTATAGGCTATGGGAGCCTGAGGGCTTTTAAAGTATAAGTAGGCTTCTTAGCTTAATCACTGACTCCTGACCAAGAGATAAAGCAGGGTGGGGCAGAGATAATCCAGTAGTTATGCTAAGAGACTCTCACAGCCCTACCATTAGGCCACCCAGATATAGATATTCTGTTGAGTTTCCTGGTTAGTTCTCTGTCCCCTGGTGTCAGCACAGGGCCTCCCCCACCCCACCCCCAATTCTCCAGATTTTGAGGGCAGTAGCAATGGAGACTCACAGTTTCATTTGATGTGTCTTAGGGGAGTCCTCTCCTCCCTTCAGCCATCTTTTTGTTGGTGAAACAAACTGGAGATGGTGCCTCAACTGGTAAACTGCTGGACTGTTACCAGCCACTTAATCTCTCTCTAGCCTCCTCTCTGTCCAGGAGCCACATGTGTTTGCACTCACAGGTGATTTGGTGGGTTTCTGAAGTCGTTCCAATCCTGCTTTGTTGCGGTCCCAGGTGGTCTCCTTTGGTATTCCTAGTTGACCCAGGAGAGGAGAGAAACACATCTGCTGCTGGTCCGTAGCCCTGCCTCTGGAAGTCCTCAATATTTAGTCTTTTTACCTGCATATGTGTAAATTTCTTGTTAAAAATACATGCTTCACATAGTTTTATCCCAGTTTTCCACTTTAATTTATTTTAAGCATTTTTCCAAATCATTACCTATTCTAAAATCATTCTCAGTGGTTTCTGAGTTCAACTAAGTGTATACACCATAATCCATTAATCCAATTCCCTATTATTAGATGTATGAATTTATTTGTTTATTCATTTTTTTCTATTCCTGAGCACAACTGTGTTTAAAAAATAGTAAATAAATAACTATTGTTTTGCAGTTTTTTCAAAACAGTATACAGATTGAAATAACTCTTACAATCAAAAAATGAAAGCACCAGAAATAAAGGATTACTTTGGTAGTAATGTTGAGGTTGTTTAGAGGCTGTTGAAACTGAGAATGGTGATATCATTAAGGAGGCAGTTCTAATTACCATTGGCAGAAAAAAAAAAAACTATCATTTATACTAAGGTCATAAGATAAAGAAGTATCACAAATACAGATATCATGAAGGAATATAATAGGAATTGAATAATACCATGGTGTAGAATGCAAAAAAAATTCCTTTTTTTTCAGGGAGCAACTTTGTTTCCTACAATGGGAGACAGTCAGGTGCTAAAGTTAATGGAAGGGCCATGAGGCAATGTGATGCAGACAGCTTCCAGACAAGGACTCAGCCTCCTTGCTCACAGCTGTGCACCGAGCCAGTTCAGTTGACACACTTGCTGAAGATATTTATAGGCATAAAATTATCCCTGCAGATAAACTTAATGGAACAAAAATAGTGTACTTAAAATTATGTTTAGATCCAAAGTGTCTGTGGGAATTTCAGCACACTGTGATTCCATTGCCCCACTCCATAATTAACACTACTGTAAAATCACTTTTAATAGAGACTAGTTTTCTCTTACTTAAAATGGGATCATGTGAACAAAATGTTAAAAAAAATGTTGAGCCAGGAGTTATCCGCCCATGATCAGGACATTAAGAATTACTTAGACCACAGATATAGATTCCATCAAAGTAAAGGAGCTATATAGAATTGCCCCACGAATCTTCCTTCCAAGTACAACACAAGAAATGGTCCATTAAGAAGAGATCTGACCTTCAATCTGTGTCAGATTGTTAGGGAAAGGCAGTGCCAAGAATTTTTCTCTCTTTAGATCTTTGCAAAGAGATATTTGCAGTTAGGTAAATGAAAGTGTTTGTGACATTAAAAAGCAACAACATGTCCTGGCTTACAGTTTGTATCACAAGTGACTAGTCTGAATTGCCTTCCAGTCAGGCAAGCAAAAGAGAAAGTTGAAAAAGAAGTTCAAGGATTAAGTTTCCATGTGCGTTTCCATTCACAACAGATGGCCTCCACACAAACGAGTTTTACGCATTTGGTGATCTCCAGATGGGCAAATAAAATGCCATTTTTGATCTTATTGTAAATTGGAGAGGGGACTGTTAACAATCTTTCAACCAAACAGAAGAAAATGAATTTTCTCTAGGCAGAGACCATGTACAATAAGAATAAACACTGACGTCAAATGAGGATTCTACATGTAAATTTAGTAGTCTTCACTGAAGTTTACGGTTTAATTCATTGAAATCCTAGAGGGGAAAGTGTGAATAACTATAGAACACCTTTGTTAAATTGCACCTGTGGCATACTGAAAGCAGAATGTTCATTTTTTGGTTAGTCCTTTAAAATTGAGCAGTCTTATGTAAATAATTGCATTTTAATCATTTTATTAAGTATTTGGTGTCACAATCAGTTTTCTGACTATATAAAACATACACTTTTAAAATTTCTTCCTTTTTTTCTCCTAAGTAGTCAATTTTCCCCACTATCACTAAAATATTTCCTTTATTCTTTATTTTCATAATCTCAATCACCCCTATCATCCAGCACCTCTTTGATTTATGCAATATGGTACATAGTTGATATCTTGCCTTTGATTTGGTATTTCATTCTAATTGCCCACCTGAATTCTCCCCAGTTATGTGATACTACCATCACCTATACACACACTCACACAAACAACTAAAAATATTCAATTTCAGTAGCAACCACCTGACTGAATTCCAGGACCCAGGCTATAGAGAGGAATTATAAGTTAGAAAAATAATATTCTGTGTGAACTTCACCTCAGAAAATCAACTGTTCTTCTTTAAATTTGGCAATGAATATGCACATGCTTTTTAAATCTATAATGATGTTTAACTGTCATAAATATTATGATTCACACTAGGACAACAAATAGCTCATAAACTAATATGGGTGTATTTGATCATTTGTCTTCATCATATTTTTTACTACTTTCTGTTTTACATTCTGTTTGTGGGGAGAGAGATGGAGAGAGAGAGCCAAGAGAGAGAGAGAAAGAGAGAGAGAGAGAGAGAGCCCAGAGAGAGAAAAAAGAAAACCCAGATCACTGCTCTGCCATTCATAAATACCGTGTTTATTTTTTATCAGCACAATACTCAGCTCTGGTTTATGGTGGTGTGATGGGATTAAATTTGGGACTTTGGAGCCTCAAGCATGGAAAATCTTTGCATAACTGTTATGTTATCTCCCTGCTTTCTATGTGTTCTTGTTTCTGTCCTGTACTGGGGATAGAACACAGGTCTCCATGCTTGTAAGACACACATTTCACCACATGCTTGAAGCTTTAATTAAACCAAACAATGTAACCCAATGCTGATTTTATGGTGAATTTTTTAGTAAATAGTGATTTCAAGTTGTTTTTTTATATCAAAGTCTTGGGAGTAGGGCAGTAGCGCAGCGGCTTAAGCACACATAGTGCAAAGCGCAAGGACTGGAGTAAGGATACCGGTTTGAGCCCCCGGCTCCCCACCTGCAGGAGAGCAGGTCTGTAGTTATCTTTCTCTCTCCCTCTCTGTCTTCCCCTCCTCTCTCCATTTCTCTCTGTCCTATCCTGTTGTTAAAATTCGACGGGCTCTGGCTGGCCGGGTTGGCTTCACGGGCGGGTAACAGAGACGCGGAGACAACGGCTGGGCAGGGAAGCTGTATTTCTTTATTCAGGAACAACGATTCATAAACTAAACCAAACTAATCACCAAACAGAACTCCGCTGTCTCTTTGTGGCGGCGCAAGCACTCTCTCTCACTCTACAACTCAGGAACCCTCCAACTCTGGCACTCTGAAACTCTCCAACTGTGGAACTCTCGCGGGGTTCCTTCAGGGCAGGGCCAAGCCGGCCTGCAAAACTAACTGGACTGATCTAATTCTCTTGGTGGGGGAGTGCTAGAACAAATCAATGTAAAGCATACAACACTATCCAACCACGAAGACATCAATAACAACAATAATAAAGACAACAACAACAAAAAAAGAGCAACAAAAGGGAAAATAAATAAATATTAAAAAATAAAAATATTTTAAAGTCCTAGTTTTCAAAAATAGTGTGGTAGCCTCTGACAACTGCAGTATAGAATGTTGACGTAAGATCTGCTTACAAATATCCACAAGAGCATCACTGCCCATGATGATCATAGTCTCTGAAACCAGAAGACCTAGGTTTTGATTTTGCTTTTAAACATTAGTTTTAGTTTTACACTAGGAAATCACCCATATCTCCAAATCTGAGTTTCTATACAGATTAAGTGGGAAAAATAATGACATATGCAACATATCAAGATGTATGCATTTAAATAAAATAACACTTGCGTAACTCTTTGTTCATTTCATCTCCCAGTTTGAATAGGTGCTCAGCAGGAGGTGGAGTGGGGTTGGGATCCTTTTGCATAATAGTAAAAGAGGACACAAATTGGGGGTGAGAGAGTTTTGCAGACAACTGTCATGGATAAATGAGCAATTATACCCATGTGTCAATAACTGTGCTATAACCACTAAGCACCTGATAAATTATAAAGGAAATAAAGGAGCAGAAAAAATATCATTATCAGTTGATCAGTCAAAATTCCAAAGAAAGGTTCTTCAGAAGACTAAATGAAAATAATTCCATCTAAGCTATAGCAGAATTTGGAGCAATAGAAGACAAACTTACAAGATCTGTAAGATCTGAATCTAGTTTCTCAGTTGTTAAGGGCAGCATGCATACAGGACAGTGCTTTTAATGTGCATGGAGTGAAGTATTATAAGTACAGACTTGGTATAGCACTTGAGACACTAATGTGAACCTTATTCATTTTCCACACACTCTCTGCAGTCTGCTCCACTCCTCATCTCTGAGTTAGAGTCTGCAGCAAGTGAGAGAATATATCTTCCTGGAGTATACATTTTTGGACCAGAGATAGAGTTTATTTATAGTATACAGGGATGTAGATATGTAAACATTGAGTGTAAAGAGACAAAAGGATTCATTCTCCTAAAGGCAAATTCCTGCTAGATAAAATATTATGCCATGAATTTTTTGTACAGTTGGATGTTTTTCCTCTTTGTAGAGATAAGTGACTAATTCTTTAGCATTTTTAAATGGTGATTTTAAAAAAAAAGACTTAGAAGAAATTGCAAGCAGAGCATTAAAGTCAGAATATACATATAACTGAGAAACACATCTCACCCCTTAGGTCCTAGATACTCAAGATTCAGAGGATTTCAAATCCTCAAGAATGATAGGATAGGATTTTTCCAGTAGTGTCTTATGTTGGGAGGCTTTAAAATTATCATAGACCAGGCAGTTTATAAATAGCATAAATTTATATTTCTCCATTTTTAAAGAATTGCATACATTTACTATATTCTGTTTTTATTTTTACTATATTTTTTGAGAAGACCACAGCACCAAAGCTTCCTTCAGTGCAGTGGGGGGTTGGGCTCAAACCTGGGTCATACACCTGGTAAAGCATCTCACTATCCAAGTGAGCTATTTCACCAGACATTTATTCTTTATTGTTATGGTTGATCTGAGGTCAGGGTTTCAGTATGGTCAGGTTCTAGTGAGAGAACAGCTTCCAATTTTCAGGCTACTAGCTTCTGCCTGTATGAAAAAAAAAACACAGCAAGCAACCCCCTGCGTTAGGAATCTCTCCTCATAACCTAATAGCTTCCCAAGGTCCTGCCTTCAAATATCATCATGCTGAGATTAGAATTTCAACATATGGATTTTGGAGTTACAGGAACTTTGGGGCATTGCAAACTGGATTTTTTTTTCTGTTTGCTTATTTGTTTGTTCATTTGTTTCCTCCACTTTTGCTTCACAGTTCTCCTCCATACACATATTTGGGTACTAATATTACAGATGCTGCCTCACACCTTGCTTTTTTCAGTGTGCATGTAGAAATGACATTTTATTACCCTTTATTTCTATGACCCCAGATGGATCTCCTCATTTTATTTGTAGTAAATAACTTATTTCACTCTGAGCACCTTTCCTGCCAAAGTAAATTCTCTAAATACTGAATGGTTAGAGTGGCACAATATCTTTAGGCTCTATAATTAGTTTAGTTACTTGTCAGAGGGGATGAGTTTCTGGAAGATCTTCTGAATGAAAATGTGTAGTGTGTCTCTGTCACTCTCTCATTTCCACCTTCAAGATTTTGAATGTCCATGAAGTCATACAGTTGGACAAATTCTTGCTTGGTATAAAACTTCCACATAATTTTATAGAAGTATCAGGTAAATAAACAACTTTTCATACATTTGTCCAAATTTTCTTTCCAATATCTGAGAATTTCAGTATTCAAGTAGGATATATATTACTTGATATACATTTAATATACAAGAACACATCTCAGCTCTGACTTATAGTGGTATAGGGCTTGAACCCTGAACTATAGAGCCTCAGGCATGGGAATTTCTTTGCATGATCATTCTGCTATCTCCCGTGCCCAGGATTTTTTTTTTTTTATGAAAGAATATTGCATTAAAACCTCAAAATCTTCCAGTTGTGTCTTCTTTTTTTATTTTTTATTTAAGAAAGGATAAATTAACAAAACCATAGGGTAGGAGGGGTACAACTCCACACAATTCTCACCACCCAATCTCCATATCCCATCCCCTCCTCAGATAGCTTTCCCATTCTCTATCCCTCTGGGAGCATGGACCCAGGGTCCTTGTGGGTTTCAGAAGGTGGAAGGTCTGGCTTCTGTAATTGCTTCCCCGCTGAACATGGACGTTGACTGGTTGGTCCATACTCCCAGTCTGCCTCTCTCTTTCCCTAGTAGGGTGGATGTCTGGGGAAGTGGAGCTCCAGGACACATTGGTGGGCTCTTCAGTCCAGGGAAGCCTGATTGGCATCCTGATGGCATCTGGAACCTGGTGGCTGAAAAGAGAGTTAACATACAAAGCCAAACAAATTGTTGAGCAATCATGGACCCAAAGGTTGGAATAGTGGAGAGGAAGTGTTAAGGGGTACTCACTGCAAACTCTAGTGTACTTCTGCTTTCAGGTATATATTTTGCACTAGTTTATGGATACTTGTGAACATATGCTCTCTCTCACAAAACCTGGTCTATATCTAGGTTTTGGGACTTTGTTAGAAAGTGAATGACCAGGGATGGAATTAGAGAATACTATGAAAGGAAAGGTCTCACCCGAGTAATGAAGCTGAAGGGTTGTCATTCCACACCTGAAGTCTCTGGACACAGTCTGAGCTGAAGTATGTTGAGGTGGCAATCGTTGCATTGATTAGGTTGCGATAGGCAGATGCAATATTATTTGATATGGATTGGGAGAGGCATGCGGGAAAGTGGGCCCTATCCTAAGGTTCCAGAACTGGGGCAAATATAGGCTCTATAGTGGAGATGTGAGGTTCCTGTTGTCTTAGGGTTCAAAAAGACAATGGATAGTTAATGTTATCATCACATTATTTGGTAATTGGGTTAACTTTGAAAAGTCCTTTTGTTAGGGTTTGCTCTATAGTACCCAGTATCTTGTATATAGTTGTGCCACTGGTTGCTTCTGATCTACTTGGTCTAGGCTTTTGAGAGAGTCCACATATCAAATACACAGCCTATATATTAAAAAGACTCAGTCTGGGTTTTAAAAACTTTGAGACATAGAATTAATTTTCCCCCTCTCATATTAATTAACTAGTGATTTATATGACTACACTTTATTAGGAGTGTACATAAACAGCATTCCCACCACCAAAAGACTGTGTCCCACCCACGCACCCCCACCCCCATCCCCACCCCCAACCCCCACCAGCTGAGGAAGCTGCATGTCTACCTCTCACCACAGGGTTTTTACTTTGGTTCCAGTTGTGTCTTCTACCACTCCCTGATACTCAGAGGTAAGACTCAACTGGGTTTCCTTGTAAGTTAAATTTGCTGTTGTAATGTAGTAAAATATAGTTTGTAACACAGAACTTTAAGTTTTAGGAAGAAAAAAATTATAGTCCTTGACTATTTTTCTGCCTTTTTTTTCTGTAAAAATATTTTTGTATCTGCCTCTGGGATGCCTACCTAGTCTTAGAGACATACATGTATTAAGTTGGTAATTTCATAAATTTTCATGTAATATGTGCATTATTCTAGAACCTTACCTCTGAATGAATGCCTCTGTAAGTTAAAATTCCAAAGTATTAATCAGTTTTCATGATCAAGAGAAAAAAATAGATTATTTTGACATTTTCAACAATCTATTAAAAGTGAAAGATGATCTCCTAGACTCTATGGCCTAGTCTCGGCTGATTTAATTATTCCATAAGTTCCCTGTAAAAGTAATTAAGGAAGTTAAAAAAGTGAGTACTTCCCAGATGTGATCTTACCAGTCCTCTTAATATCTGACATCAATGAGTTAAATGAGGAAACTACCAGCGGCCAAATATCTAAGTTTTGAGTTTCAGATGAAGTTTTTGAGTATGTTCACCTCAGGAAATGAATATTGCATTCATAAATTGTTGTTCTTATCCAGGAGATGAACCATAGCAGTTTCATTTAGCCCTCAAGTATTAAATTTCTTTAACACTTTGCCACATTAGAATTTGTTTTCCATCTGAGAGTGATGGTGCAATATTTAAAGGGAAAAAATCGTTAACCAAGTGACATTCCATAACAAGCCATAAAAGTTTATGATGCACATAGTAGGATAATTGGCACAACAGGAATTGAATGCTTCCTTATGGATAATATTTGATAAGATGTGGCATGTGTAACAGTCATAACATTTCAATCGACCAATGATGGCTACTTCAGAATGCATTTACTTTGTTGTTTCTATAATGGATTTTACAGTGCCAGAATTAGTTTTACTCTACTAGACAAAATTTTTTAAAAGAAACTTATTATTTTCATCCTACATTTTTTTCCATTATAATCTCTTGATTTTGCATTTTATTTGGTCTCCCCACTAGATTGGTTCACCACAAGTTGTTGACAAATGATTTGTTGAAAGCCAGAGCTAGTGGACAGCAATGTTTTGTTTTTCTCTTTGAGCCCACATTCTAGTGCAGAAAGTCCTTTTACAATATTAATTAAATCATGCATGGACAGTCTCCTTTCTTCCAAGTTCCAGATTTTATAAACCTCACACCTGTTTTTCTTTGAGTTTGTGCTATATCAGCTTATAAATCTTTCTGTATTTCCCAGTATAGTTTCTTATGAAATAACACGTTTTTTTCCCACACAACTTTCACCCAACTGTTTTCAATAGTGGCAGTCAAGCCTGAAGTTGTCAATCAAAGAACAGCTTATCAGTCTGAACCTTTTCTTTTTAAGCTTCTACTCAGTGACTTCTGAGACCTGTCAACACCCAGTTGATTTTAGCTCTAACAAAAAAGTCACACTCTATCTCCCACATAGAAGCTTTAAGATTAAATTCTGATGTCATATACGTCATATTTACATAGTTAAAACTCATAACAAGCAACCCACAGGCAATAGGATGTAATAACCATGCAACAGAGTCATTTCCTTCCCCCCCTTTTCTCTCACACTATGTTTTGTGTAGTTTATTGGATGTGAATGTTATGAAAATGAAAATCATCTGAGACAAACCTGCTGGCCAGGACTGAGGTTTAGAAGAATTTGACTGGAGGAGTATATAGAGTTGTAAATGTCTGGCCACCTCTTACATTATAAAATAGAAACACTTTCAACATTTTTTATTTCCAGAAAAAAGATGAGATAGGCAGCCACAACCACATGCTTTAAAAGCAGATTTTTAGTATCTTTAATTCTACTAAAAGGCAAACAATTGAATTAAGAGGGGAAGAAAACATGAAACAGCAGAAGTTTTGCAGTTTTCATTTTTAAAAACAAAGCGTCTACTTGAAATGCATCACAAGGTGAACTTGAACCAATTTAAGAGGCAAATCTACCCTGGCACTTTAAACAGCCAATTTAGAGGAGTTAAGCCTTTTCTTGGCAGCCACCTTAGAGCTAGAAATATGTGTGTCATGTTGAAGAAAGAAAATGAAAGTCACTGTCTCTGATTTAATTCGAAGCCTCTGTTGCATCAAAAGATTAGGCTTTAAGTAAAATTATTGACAAGAAAATAAGGCTCTAATGGAAGCACATTATATGACATGATGTGAACACATTTTTGTAATTTCATTATTTAAAGTAAAGAAGAATGAAATTACTCTTCCAAATAGTTGTTACTTTGGAAAATAAAGCCTAAAATCCCATTTTGAATTAAGGCCTTCTTCTTTCTGAAGCTCTTTCATGTTTTCCGTGTTAAAAGATGTACAGTGAAATTTGACCAACACATTAGTAAATACTTGCAAAGCCTTTTATTATACTTGAAAGTGGCAGTCATAAGTCACATCACTTATGTAAGGTAAAATATAATTAATATTCTTTTATGAGTATAATTCTGTCTGAAGTCAAAAGTACAAAAATAGAAAAATGCATTCTTAATAGAGTACCAAGTCGTATAATACTCCTACCAAAAATCAGGTTATTTCAATATTTTCTTTATTCCAACTATATAAACAGCTAATTTTTAAAACAATACCACTGCACATCCCAGACTTAAAATGATTAAGGGATTGAACCTAAGACCTCCAGCCTTAAGCACAGATAAACTACTATGCTATCTCCACAGTGCTAGGAGTCATTTTTTTTAATGTAGAGAGAAAATAAAGAATAAAGAGAATGAATGTGATGCTGATGGGTCAAGCTTGAGCCTATGTTGTACACATAGCAAAGTATCACACTATTCAGGTGTGTTATTTCACCAGCCTGGAAGCTATTTTTTTAAGTAAAATTTTATTAGTGATTTAGTAATTATTTATAAGATTGTAAGATAACAAGGATATAATTCCATACAATTCCCACCACCCAGGTTTCTATATCCCATCTGATCTATTGGAAACTTCCCTATTCTTTATTCCTCCAGAAGTATGGATGAAAATTCTTTTCAGACTGCAGATGGTGGAAGTTCTGGCTTCTGTAATTGCTTTTCTGCTAGCATTGGCACATCCATCCATATGCCTAGCTTGTTTCTATCTTTTCCTAGTGGAGTTGTACTCTGAAGAGATGAGACTTCAGGACACATCTGCCCAGGGAAGTCAGGTTGGAATCATAGTAGAGTCTGCAACTTTGTGGCTGAAAGGAAGTAAGATATAAAATAGCAGGATGAGTTGTTTAATAAACAGGGGAAAAAAGGATAGAAATAGAAGAGATGCAACAAGGGCAACAAAAGGGAATAAATATAAAAAAAATAGAACAGATGAAATTAAGGGTCTTCAGTGGGTTGCATTGGATCGACCTTCTCGTGGTGCATCCCGTGAGTACCCATTCATTGGGGAAACTGACGATCCTTCCTAGCCGACTGAATCTACATGGATCCCAGTCACTTTCAAAGCCAGCAACAAGCAGCTCCTGACAGCTTTGCTGTTGACTGGCTACGGAAGAAGGGCAAACGCTAGAAGAAGTGGAAGAAGCTACAAAGTCTTTTGTAGGCATGTTCCATGGCGATCTACGACTTTAGTAATTTTTCCAGAGCTTGATAGCTAACATGTATGTAAGTTGTCCAAAAATATTGTCTGGGAATTTGTGTCAGAGATGAAAATAGTGCTAGAGAGCTGAATTAGGGCAGAGAGTAGCTCCCAAAATTGAAGGAATTATATAAAGACAGCTAACGGTTTACCTTATCAATTTGAACTAGGGCCCATATATATTCATGTTTAGCACAGGAGCCCATGTAACCTGCTAGTCCTTGTTAATCTGAACTCACAGTCCATGGTCACAGCTGGGAACATTCTAGGCTGCTATCATTAAATGACCAATTTTCCTCAAGTGGCAGAATAAGATGGCAGAGTACGATGACCTAACCTTCCATTTGAAAATGGGGCAGTCCCAACCACAAGAGGGTTTATCATGATAATGAAGCTAGCTTTTTAACTCACTTATTTGCTTAATTAAATCAAATAGAGTTTCTGGAAACACATTCATCTTTTATAAAACACCAGAAATGGCCATAAGATTTTTGTAAGTAAAAGTTTGTATTTGTGTGGTCCGGGAGGTGGCACAGTGGATAAGGTTTTGGACTCTCAAGCACGAGGTCCCAATTTCAATCCCTAGCAGTACATGTACCAGAGTGATATCTGGTTCTTTCTCTCTCTCCTTTCGTTTTTCATGAATAAATAAATAAAAACTTTTTTAAAATAAACGAATAAAAAAGTTTGTATTTGCATATCTCTTTCTCCCATTCTCTATCTCTCTGCACCCTCTCTCTCTATGACTCTATGTATGTTTCTCCTTTATTCATATGCATGTAAACATGCACATGTACACTCTCATATTTATAGAAGAATTGAGAGAATATGGGAAAGGATTTTTCATCTGCATCTAAATTCTTTCTCTTCATTGGCCATCCATCTTTCTCTTCATAGGCCTGCTTTACTAACAGATCCATTTTTTTTGGTATTTTGTATCTAGTAATACTCAATTCAAAAGAAAATAGTCCTAACACATACAGTTGTAGCATACATGGACTACTACACAATTAAAGAGCAAACACACTTAGCTAATATTTGTCCTTAGAAAGAAATAGTTCATGGTCCAGGTAGTGAGACATTCAGTTGAGCGTACATATTACAGTGTGCAAGGCCCTGGGTTCAAGCCCTGGTCCCTATCTGCTGGTGAAAAGCTTCATAAGCGTCAGGTACCTTTCCCTCTCAATCTCTTCTTTTCCTCTCAATTTCTGTCTCTATTCAGAATATATAGATAATTTTTAAACAAATAGTTTAAATTTTAATTGGAGAAATAATTATTGTATATTTATGAGTTCTTCCCTCATTCTAAATGGCATTGTGGACAAGTAACTAAGAAATAACAGTAAATATTTTCTAATTGCATAAATACCTGTTGGTTTAACTCAGTCATTTCTTGATGAGTTAAGGAATCCTATTAAAGATTTCATAGAATTGCAAGACTTGCAAAAGAATTTTTGAAATGTTAGTTGCTAATATAATTTCTGTGAAACATGAAGCTAAAGCATACCTCTACATGAAAAAAAAAGAAGCATAACATTCTGATTATTATTTCACATATGTGTTAAAGTACATTATGGGTAGACGAAGTTTTAAAGTTTCTCAAGACTGTGAATGTCGTTGAATGTAAACAACTGAGAAGGCTGGCTGGTCAAAAATACTGTTTTCAGGGGCCCAGAGGTAGCTGACCCAGTTGAGGGTCACAAGAGTGCCTGCTCCCTCTGCACTTGCAGAGGGGGTACTTCAGGGGGTAAAGAAGGTCTGCAAGTGTCTTTCTTTCTCTCTCCCTCTTTACTTCCCTCTCCTCTCTCAATTTCTCTTTGTTCTATCAAATAAATAAAAATAGGGGGAAAATGGCTACTGTGGGTGGTAAAGTTGCCGTGCAGGCACCAAGCTCCAGCAATAATCCTAATGGTGATAAAAACAAACACTACAGTTCTCTTTCAACTTATAGTAAATGTAATGGCAGGATTTAACTCCTGAAGTCTATGATAGTAATTACAGATGGAGTGAACTTTGGTGCTTGTGTTTAATACAGCATATAATATCTTGAACAGATCTCAATACACACAAAGAATTACAAAAAAAAAAAAGCTAGATACCTCATGGAATTAAGCAAAGATATAATCATTTACAAGGTACAGCTACCATATAATAGAGCTGCCTTTAAAATAGCATTGCACAATTTACCAAGGTGAGTTGACTTTTGTTCCTTTGAATATAATTATATAGGAGATTCTATCTTCATCCCATTGATATTGCCAAAAACTTAAACCACTGTCTTTCCTTGCCAGAAGTAATACCTCTTCCTTGAAGAATAATTTTGAATTTGAAAATTGAGGAAATTGTCTGACACCAGGTCTAGTAAAAAGAGTCAGTAAATCAATTGAAGAATCGAAATCAGTTGGCCCATAAATAAATGAACCTTGCCAAGAAACTTTGCATTGTGACATATACTAAAATCAGCTAATACCTGGCACTGTTCTACACATTTGAAATCCATGATCTCATGCAATCCCCACATTGACTACCTAGTATGGGTCACATCATCAACATTTAAAAGTGAAGGAAACTGGGGTGCAGAGAAGGGAAAATAAAGGCTTAGACCACACAGTTAGCAAATAGAAGAGCCAAGGATTCCAGCCTGAGAAGTCAGTCTCCAACGTCCTTATTTTTAGCCAAGACATGTAAAGAAAAGACTAGTGAAATTCTGATCCAGTGCAACTGACTGTTGTATTTAACATTTACTAGCACCAAACACTAAGCAGTGCTAATGTAATGATGTGCAGTTATTCTAAAGTTTAGATTAGTTTTGTTCTTTTTTTCAAACTTGCTAGAGCCTATCATATAACCTATGATTTGGCCTTCCTATTACAAGTTCCTTTCAGCACAGCCTTGTAGAAGTTTGAAAAAAAAAAAGTTTATACCATAATGCCCTCTAAATAAGGACTTGAAAATTCTTGAAATACAGTATTTGTAAATATCAGACTCATAGATACAAACTTCCATAGTTGCTACTTCCAATGACAATTTTTACTTGGATAGTGAAAGTTCAGGATTTTGGGGAATGTTCAAGAGAATAAGGGATGCATGTGAAGGCAAGCACTTTTGTTAGTACTACCAAGTCATATGTTCTACTGATAATATTATGTATTGATCTAGAATCCCTGTGTGACTGAGTAACTTGCTTGACTTCTGTGAACCTTGGTTTCCTCGTTTTATAAATGAAGGAACATAATATATGCAGATTTAAGAATATATGATCGACCAGATTCTGCAAAGCATTATCTGTTGCACTGATACTTGATTTTTTTTATTTACTTATTCCCTTGATGCCCTTGTTGTTTTATTGTTGTAGTTATTGATGCCGTTGTTGTTGGAAAGAGCAGAAAGAAATGGAGAGAGATGGGGAAGACAGAAAGGAGGAGAGAAAGACAGACACCTGCAGATCTGCTTCACTGCTTGTGAAGTGACTCCCCTGCTGGTAGGGAGCCAGGGGCTCAAACCGGGATTCTCAAGCTGGTACTTGCATTTCGCGCCACCTGTGCTTAACCCATTGCACCACCCGACTCCCTGATATTTGATTAATATGAGTTCCCTGTCTTTTTTGAAAATATCCATGAACTCTGCAACTGGAAATAAGTTTCCCTCCAAATCATTTACTCAGATTTCTGGTGTTTAGGAGTGCAATTGTGATACAATAGTTTAGAGGTATGGAGGAAGGTTATTTTTATTGGTCTTGTTCATGATTCACCCCTGCTATTTTATTTGCCTAAAGTTTAGTGCCTGCAGTAGGCAGCAATTGGGTTCCAGCTGATAGAGACAGCACGTGGGAAGAGGTGTGGGGTCTAACAAAGGACTTGCAGCTGTTGAGAGGGCAAATGGATTAGGCAGCCAAGACCAGAAGCATCTGGTAACACTGACTTTTTTTTTCCTATAAAATTGACGTTTCTCTTGTAAATGGTAATTTCCAGCTTTCTTTTAACTGCGTTTAGAAAATATGTTTTCAGTGAGGAGTCAAAAAATAGAGGTAGTTCTCTGATTATCTCTTTCTGCTGAAGAAGGAAGAAAACCCAGTGTCCAGGCATAATAGAGACAAAGGTAGTCATTAACATGTGTTCCCGTGTGTGTGTGTGTGTGTGTGTGTGTGTGTGTGTGTGTGTGTGTGCATGTGTGTGTTCAACACAAATGGTATGAGACATGGACTCAGGAGGTTGAGAAGTTCATTACGGTGAATCTTAGGGGAAACTGGAACTTTACTATTGAGAGGGTTGTAAAGAGATTATTAATAAAGTATCATTAACCTTCAAACAAATATCTTGTGATATCACTGAATTTGCACCACTAAAGCTTGACCAGGTCTCCTTTCTTCATCCAGGAGGAAAAACAAAGAAGTGTTAACTGAAAAAAGGAACAGAATCAAATCAGGATTCAAGCCCAGGAGGGTCTCAAACCCGTGAACCATCTTTATTTTTGTCCTATTAGAACTACTGCAAAAAATTGGGCCTCAGGAGGGCTAAGCGCACGTGGCACAAAGCTCAAGTACCAGAGTAAGGATCCTGGTTCCAGCCGGTGGCTCCCCACCTGCAGGGGAGTCGCCTCACAATCGGTGAAGCAGGTCTGAAGGTGTCTAGCTTTCTCTCCCCCTCTCTGTCTTCCTCTCATCTCTCCATTTCTCTCTGTCCTATCCAACAATAATGACAATAATAACTATAACAATAAAACAAGGGCAACAAAAGGGAATAAGTAAATAAATAAATATTTTTTTAAATTGGGCCCTGCTGTAGTTTTTCAAATTTTTTTATATTTATTTTCCCTTTTGTTGCCCTTGTTTTTTTTTGTTTTTGTTGTTGTTGTTGTTATTGATGTCGTCGTTGTTGGATAGGACAGAGAGAAATGGAGAGAGGAAGGGAAGACAGAGAGGAGGAGAGAAAGATAGATACCTGCAGACCTGCTTCACCTCATGAAGCGACTCCCCTGCAGGAGGGGAGCTTGAATCAGGATTCTTCCTCAGGTCCTTGCTGCTTTGTGCCACTTGCGCTTTGCGCCACGTGCGCTTAACCCGCTGCGCTACCACCAGACTTCCCCTTCTGTAGTTTTATACACAGCATGTCCACCAGAGGAAGTTACAATATTAAGGCAGGAAGTCCAAAATATGAAAATAAACAGTATTATTTATCACTCAGTGTTATACCTACATTGAGGTAGACTAGGTTCTATCTAACCAGTTAACCACTCTTCTATGAAGAGTATGAAGAGTGTTCTGCTGGTCTTTGTGACATCTCAGTGGCTAATAAAAATCATATCTCTGGTCACTGAGTCACAGCTCCTTTTCAGAGTCAGA
Organism: Erinaceus europaeus; assembly: GCF_950295315.1. Taxonomy (NCBI): domain Eukaryota; kingdom Metazoa; phylum Chordata; class Mammalia; order Eulipotyphla; family Erinaceidae; genus Erinaceus; species Erinaceus europaeus. The sequence goes on along the minus strand of NC_080174.1, from coordinate 27,252,224 downwards.
GTAGGTCATGTGCAGTCTCTTCACAGAACTACATCCACTGTAGCCTAACTTTTTGGATCATGCATGTGTCCACATAAAAAGTGGAGATTTCTGTGGTAACATGGATTCTTTAACACAGGGAGCTACCTAGCAAAACCCTGAGTCCCATAAGATAAAGGATTATCAGCTGAGGTAAAAATTGCTTATTGCTGTAGAGGGGTCTAAAAGTTTACTGGCTAGCTGAGTCACAAATGTTCAGTTCCTAGGAGAAGCTGCCATGGCGGATACCTGGAGCACCCCCATTGAGATGCTTCTGACCAGGAGAAGAAGCAGCAGCCAAAGAGAGTGAGTGGTAAGAGCACAATAATAAAGAAACTAAATTTAAAAATATATATATATAGCATAAATGATGGTGGTTAAGAAAGAAGTAACAGGAAGTGAAACGATCAATTTCAACTTAAAGAAGTGAGGAGAGAGGATGTAATCTAAAGCTGGGGAAGCCATCTCCAGGTACACAGGTGCCATTATTGTCTAAATACAGACCAGGACTTTGACAGTTCCCATATCCCCACCACAGTTGGAAGAACCAGAAGATGGATATGCCTGAGAGCTTTCAAGCCTTTCCCTTCCCTATCACCAGCCAGAATGCTACTCAGTATCTCAAGAATAAATGAACCGGGGCCAGGTGATAGCACACCTGGTTGAGTGCATGTGTTACATATAGTGTGCAAGGATCCAGGTTCGAATCCCCAGTCCCTACCTGTAGAAGGAAAGCTTCACAAGTGGTGAAGCACTGCTAGAGGTGTCTCTCTGTCTTTCTCCCTCTCTATCCCCCTTCCCTCTCAGTTTCTCTCTGTCCTATCAAATTAGATAAATAAAAATAAAAATCTCATTACAAAATATTCACCAGCAGATATTCTGCCCAGTTATTCTTATCCACTCCCTTTCTTTTCTTGATAGTTCCTTCTTTTTGGGGGGGTTTTGGTTGTTTTTTTTTTTTTTTTTTTTGCATTCCTGTATTAGGGTCAAGTGTTCACAATATGCTGTTTCCAGTTTCACTTCCAAATAGAGTTCAATATACATATGTTAGAATTACAATGCCCACTGCTTCTTGATCCCCTACATAAAGACTAAGCTATTTCTTCTCTGTGTTCATGAAGCAATGTCTTCCTATAGTGGCTTCACAAGTTAAGAGCACAGACTTTAGAAATCAAGTAGATAGCTGAATCTATGCCTTTGTTGCCTCTAGAACTACTGTGACTAGAGAAACTTCCTCATGAGTTTTGTTGTTTATTTGTTTGGCTTTTTTAAAAACAGAGAGAAATTGAGGGGAGGAAGTGAAGATTGGGTGGCATAGGAAAGAAAAACTCCTGTGGACTGGTGAAGCTTCTCTCCTGCAAGAAGAGAGATTGGACCTGAGTCCTACACAGGGTTGTCTACATGGTGCACCACCACAGGTCTCCATGAGTTTCTGTAGTAAGATAATCATGGCAAATACACAAAAAATTATGTCACAGAGCACCTGGAAAAATGATTTTTCAAATGATTAAAAGAGGTGAAATTCATGTACTAGTGTTACATAAGTTATCTCATATAAAGCATGTAGCAGTCCTACAAATTAGGTATTACAACCACTTTATAACTAGAGAAAGGAAGAGAGGTTACAGTGCTTACTTAGGTGCAGTCAGTAAGGGTGCTCTGAAGGAACCACATCAGTCTAGAGCCAAGTTCTGAGTTCCTGTCACAATATTAGGCATTCTTACATTAACATATCAGTCATAAAAATAAATAAATAAATAAATAAATAAATAAATAAATGCCACTCTGAGCACATGATGTTTTTTTTAAAAATAGGTGTTATATTATTTCAGTGGGGAGAAGTTTCTTTAGGGACCTTTCTCATCACTCAAAGAATATATTTAAAAATGAAGCATAATCTAAAAAGACTTTACTCAAGAGAATATCAGAAAACAATATAAAAGAATTCAATTGTCTAAGGAAAAGATGTTACTTTGAACTTCAGTTGTGTTGGTTTTATATTACCCCAATCTCTACTTGTGCATATTTTTTTTCCAAAATAAAAATTTTCCTAGTGAATTATTCCTGAAATGGCAATACAAACAGCACTTCCAGGTATTAAGAACTGTGAATAAAGTGCTGCTAATTGTGATTTGAGGTCATTTACTTAATGGCCAGTCCTGGAAACTTTTTATGACTCCCCATCGACTTTCAGTCTGAAAGGGTTTGAAAGTCAAAGTGATAAACAATATACCTAATTGTTATGTCAGTATTTTACACATCCTTAAATTTGGGGTTGCATATGGTCAAAATTTTATTTTTGAAATAAAGAAGTAGTTGACCTCAAGACAATTGCCAGTACCAATGACATTCCAAGTAGGAAAAGGATATAGACACTGAGCAGCTGGAGAGGAGTCCATAGTCCTTTCTCCACTTAATCATGCTTGTTCCATTCACCAACCAGAGAAATACAGAATGCACCATGTGTAACAAAGCTGTACATTGTTTCTTTCCATAAGTGGCACATATATTTTAGCTTTCAGAATAATCTTTGGAGCACAAACACTCTTCCTCTTAAATTTATGACCGCCTATAAAGGACTTGATTGTCAAACTAAGGGCTAGTTAATGTCTTGGCTTCAATAAAAGTTTATTAAAGTTGAAGGATATAATAGTTACTAAATCATAAAAAAATAGAAGAATGACATTTGACTTTTAAACTCAACCTTGGCAAATGTCTGGGAAGTAGGTTATTCTAAGGAAAAAATGTTAGTTATACCTTATGCAATCTCTTTAAACTGTTTTGTAATTTTCCTATCCCAGCAGAAAAATTATTTTTAAGTTAAAAAAGGTCTAAAGGTTATAATATACAGACAATGTTGATACTGAAAAAAAACCCAGGATTATGTCTTATAAAATCAGTATCTATTAAATAAATCGGTTTAAGGTTACTCTTAAAAATATATTATAGGGACCTATATTTTACAAATAAATATCATCCTGGAGATTTAAGTGCAAAATTAATTGGTAACTAAAATAAGAGCTGAGACATTTTTTGTTTAATGAACCTATTTAAAGATTAGAAAAATGCATCAAATTAAAAACAACCCTCAATTTAAGTTGCAACACAAAATATCCACAGACCTCAGGAAATCACTAGCTTCATTCACCTTGACCTTTGGCCTCTCACACATTCTAACATTTAGCTTTCTTCCTTCTGTCCATCTGCTTCAGCCATTAGCAAAGCTCTTTTGCAACAGCTTGCAATAGTAAGCCAGCTGTCATCAGAGCATATTTAAACTCTGCCTCTTAGTTTCTACAGAATCATGTGTTTGCCCGCAGGTCTCATTAAAAACAAGGAAGGGCAATGGTGCAATTTCAAAATGCTCCAGGGGATTTGAATGTCTACATAAAAGGGTCCGTAAGACCCTTAGACTAATTTTCTTGCTTACATTTTTTTCTTCTCAATTTGCAGAAACAAAGGAGATGAAATGTAGGTATAAGGCAATTTAAAAAGAAGAATAAAATGGACAAAGTATATATGTACAAAAGAAAAAAGAAGCACTCCTTTATAAAGAATTCCCTGTGAAAATTAATGGTAGGGAGGAACTCTTGCATAAACCATGCTTGGTGTGGGTAATGAATGATAATTTCCTGATCCTACCACCAAGAGCAAAGGGAAGGAAGAAATGCAAGTAAGTAGTTATATGCAAAGTCAATATACTGTCAAATATACTGCTCAAAGGTTAATTGAACTGTCTTTACTTAAGTCCAAAAAAGAAAAAGAAAATGAGAAGGCATCTACTCCCGTAATTCCAAATGGGTTAAAACACTGGACTTTCCAAGTGAGTAGGATATAAAAATTTGCAAGGTCAATTCTATGGGTTAAGGCCAGGAAGCAACTAACACCAGGTAAACCAAGCAAATTAGATTGGTTATCAGGGCATTTAGGGGTTCCATTTTTCATAGATGCAATATAGATATTTTGGCTGGTCTCCTGAATACCTTTCATTTTTATTTCCATCAGTCTGCTAAGACAGGGGTCAGGCTGTAAAATCATTCACTATAAATACTAACCAGGACATACTCTGCGAAAGCCAGCCCATCAAAGGAATGTCCAGAAACACAAATCAAGTGGCAAAGCTAAGAAGTTTTACTTGTGTATCACTGGAATGGTTATATATGTCTCAAAGCAACACAGTATATTCCAAGAGTACAATAAACAGTGGCATTCCCCAAGAAACTCTGAACCTATAGCTCTGATTGATCTTCTATCTGTGCTCTCTGTAGTTTGGACCTCACCCTCTTCCCCTTGTGATTTATATGCTATATCCTACCATTCAATCACTAAGTAATGAATCATTAGTATTCTCACAGGCATAATTGTTTCACACAGAAATCCTCTCTACTAGTAGCATATTTTTATTCAAACTCAGTTTGTGCTTGTTTGGTTTTGTATACTATTTATCTAGATTATGTTAGTGGTAACAGTGGGGATTTTTAAGACTGATAAGCCTTGTCTGTGCCTCTTCCCTTATACCTAAGCTTCCTTTCTCAAGTTCTGTTCATTTTCTTGGAGCGTAAGATAGTAACAGACAAAAGACATTTCACCACCTCTTTGTGGCTTCCTTTACTTCTGTGAGACTAAATAAACCATTGCCCATATTATGTATAGAAGTAGAACTCTATCTCACAGTCTGCAAAAATTCAAGAAATCAGGCCCTTGGAAGTGTCACAAAAGGCAGAGAAAAGCTGAAATTGTCTCTCTTTCTCTCTGTCTCTCCTGTTCTATGTCTCTCACCTTTTATCTGATATACACATAATCTCCAGTAGGAGTGGTGGAATAGTGCAGGCTTGAAGCTCTGCCTATAACCTTAGTGGTAAAAAAAAAAAAAAAAAAGTAGGGGGAGAGATAGGAAACCAAACTATAATCCCTGTTATCATTTAGCCTTAACTGGTCAGAACTTGAATAACTATTGATAGTTCCCCTAGTTGTAGTCCTAACTTCCCATTTAACAGCAACAAAAGAACAAATATATAGTCCCAACCAACTGGATAGAGTGTCCTCCTTCTAAATTGCCTGTCTAGGGCTTACGCATGCTAACCTATGAGTCTTTCTGTCAAATGCAAAAAACTTATTGAGAACCAGTGCATGTAGTCCTTTAGATTATACAATTAGCAACTATAGGGAGGGTTATTCACATAAGGGGCAAGAGTTTTAAAATATTTTTATGGCAATGTTCTATCAGGGTTTATTTGAACAAAAGACCTTAAATAGATAAAATTAGCTGGAGGGGGGGAAAAAGAACAAGGTTAGTATCATTACATGTTCTGGATTTAAATTCTATTGTAACACTAGAGTAATTTAAAAAAATAGGACCAGCTTAAAAGTAGGCTAATGCAGTGGGCCAAGTGGTGGCACACCTGGATGAGCACACATTACAGTGCACAAGGATCCAGGTCTGACCCTTCAGTCCCCACCTGCAGGGGGAAAGCTTCATAAGCGGTGAAGCAGGACTGCAGATGTCTCTCTGTTACTCTTCCTATCTCCCCCTCCTCTCTCAAATTATAGCTGTTTCTATCCAATAAATAAAGATTTAAAAAATAGGCTAATGAAATAAAAAGCTCAGAAATAAATCCTTGCATACAGAGTCAATAATTTTTAACAAGAGTATCAAGAATGTTAAATGGAGAAGAATCATTTCTTTGATATTGATACTGGAAAACTGAATGTTCAGATGCAATAGAATGAAATTGAATAGTTTTATTACACCATATATAAATATTAACTCATTAATGAATTGAGTACTTAAATGTGGAGCTTAAAACCATAAAAGTGCTAAAAGAAATCTTAGAAAAAATTCTTTTATTACATTGCTCTGTGCAATGAATGATGAAGAATCATGGCATGACCACAAAAGCAAATATATAAAAGTAGTCCTCTGCCTGGCTGGGAGTCTGGATCAACCATTCAATGCCCATGTTCAGCAGGGAAGCAATTACAAAAGTCAGACCTTCCACCTTTTGCATCCCACAATGACCTTGGGTCCATACTCTCAGAGACATAAAGAATAGGAAGCCATCAGAGGAGGGAATAGGATATGGAGATTGGGTGGAGGGAATTGTGTGGAGTTGTACCTCTCTTGTCCTATGGTTTTGTTAATGTCTCCTTTTTTAAATAAATAAAAAAGTAGGCCTCTGCCTAACTAAAAAACTTCTGCACAACAAAAGGAAAATAAACAACAATAAAAACCTACAAATTGGAAGAAAATTATATATACACACACACACATATATATATATACATATATTAGAAATTTCACAAGCCAATGCCAAAAAAAACAAACAAACCAACTAAAGACTGGACAAAGAAAGAGGTTATAAAGTAATGTTACCAAATGTTAACAGGTAAATTATAGGTAGTCAACATCACTGATTACAAGATAAATGAGGGGACTTCTGGAGGCATGATTTTGGAGTAGAGCAGCCTGATAAAATATAAAAAGCAACAAATACCACCTGAAAAGTCAACAACAACAACAAAATGAACAGGATTTCTTCAGAAACTCACCAAGCCACAGGTGAGTACAGACACATGTGGCTCCTGGACAGAACAGGGATGAAGGAGAGAGTCCCAGGACTAAAGGGCCATACTCAAGGACAGCTAGTACCAAACTGGGAGAGTTAAGCTGATGCATGCCACTTGTATGTCTGAGTCAAAGAAATAATAGTTTAAAAAAACTAAGAAAAAAAAATAAAACCACTAAGCCACAGGTGAGTACAGAAATGTATGGCTTATAGACAAAAAGGTGGTAAGGGAGTAATTCCGAGGACTAAAAACTGGTGTTCAGATACAGCTGGCACCCAATTGGGAAATTGGCAGCTTAGTCACACTCTAAAGTCTAATTTTAATCAACAAAGAACTTTTATAAAGAAAAAAAATCACTTAATAACTCATCAATATACTACTGTAACTTCTTAATCTTTGAATGCTGTTGCCCATTAGAGGCTGAAACAGCATCAGGAAGACCTTATATTGGCATTAAGAAAACTGGCCTGATGTAGTGACTCAGGATAAAATCTTCCCTGCACCACAAAGATATGTAAGCAGGGAAATCAAATACATTAGCTGCAGTGCCTCCTACTGCACAACAACAAAAACAAACAAACAAAAAAACACTGAATGTGAAAACTGAGAAATACACAAACAGAGACCTCCCGGGGGGACAGCAGAGCCTTCCTTGGGGGGGGGGGTGCGACAGAGCCCTCCTGAAAAACCCAAATTATCAGACACAGAGATCTGGGGGGAAAAAGTGACAGTTCAGAAAATTCATTATGAAATCACTTCAAGAAACTAAGGTTAAGATTCAAGAACTCAGCAATCATTTTACCAAAGAATTACAAGGAACAGGGAAAAAAGAACTCTAAATAGGACTGCAGGGCCTAAAAGACACTTTGAATGCAATTCAGATTGAGGTAAGAGGCTTCAGAAGAAGTCTTAGGTGGAGGAGAGAATATCAACACTAAAAGACACAACCAAGACACTGTGAGAGAAGAGGTTAAAAAAAAATGAATCACTTCTCTCTGAAACAGCAGACTCCATCAGAATAATAAACATCAAAGTTATTGGGGTTTCTGAGGAAGAGAGAAATAGAGAAAATATTCAAAGAAATTTGAGCAGAAATTTCCATCTGAGCAACACTCAAAATATAGAAATCTAGGAAGGTAAAAGCATATATAAACTTTTGAATTCAAGACACATCACTGTTAAACTATCTAAAACCAAGGACAAGCAAAAAATATTGCAGGCTGCCAAGGAAAGGAAGAAAGTCACATACAAAGGCAGAACCATTAGGCTTTCATAAGATTTCTCATAACAAACCCTAGGGGCAAAGAGGGAGTGGAATGGAATATTTAAAGTGTTAAAAGATAAGAATTTCTAGCCACAAATTCTAGATTTTGCTAAAATATCCTTCAAAGATGAAAGAGAAATAAAGATCTTTGCAGACATTCAGAAACTGAACAAATTTTCTACTACCAAACCTGCCTTGCAAGAATTACTGAGAGGAGGTCTACATGAAAAGAAGAAGCAAAGGAATGCCAGCTTGTAATGAGATGTGCAATATTTGAATAGAACCAGGGTCACAGGAAAGGGCAAAGTAGAGTGACACAGACCAATACTGGTAAACCATGGCCACCTAAAATAAAAGACTCTTGTATATAGTGTAAATTGACACAATATTCATGATAGCCACAAAAGAGAATGCAGCACAAAGACAAACAGAAAACATATATACTAGACAATACCATTATTCAAAACTATTCACATAAAACAACAAACAGTAAAAGAGTCAACAAGAACATAAAACAAACTCAAAACAAAAATCAAACTAGGTATAAGTAATCTACAACTATCACTTAAATGTAAATGCCATAAATTCACCAGTCAACAGACTGAGTGACTAAATGGATTAAAAAGCAAGACCCATCTATTCTGTGTCTCTAGGAAACACACATGCAAAAGAAAGACAAACAGAATCTTAAGGTGACAGAATGGGAAAACACTGAGATGCCACCTAAGAGAATGGCTTACATCAACAAACCGGAAATGACAGGTGTTGGAAAGATTGTGGAGAAAATGGAACTCTGCTACACTGCTGGTGGGGATGAAAACTGGTACAGCCACTTTTTCAATGCTGTATGGATAGTCCTTAAACAAAAATGGAAGTACCTTATGATTCAGCAGTATGACTGTTAGGCATTTATTCTGTGGACATTCAACCACTAATTAGAAGAGACTTATGCACCTTTATATTCATAGCTGCATTATTTACAATAGCCAAATGGAAGCAGCAAGTGGAACTAGCCTAAATACCCATTGACAGATAACTAATTAAGGAAGTTATTGGATATGTTTTCCATTGAATATTACTCTGTGATTACAAAAGAATGATATCGTACCCTTTGGGACAAATAGATGGAATTGGAGGTGGTTAGCTTAGCAAAATGAGTAAATATAAGACATAAAACTACCAGATGATTTCACTCATATGTGAAATCTATAGATTTGATTTACATGAAATTGCTAAAAAGAAAAATTCAAGCAAAACAGAAGTAAGAAAACTATACTACTTATTAAAAGTATAATGATTATCTTGGGAGGCTGGAGATTGGGGATATTGAACTTTGGTGGTGTTGTGTGGTATGGAACTATATATTGTAATCTTATAATCTTGTAACAAACTATAATAATGAATAATTTTTAAAAACAAATGAAATGAAAATCAAAATGAATATCACTTCATTCCTACTTAAGTTATTATTATCAAAATAGAGTAACAGTAGTGAAAAGAATGTAGATAAAAGTTTGTACACTTCTGGTGGGGATGCAAATAAGTATAGCCATTAGAAAAACTGGTGTTTTCCCAAAAATTACATTAAGAACCACCATATAATGTAACAATCCCACTTCTAGATATGTATATAAGGAAAATAAAATCAATTAAAATCAGTATCTTGAAGATATGTTAGTATCCTCATGTTAACTACAGCATTATTTATAGTAGCCTAAACTTGGAAATAACTTGCCTTATATAAAAATTAATGGATAAATAATTTTATATATATATGTGTACATATATGTATATATATATGTTTTCTGTGTTATTGTATGTTGCCCTTGACTTTGTCATACACATACACAGTCTTAAACAACAGTAACATTCTACCATTTGAAACAACTTTGGTGAATCGGGAGGACATTATGCTAAGTAAAACAAGTGAGAAACAGAAATAATATTTCATGATCTCAGCAGAAATATCCTAGTTTGAAGTTTGAGGAAATTTCTCAACTGGTAAAACACTGGACTTGAATTACTGAAGTTCCCTGTGATTTCTGGTGGTGCTTTAGTTTGTCTCTTACAAATTCTATCTGCGTTATGTGAAACTCTGGGCCATATATAATGAATAAAATTGACCTTTGGAAAAAAACAAACTTATTTTCTAATTTTTTTCTATTCAACTCAGAGATGTAAAGAAGCTATTGAAATTATGATGCAACTGAGGGGAGGAACCAAGATGGCAACTTGGAGATAACGCATGGCCTGAGTTCTCAAGGAGGCTACTTCAAAACTGGGAAGTTCCAGTGAGGCCACCAGGTTCCTGATGCTACCATAATGACAACTGGACTTCCCTGGACAGATGACCCCACTAAGGTGTTCTGGAGCTCCGCTTCCTCAGAACCCTGCCCCACTAGGGAAAGAGAGAGACAGGCTGGGAGGATGGATTGAGCTGTCAACGCCCATGTTCAGCAGAGAAGTAATGACAGAAGCCAGACTTTCCACGTTCTGCACCCTATAATGACCTTGGGTCCATACTCCCAAGGAGTTAAAGAATAGGAAAGCTATCAGGTGAGGGGATGGGATAAGGAGCTCTGGTGGTGGGAATTGTACCCCTCTTATCCTATGGTCTTGTCAGTGCTTCCATTTTATAAATAAATAAATTTTTAAAAAGAAATTATAACACAACTATAGAGTTATGGACTATATTAATAAAAATTAATGATAAACCATCTATTTTTCCTAGAAAATATTATTATGAATTTGAATGGCTAAGTCTTTAATTTATAAATCTTAATAGAATTTGTCACTCCTTTTAGGTAATTGTATATTGATTTTTTCCCCCAGAGGAGGCCACAGCCCAGTGTTCATTTCACATGCTTCTGTGAACAATCTGATGGCACTGGATATCTTTATTGATTAATAAAACAAAGTTTCTTTATAAATAGATTAACACACAGTTACTCATTCTTGGTCTTTAGAGGAAAACTTGTAATTCTCTTTTCAAATGCTTGTAAAATTTTGTTACCAGGATTTTGTCAATAACACAACATTTTAAAAACAGCTCTGTTTTCTTATATTTGCAGTAACAAACAATAATATGACATAACTTTTTTAATAGTTTAAGATAATATATTATTTCTTGGAAAAAAATTGAGTCTGCTTTTTGTGGAATTTTTTCATTAATTAGAATTTAATTTTATAATTGATAGTTTATTCAAGCATTACAATTCATAATCATCACCAAAGTGGTAATAGAACACTTATTTCATAAAGATTTTTCAAATTCCATTATATATCAAAGAAGTAGATAGCTACTCTTATTTTGTAAATGTTTACTTACCTCCTACTCATTGGTTATATTTGCTATTTCTTGTGCTATTTCTGGCTTCATTGTGTGTCTGCATTTCTAAAAATTAGTATCTGGTTTTTTTTAATAGCTAGCCAGCAAACATGGAAAAACAATTCTCCTAGTTGTTTCTACCCTGAAATATTTTTTTAGTATCTGGATAGTAGCTCATGATGGTAAATTTGATGAGATGCTTTTATTGCTAAACTGTTATGATTTGTTAGGAGCCTACATTTACCAACAGCTATTAAATAACCAATATGGACTAGCTATAATCTCTATGATACTTAATCCTTTGCTGTTTATAAATAACATTAACTTTATAGCAATCTAGAGGCCAATTAATCTGTCAGTTGTCACAGATCACAATTTTTTATGCAATATTGAAAAGACAAGGAGTTGGAAATGCTGGTATTAAAGTAAGAGTTGGTATTTAGGTGTAATTTTAAAGCAAACTACTTTTCCAAGTAGACGAAGTATGCAACCTACTAGATTTGAAATTATTGTCCTGTAATAAATTCCTTAAAAGGAGTCACAGGTGGTATGGGGGGGGGGGTAAATAAAACTTTAGTCACTAACATTTTATAAATATTTACTTACTATGTGCCGGGCATTTCACCAAAAACTATTTAGCTACAACAAAATCACTAAGAAAATGTGTTATTAATGAAGCAATTGAAGCCCAGGCTAATTAACGTATTCAAGGTCGGAATATTCCAAAGACAGAATCTTCATTTGAACCAAAATTTATCATTCAGTAATATTCATTGAGAACCAACTGTGTGTAAGTCTTTATGCAATCTATGGGGATCCAGAGGGGAATAAAATAGAAAAGATTCCTATTTTTTTAAAAAAATTATTTATTTATTTGATAGGCAGATAAAAATTGAGAGGGAAAGGGGAGAGAGACACCTGAGCACTATTCAGTGACTCCTAAAACTTCCTACATGCGGGTGAGGACTGGGCCTCGAACCTGGGTCCTTGAGCACTGTAACTTGTGTGCTTAATTGGACACACACCTGGCCCCCAGACTCCTATTTCTATATATTTTTCTTTTTAACAGAGAAATATAACTATTAAAAGTAATGGGGAATGGTAATAGAGAACATATAAATTCAAAATGTATACAATACTTTTATAAATAATAGAAGTTATAAATGTGTGATAATATGATTATTTCAGAAAATGAAAAAGATATCAATCTCAGGCCTGCTGATTCAAAATGTAAGGTGTGAACAGCGATGTAAATCCCTAAATTAGCCCCTTCTGAAGAGTTCAAGAAAACAGTTACTGAGAACAGATTTTACTGCTTAATAAAAGGACTGAAAATATTTTAAAGAAGCAATATTAATTTAAGTCATCTCCTAGAAACTTTTACATAGCTACCAAAGAAAAATGAAAAGATAATGGGATGACCTTAACAGAACCTCCTTAGTCTGTTCTGTTCATTTGGGGCCACCTTCCCCCTACATCCCTGCTCCCTGTCTTTGCACCCCATTCATCACTTTATAGAAGTTCATCCAAGAGATGATGAGCACAAAGATGATGCTGGCAGCCTTTCCTGGCAAGGTGAGGATGGAAAAACAATTTAACCATTCATGTCAAATTCAGAGTTCAAAATGATTCTAGTAAGAACTTAAGGAAATTAAGATTTCCATCTCAGCTTCATTATTTTTTGGGGGGTGGGGACGGGAAACTCTTTCAACCTACAATGATGCCCTATTTCTTGCCAGTTAATGAAGTTCTTCCTCCTGTCAATCTACATCACTTAGGTTGAATATAAGCCATGTGGATTTCATCAGGACCTCCATTTCAAAAAAAAAAAAAATCTTAAGGAAACTGTTGTTTGGGTTTTGAGCATATACTGTATGCTCTTGTAAAAGTCTAACCCCATAATCAAGATAAGTGACAGAAGATAAATTTATTTGATGATCTACAGCATTTCACAGTTAAAACATAAAATGGGACAATTGGAGTAGCAGGCTTTAAACTTAATGTGAAGACCATTTCTGATTGTGGGGCTCCATTCATGTCACAGAGACAGAAGTCACCACTGATACTATTTAGCAGGAAGAAGAGTGTTTGGTTTTTCCCTTGAACTAGATTAGTTTCTAGTGAGCAGTATTGAACGTGATCATATATGATTGTGAAATTCTTTCCTTGATGTGTGAAATATCAGAATACCTTTAATCATTCAAGAGTGTAAATCCCCAGAGAGCAGGTCAAAAGAAAAGGCATTGTTAAGCCTTTCTGTGAGTCTTCAAATAGTGAGGCCACAATCCCTTCCTTAATTAAAGGAATAGATAAATCAGGACTTATCAATAAATGTTAACATAAGCATACATGTTTCTCTATTCCTTTATCTCCTATATCCAAAATTGATTTGAGGCAACTTAAAATTAAAATAACAAAAAAAAAATTCTAAGTGCCCATGGAAATTTCACTGTGGGTACAACACAATACTCGCATATATGAAGCCCCAGGTCTAATTCCCAGTACTGCCTATGCCAGAATAGTGCTCTTATTTGTGAAATAAATATTTTTGTGATACTGGCCTTGGTGTTATTTCCACTTTATTTGCATTTAATTTATGGTGCTTAGTTCCATGGGCAATCAATTTCTTTTTGTCTTGACAACATTTTCTTCTTAAACTCAAATTAGTTTCTAAATTAGTAAAAAGTACAGCCTGTTGCCTACTCTTGTCCCATATTTACCTAGTTCTCTCCTTTGACTCTCTAACTTTACTAACAGGAACAAATTCTATGTGTTTTCTTATGTATTGTTTATAATATTTCTTATAAGAGTTATTGTATACGTACATTACATACATATATGTGTACATGAGATTATGTACATACATAAACATACATGAATACATGGCAACTTGTATACACTGTGCATCTAGATCCAAGTTTGACATTTTTTTTCACAAGCTTATCTTGTAGAATATCTTTCAGTACATAAAAGAGTGACATCACTCTTTTCTACAGTGGTGTAGCATTCCATTGTGTAAATGTTATTTAACCATTCTCTATTTTTAATGAACATAAGATCAGTGTCCTTAATTTTATATAGTTTTACGTATTTCTATATTACTTTCTATGTATAATTTTGATAGGTGCTATTGGATTTATTTCCAAAGATATTTATCATTTTATACGCATAGCCAATAGGTGTAATAATGCTCATTTACCTACACAAATTATGCAATGTCAGTCTTTTTTGGGGGGTTGTCAATTTTGGCTTTTTTCTTGTTGATGTTTGGGTACTTAATACATTATGGAGATCAACTTTTTTTTTTGGTCCTGTGAAAAGTTTTGTTTTGTTTTATTATTTATTTATTTATTTATTTATTTATTTTGCTTAAGATGTTTATTTCTTTGGGTATGCAAAATTAGTTTTTTTGTATATAATCTAGATAACTCATTAATCTTTATTTTATGGATTTTAGATTCTAACACAGTTACAAAGAATTGCCCTATTCAAGGATTACAAATTAATTCGGCTATATTATCTTCTATACCTCTATGGTTTTAGGTTTCACAGTTAAATTGTCTGTTCAGTTTTAAACTTATATTGGTATATTATATAAGGTGTGGATGTAACTTCATTTTTTATATATATCTAAATAGCATTTAATAAAAAACGCATCTTTGTTATTAATGTGAAATGACATTTTATTTAATATGTTCTTTAACTTAGACATTTGCACAGCTAAGATCAGCTTGCATCCAGATGGCTGTATTTTTGTTTACCAAATGCTGCAATGAAAAACCAATTCTGGGTATAATAGAATTAATGCCTGCTTGTCCTAGACAGTTCTGGTACACCCCTGCCGGCACCAGATAGGCGAATACATAGCACCCGGGGAAACTCCATGGATGATGGTACACTGTTGCAGTATCTGTCTTTCTTTCTTTTTTTTTTTTTTAATGCCTCTAGGGTTATTGCTAGGAGGCTTGGTGCTAAAATTACAAATTCACTGCTCCTGGCAGACTGGTTTGTTTGTTTGTTTTGTTTTTATTTTTGCTGTTTGCTTGTTTGTTTTCATTTTTATTGGATAGGAGAGAGAGAATAGAGAGGGTAGAGGGAGATAGAGAGGGAGACACCAGCAGGCCGACTTCACCACTTGTGAAGTGACCGCCTCACTTTGTAGGTGGGAAGTCAGGGCTCAAACCCAGATCATGGAGTTTCATATTGTGTGTGTTTAACATGGTGTGCCACTACCCAGCCCCCACAGTACCTGTCCTTTTCACGGTTTCTATCTCCTCCTCTATCCTTTTGTATGTGAAATTAGGAAGAACTATTTCTGTGGAATCAGAATTCCTGTGTGGAATGCACACACAAGGCCCCAGTGCCAAATAAATTAACAAATACTGAGTAGCTTCTGATGATCCATTTTCACTCAGCATGGATGCAATTTACTATATGTCTGTATATATTTCAATCTGAGACATTAAAATACCTAGATACTCAGAGTAGAAACAAAATTATAGTTGGATTAATAGTGCTTCACAATATGCCAGGTTCCAAAAATAATCACCTCCAAAGCAAAGCACAACAAACCCTCCTAGAGTTAGCAAATAAATACAAACATTAAAGCATGCTTGGAATGGCTGGATAGGCTTTTAGTCATTCTGCTGTGCTGTTGGAGCTATTTCTAAAGAAAATTTCCATCATAGCTTACCAAAAAAATGGGGGATCTCTATGGTTTTGTTCTGCTTTTAAGTGACACTTTCAAGACTGGGGAGAAATATATTGTAAGATGAGAAAAGGAATTTTGAAATAATAAAATCACAGCGAGTCTATCAATTTGCTTAAAATAGATTCTTTCATACTGAAACTTCCCTGATGGTGCTTGTGCTCCTTAGTTCTTCTTCTAGCATTTGCCCTTCTTCCATAGCCAGTCAACAGCGTCAGGTTGAGCCTGATGTAAAGTTTCGAGACCTCCTTTGAATCTGGAGAGGTGGCAGTCGTTGACTATGTGGGTCATAGTCTGTCTGGAGCCGCAGGGGCAGTTCGGGTCGTCTCTGGCTCCCCAGCGATGGAACATAGCGGCGCACCGGCCATGGCCTGTTCGATAGCGATTGAGGAGGGCCCAATCATAACGTGCTAGGTCAAAGCCGGGTTGACGCTTGCAGGGGTCTGTGATGAGGTGTTTGTTCTTTACCTCAGCTGACTGCCAACTCTGTTTCCAAGAGACTGGAACAGAAAAGTTCAGTGTAGGCATAGGGGACCAGATTGGGTGACGAGACATCAAGCGTTGGACAGGGTGGGCTCTTTAATAATACTAGATCACACAGATAGGGATCAATTTATTATTATTATTTATTTATAAAAAGGAAACACTGACAAAACCATAGGATAAGAGGAGTACAAATCCACACAATTTCCACTGCCAGAACTCCAAATCCCATCCTCTCCTCTAATAGCTTTCCTATTCTTTAACCCTCTGGGAGTATGGACCCAGGGTCATTATGGGGTGCAGAAGGTGGAAGGTCAGGCTTCTGTAATTGCTTCCCTGCTGAACATGAACAGGTCAATCCATACTCCCAGTCTGCCTCTCTCTTTCCTTGTGTGGCGGGGTTCTGGGAAATCAGACCTTCAGGACACATTGGTGGGGTCTTCTATCCAGGTAAGTTTGGTTGGCATCATGCTAGCACCTGGAACCTGGTGGCTGAAAAGAGAGTTAACATATAAAGCCAAACAAGTTGTTGACTAATCAGTCATGAACCTAAAGGCTGGAGTAGTGCAGATGAAGAGTTGGGGGGAGGGTTCTCTGTTCTGTAGATAGCTATTAGGCATATTTTAGTTATATTCTAAAAGGCCTGTGTCTATACCAGTGTTTTTTTTTTCTCCCCCAGAGCCTGAAATCTAATGTGCATGTGGATGCTAGTTATTATCTGGAGAGATGATGTCATGGCTGGAAAAAGGACCAGAAAGATGGATCTGAGAAGAGAGTAGCTCCCAGATATGGGAAAGATTTATAAATATTGTTTACTGTAAACCCCATTGATTTGATCTGATCTAGAGCCCATATTCAGCTTAGGAGCCTATGTGACCTCTTAATCCCTGTAGATCCAACCTCCCATTCTGTGGTCATCAGTAGGAACATTCCAAGCTGTCCCAATATCAAGACCCATCTTCCTCAGGTGTAGCTCAGATTATGTTGCCCATCCACCCTTCAGAGGATGGAACATTCTCTACCATTGTTGATCTATGTTGAGGGCAGGGTTCTGTGGGGGCCCAAAAAGGGGTCTGTTTTGTTGTTCCTGATATAGATGACTATTAACAATGAAGAGAGGAATTTATTCGATGTCTAGGCCCATCATATCTGTTTGTGAATCTCAGGACTCCCCAACTAGGGCCCCAGCTAATGGGGTGGCCTGATAGTGACTAAAGAGTTATCATTAAAGTATGCTAGTCTCTTGCCCTTATTCACTTTTTGAGTCCTTGATTTGATAAGGATAGCTTTGGAGTGAGTGAGGGAAGTATAATAGGAAATAGGTGAGGAGATGAGGATCAGTTTTAAGACAGGAGGATGATTTGTTTCTGGCCTTTTCTATAAATGGCACACTCACTTGACATATAAAGAAAGGCATCATAACAGATGAAAATGAAACCAGGAGCATAATACACAGAACTCTGGTGCTAGGAGCAGTGTAGGACTATCCCCATATTATCTTATTATAAATAATTAATAAAAATAATAATAATGAGAAAAATAAGTCAATGGTTCATCTGTAAGGGAGATTAAATAAAATAACTGACAGCTACTCACAAGGATAGAGAATGAAGAGGTAAATAGAAAGCCAGCTGGTTTAGAGAAATGATTAGAAATCAAAGCATCAATAGAAAGAGTTTGTGGGGTATGAGAATTGCAGGCAGTACTTTTGACTGTGCCCAGAGTCAGTCAATTACTGCTGCCTTAGGTAAGACAAAAACCAGGCCACCTGGATGAAGGCTGGTCTCAACTGTGGAAAAGCCAAAATTAAAGAGCATATTAAGAAAAATGCCATTTTTAATTGTCAATCATATTCAATAGCATGGATTTCTCTAAGTTTTTTAAATAACTTGTCTTTTTCTATAGCATTATTTTATTTACCATACTAATTTTACCTACACAGAAATTAACTATAGTCTGCTTTGTCCAAATAATCTAGGGTATGTTATTAATTAAGTGCAGTCAATAAGGTTATTCTCTCTGCAGTGGCTTACTCATGCTCCTTCTTTCACTATGAAATGTAGCTACAATCAGTTTTGCCTACCAGTCTACCAACTTCTTCTTTAAACTTAGGTCCTCGGAGGAGCATCCAGGGCACATCATAGCTAGAGCTTTTTCCAGAAAACTGGTACTCATTAAACAAGCAGTTCTAGCAGTCTATGATACCAGTATTTGTCAGACTCATTCTGGTCTGGTTGTCTCTTCCTGGCTACACGAAATTGAAATTCCCTATGGTTGAAAATGACTTCCCCAGATGTTACTCATCCGGAATCCCTGAAGGCAAGTGCTGTTTTAATTCAAAGGACTTGGGAAATAAATATTTTTTGAAGTACCTTCCAGCAAAGGGAATCCCTGTTCACCTCCTTTCATGGAGGAGAGCTGGAACAGACAACTCTGCTGAAGCTGCCCAGAAATATAAACCAAAGGCTGCAAAAAAGAGTACTTTTGTGTATCAGCTGTCTAGGACTTTCCAGAGAGAAATAATCTGAAGTACTGCCAGAATCTATGGAAAGGTGTGCTGCAATCAATAAATAATGTTTTCCAAGGGCTCTAGGGGAAATGGCAGGATGTGGACTAGTTTTGTACCATTTTACATCACAATTGCCCACAAATTATAAGTCCTGAAAATGTATTAATGAACATCAAGCCACCACCTGGATGTAAAAATAATAGTAATGAGATTTCAGTATTTGAATAGACACAGAAAATAAAAAAGCAGCTACCTGCCATTGAGGAGATACCCAGGGTCCTGATTCTGAAAGGGAAATCCTGTGACTCACCATATACATAAAAAGGAATATTTGAGTGAAAGAGAAAAAGGGTGGACTGAAAAACATAGAAAGAGACAGAGAAAGGAGAGATAGAGGGAGAAACTTCAGCAGTAGAGAATAGGACTTGCAAGCCTGAGATACCTCCTCTACCCAGGTTCAATATTCAAATTTGAGCACCACATACTCCAGAGCAAAATATTGCTCTAGGCTCACTTCTCCCATCGCCTTTCTCAACTTTCTTTTCTTTTCTTTTCCTTTTCTTTTCTTTTCTTTTCTTTTCTTTTCTTTTCCTTTTCTTTTCTTTTCTTTTTTCTTTTCTTTCCTTTTCCTTTTCTTTTTTCTTTTCTTTTCTTTTATTTATGTTTTATTGCCACCAGGTATATTGTTGGGGCTTGGTGCTTGCAGGACAATTTCATCTTCTTCTCTTTCTTCTTCTCTTTCTTCTCCTTTTCCTTCTTTTTCTTTTTAAATTTGATACCACAGAGAGAAATTGAGAGGGGATGAAAAGATAAAGAGTAATAAAGGAAGAAAGAAAGGAAGAAAGAAAGAAAGAGAGAGGAAGAAAGAAAGAAAGAAAGAAAGAAAGAAAGAAAGAAAGAAAGAAAGAAAGAAAGAAAATACCTGACGCCCTTCACCACTTAGGAAGTTTCCCCTCTGCAAGTGGAGGACTAGGGGCTTAAACCTCACTCTTTGCACATGGTAACATGCATGCTCAAGCAGATGCACCACCACTCATTCCCTATGCTAAATCTTTTAGCAGAGGAATTTCTTATTTATAGACTTTTGGTAAAAAGACAAGGAAAATACAAAGAAAACTATGAGAAGGGTGATCAATTTCAGTTGGTAAAATTAAACTTGCAGCAAGCCAAAGCACTTAAATCCCTTTGAAGTTTATAATTATATAGAAAAATCCACAAAGAAGAAAGCAAAGAATTCTATGTTGTCACTCAGTGTCTTCCTCTCTCCTTTGCCACCACTTGAAGAAATTAACAATGTCTGTCCACAGTTTTCCCACCTTTGTGGTGTTTCCATTCCCTTTTGGTGCCAAACCTTTTAATTTTAACCAATATTATTGAGTAAAAAATAAATTTAAAGTTTTAAAAATTGGAAAACTTTAACAAAGGCAGTCAATTTTCCATGAGGGTGCTAAGTTTTTAAATTAGAAATTGGGGCTCTAGGAATGTACTACTAAAAGGCTGCACTACTACTTAACACTTAGTTTTAACACTACCACTTAACAGGGTTTCTGCACAAGTCCAATTGTTGTGGATTGTGTGCCAACAATAACACATACTTCCCAGACACATATCCCACATAGTCCTACAACATGGCATCAATGGCCAGCAGTAGTTCTCTTGGCCAGTAGGACCACTGACAAGTCATTGGATCTTTCTTCACATATTGTGCTAAACTGTGTCCTCAGTCACACAGAAATCACAACCCCTTCAACACACATTATTACTAAAAAATAAAACAAAGTACAAGTGCCCTACTTAAATTTTAAGATCTCATTTGCTTTTTAAAAAATTTTTATTTATAAAAAAGGAAACACTGACAAAATCCATAGGATAAGAGGAGTACAATCCACACAATTCCCACCACCAGAACTCTGTATCCCATCCCCTCCCCTGATAGCTTTCCTATTTTTTATCCCTCTGGGAGTATGGACCAAGGGACATTATGGGGTGCAGAAGGTGGAAGGTCTGGCTTCTGTAATTGCTTCTCCACTGAACATGGGCATTGACAGGTCAATCCATACTCCCAGCCTGTCTCTCTCTTTACCTAGGGAGGCGGGGCTCTGGGGAAGTGGGGGTCCAGGACATATTGGTGGGGTTGTCTGCCCAGGAAGTCTGGTTGGCATCATGTTAGCATCTGTAACCTGGTGGCTGAAAGAAGAGTTAACATATAAAGCCAAACAAATTTTTGACTAATCATGAACCTTAAGGCTGGAATACAATAAGTTGGGTCCACCTGTATATCAGATGTCAGGCTCAGAAAAAGAAAAAAAGAAAAACACTAGTATAGTCATAGGCCCTTAGGAATATAACTAAAATAGGCCTACTAACTCTCCACAAAGTGGAGACCCCCAAATTTTCATCTGCTTGTGTGTGTGTGTGTGTGCGCGCACACACACACACACACACACAGAGATGCATTTTTTTTAGCATTTCAGCTAATTTTAGAGTACAATAAAGAGGAAAGCAAAAGAAAGAGGCAGAAACTTCTCTTAGAGATGGGAAACCATTATTACGGAGTCAGCTACCAGAATCCCAACGTGGGTGAAACCAATGAGCTTGAAAACCTAGAAAACGGCAACATAAGACCCTCTGTGCACAAAAGGGCTTGTCGGAGACACACAGAGTAAACTTGAGAGAGATAGAGGCAAATATGACAAGGTGAAAGGTAGGATAAACATGATGTACAATCACAAATCTTGAAATGTGTGTTTGCTTTCCTAGGATTTTCCTAGTGTGTTAAGTGGTTTCAGGTGTTTGTGTTTTGCTAATTGCTGCTCAGATTTTGCCTTTACCTGGCAATTTGAAGGACTGTCTTCTAGTTTTACTGGGACAATAATGCTTAAATACCTTATATCATTGAAAGTTAGGCCTCTTTAGTGTTCTAGATTAAACGTTAGATCATGGAAGATACAGCTTCTTCAAAAACAAAAAAAATCAGGAACCTGGGGTGACTAGGCTCCCTAACACCAACCACTCTTTCCACATTCTGACATATCTCCATACTAGATATAAAATTCTGAAGTAGATATCACAGAGTTTGAAAACTGTTGGCATCTTCAAAGATTTTATTCAGCCACAATCCTTAGATTTCACTTGCTACTTCAGACAGTTGATTGCATAGCACAATTACAAATCAATTCATGTTAAACGAAAGCTACCTACTTTGGTGTTAGCCCACAAGAGATGCTAAATATGCCCCGTTGAAAGTACTATTAAACATAACACTGATAATTTTGTGAAAATGTAGATACCCTTGGCTCAAAAACAATTGTTAACCAACCTGGTGGAAATGTCCAGTACTATTCAACCTCATTTATACAAATTCAAGCCACTAGAAATAAAGTGAATGTTGAGGTTTAAAAGTGAGTAAAAACAGCATAAACTTACACATGGGGTCATCTATCTTTACCTGAATGACCCAACAATCTGATGCCTGTCTTTTCATTTTCCTAATTAACTGTTGTGGGGGTGGGGGGGACAGAGCTCTGAGGGATACTTAAAGACTGTAAGGGTCCGGGAGACATCTAACAGTGGAATATAAGTCATTCATTTGAATCTTATAAATATATTTTAAAAAGAGAAGAAGAGGGGTCCGGATGGTAGCACAGCAGGTTAAGCGCATATGGCGCAAAGTGCAAGGACCAGTATAAGGATCCTGGTTTGTATCCCCAGATCCTCACCTGCAGTGGGATCGCTTCATGGGCAATGAAGCAGGTCTCCAGGTGTCTTTCTCCCACCTCTGTCTTCCCCTGTCTCTCGATTTCTCTGTCCTATCCAACAACAACAACAACAGCAATGGCAACAATAACAATAACAACAAGAGCAACAACAAGAACAAAATGGGAAAAACGGCCCCCAGGAGCAGTGGATTCATAGAGCAGATACTAAGCCCCAGCGATAACCTTGGAAGTGAATAATTAATTGGGACAAAAATGAATGGAACTGGAAGTGATTATTCTTAGTGAAGTAAATAAGAAAGTGATGGACAACTACCAGATGATTTTACTCATATGTCGAAGATAGAGAATTGAAACATATGAACTTGAAAAAAATATACATGTATTATATGTTTTTCAAACTATTTCTTTTTTTTTACTTTCTGTTCTTGTTTCTTTTTTTTTAATTTCTTTTTTATTTAAGAAAAGATAAATTAACAAATCCATAGGATAGGAGGGGTACAACTCCACACAATTCCCACCATCCAATCTCCATATCCCACCCCCGCCCCTGATAGCTTTCCCATTCTCTATCCCTCTGGGAGCATGGACCTAGGGTCATTGTAGGTTGCAGAAGGTGGAAGGTCTGGCTTCTGTAATTGCTTCCCCGCTGAACATGGACGTTGACTGGTTAGTCCATACTCCCAGTCTGCCTCTCTCTTTCCCTAGTAGGGTGGGTCTCTGGGGAAGCTGAGCTCCAGGACACATTGGTGGCCTCTTCAGTCCAGGGAAGCTTGGCCAGCATCCTGATGGCATCTGGAACCTGGTGACTGAAAAGAGAGTTAACATACAAAGCCAAACAAATTGTTGAGCAATCATGGACACAAAGCTTCGAATAGTGGAGAGGAAGTGTTAGGGGGATACTCACTGCAAACTCTAGTATACTTCTGCTTTCAGGTATATATTTTGCAGTAGTTTATCGATACGTTTGAACATACGCTCTCTCTCACAGAAACTGGCGTATATCTAGGTTTTGGGTCTTTGTTACAAAGTGAACCACCCGGGATGGAATTAGAGAATACTATGAAAGGAAAGGTCTCACCCGAGTAATGAAGCTGAAGGGTTGTCATTCCACACCTGAAGTCTCTGGACACAGTCTGAGCTGAAGTATGTTGAGGTGGCAATCGTTGCATTGATTAGGTTGCAATAGGCAGATGCAATATTATTTGATATGGATTGGGAAAGGCATGTGGGAAAGTGGGCCCTATCCTAAGGTTCCAGGACTGGGGAAAATATAGGCTCTATAGTGGAGATGTGAGATTCCTGCTGTCTTAGGGTTCAAAAAGACAATGGATAGTTAATGTTATCATCACATTATTTGTTAATTGGGTTAACTTTGAAAAGTCCTTTTGTTAAGGTTTGCTGTACAGTACCCAGTATCTTGTATATAGCTGTGCTATTGGTTGCTTCTGATCTACTTGGTCTAGGCTTTTGAGAGAGTCCGCACATCAAATACACATCCTATATATTAAAAAGACTCAGTCTGGGTTTTAAAAACTTTGAGATATACAATTAATTTTCTCCCTCTCATATTAATTATCTAGTGATTTATATGACTACACTTTACTAGGAGTGTACATACACATCATTCCCACCACCAAAAGACTGTGACCCATCCCTCCCACCCACTCCCACCTCCATTGTCCCAGGAAGCTGCATGTCTACCCCTCACCACAGGGTTTTTACTTTGGTGCCCTACTTACAATTTAGTCAGGTCCTGCTTTTAGTTTCCCTTTCAGATCTTCTTACTCAACTTCTGTTGATGAGTGAGATCATCCCATACTTATCTTTATCTTTCTGACTTAGCTCACTTAAGATTTCAAACTATTTCTATGATATTGAGAGAACTATGGTGGTTACAGTTGAAGAGGGTTGGGGGACACAGAACTTTGGTATTTGGAGTGTTATAGAATTATACCCCATACTATCTTATAAATCGCTAATAAAATACTTTTAAATAAATCTAATTCAAGCTACACTGTATGCAAGATGAACATAGCAAGATAGTGACAAGTGACATCAGCCTCATATACCATAAACCTCTCTCTTAATCAGAATGTTCTTGGGATAAAACACAGCATAGGTAGACTGAGGACAAGGTTAATGGCTACACATATGCAGATATGCCAACTGACTTTGGGAAGACCAAACAAACGAGAGACAAATAATATGAAGGCTAAAAGACGAAGGATATTAGTAGTTGTTTATGTATAGCAGGGCTGGGCACCGAATGGCCTGTAGGTCAAGTGCAGCCTACAAATCATTCAGACTGTCGCTGCCAATGATACTGGACCTTTTTTCATAGCAACTGTAAGTGTTCATTTTGAAGCTGATAATTTTGTTTAATCTATGAATGATATTATGAATATCAAAATGACCCTTAGCAGAAAAAGGGGTTTCCCATCCTTGCTATACAGACTAAGGAAACTTGCACTAGACCTGTGGAGGAGAGACAGTGCTGCTGCTTTGGGACTTCTAAAAGAAGGCATAGACACTGGGCTTCCTTTTTTCACATTCAGCAACCTTACAGAGCTCCCTAAGATTCTCCCCACTGGGAGAGCAGCTCCCCTCTTCAGCAACAATAGCACCCCTGCTAGAAGATTCAGGTACCCTCTTCAGAGACAATAGCACCCCTGCTTGAAGACTCAGGTTAAGCTCACATGGACAGCAAGAGAGTCTCTACTGAGACATTGTCGGTAACATGACAACAGAAAGGGACAACCCAAACCAATTTTTTTTTTATTTAAGAAAGGATTAATTAAAAAAACCAGGGTAGGAGGGGTACAATTCCACACAATTCCCACCACCCAATCTCCATATCCCACCCCCTCCCCTGATAGCTTTCCCATTCTCTATCCCTCTGGGAGCATGGTCCCAGGGTCATTGTGGGTTACTACCATCTTTAAGACATTTTTAAAAACTTTTTTTCTGTATTTTTTTTTAAATTGCCACCAGGGTTATCACTGGACCACAGTGTCTGAGCAATGAATTTACTGCTCCCATCAGCAATGTTTTAATCTTGTCATTTCTTTCTTTCTTTTATTTGATAGGACAGAGAGAAATTAAGAGTGGAAAGGGTGATAAACAGGGAGAAAAAGACAGACCATTTGTTTTCACAAATGGTGCCCTCCACATCAACCACCCTAAAGGAGGGGATCAGGAGCTTGGACCCTGGTCCTTGCATATGGCAGTGAGTATGCTCTACTGAGTGCACCACAGCCTGCCTCCCACTCCATCCCCCTTTTTCTTTTTTTTTTTTTCTTTTTTTTTCTACCATTTCATCTCTTTAGGGGGGGTGATGGTTTCCAGTAAATAGAGTCATTGCTACATATGTAAAATGTATCAGTTTTCTGCAAAACACTCTCACCCCCATCTTAGGCCTTCCTCCACCATCATGCACTTGGACCTGAGAGCACCTCCAGAGTCCTTTACTTTGATACAATACATCAAACCCAGTTCAAGTTCTACTTTGTATTTCTGGTTTCTGTTCTTATGTCTCAGTTTCTGTGCGTGACTGAGATCAGAGCATGTCATATGTTTCTTTCTGGCTTTCTTCTTCTAGCGTTTGCCCTTCTTCCATAGCCAGTCAACAGTGTCAGGTTGAGCCTGATGTAAAGTTTCGAGACCTCCTTTGAATCTGGAGAGGTGGCAGTCGTTGACTATGTGGGTCATAGTCTGTCTGTAGCCACAGGGGCAGTTCGGGTCGTCTCTGGCTCCTCAGCGATGGAACATAGCGGCGCACCGGCCATGGCCTGTTCGATAGCGATTGAGGAGGGCCCCATCATAACGTGCTAGGTCAAAGCCGGCTTGACGCTTTCTGGGGTTGGTGATGAGGTGTTTGTTCTTTACCTCAGCTGACTGCCAACTCTGTTTCCAAGAGTCTGGAACAGAGAAGTTCAGTGTAGGCATAGGGGACCAGATTGGGTGATGAGACGTCAAGCGTCTCGTCTGGCTTATCTCACTTAACATGATTCCTTCAAGACCCATACAAGATGAGGTGAAAAAGGTGAATTCATCCTTTTTAATAGCTGAATAGCCATTCTGTATATATATAGCACAACTTTCTCAGCCACTCATCTGTTGTTAGGCACTTAAGTTGCTTCCAGGTTTTGGCAAGTACAAACTGTGTTGCTATAAGCATAGATATACACAGATATTTTTGGATGAGTGTGTTTGTTTACTTAGGTATAGGTAGGTCTATTTCTAACCTAAGAGTTCTACTTTTTTTTTAAGATTGAATTTTTAGCTTCAGAAAAGAATCACTCTTGCATGGCTATTAATTTATTTATTCTTTAGAGATTTATTTATCTATTTAAAGAGAGAGAACATTAGAGCAACATTTGATACATATGGTACTGAGAATCAAATTAGTGTTTTTTAAATTTTTTAAAAATATTTATTTATTTATTCCCTTTTGTTGCCCTTTGTTGTTGTTGTTATTATTGTCATCGTTGTTGGATAGGACAGAGAGAAATGGAGAGAGGAGGGGAAGATAGAGAAGGGGAGAGAAAGATAGACACCTGCAGACCTGCTTTACCACCTGAAGCGACTCCCCTGCAGGTGGGGAGCCAGGGGCAGAATCCTTAATGCGGGTCCTTGCACTTTGTGCCACTTGCGCTTTGCATCACGTGCACTTAACCACTGCGCTACAGCCAACTCCCAGAGTTCTACTTCTGAGAATTCTCACAGAGGTTTGATTAATTTACATCCTCACTAGCAGTTCAGGAGAGGTCCCTCACCCCCTCAACCTCTCCAGCATTTGTTGTTATTACCTTTTCACCCTAGTTCAAATCTCTAAGCACCTGTTGTTTGGATTTCTTGCAGTTGTTCCTAAATTTAAAGGTTTATTTTTTTCCTAAAAGTACATATTTATCAAAATATACTGGGACTGAATATAAATGTCTAGTTTCTTTTCCTGGTTTAAAAGAAAATACCAGAGTGTGCTGCTTTGTTACTTTGCTGCTTTGCCATTTAGGTTTGAGTTTTGTCCTCACTTCACTGAAGGAAGCTTTGGTATTCTTTCAAGGCCTGAATAACTGATTCATCTAGTACTATTCACCCTGAATGACATAAATATGAGTCACATTGTAGATAGTGGTTGATCCTATCAAACTAGCTTCTACTCGGAAAATAACAAGACAGTTAAAAATAATGAATCAAGAAGTTGAATTCCTTGATGATCCCTGATAAATAAAACAACTTCTGGCCCAGTGTCTTTGCACAGGCTAACTACTTTGATGACATCACCTTTTCCCTCAATTATTCTTGGGGTAGATGCCCTCATATTTTTCTTCTTGTTTTGCCTCATTTCATCACTTTATTGAACATTTATTATTTATAAGTTGTAAGTAATGCAGAGAAGAATAAGATGAGTAAGGCATTGTCTATGCCTTTCAAGAGAGCACAGTGATAGAGCTCACAAAACCAAATGCAATAAGTGCTATAGAAGAGAATATTTATTTTTACAATGAAATAAGCATAAAAATGGAAAATATAGTACTAATAACTCAGTATATGTGCATGTGTATGTATGCATAGATGTATACATTAGAATGGGAAAGCCCGGCCAGAATCAAGCCAAAAATGTGGAATTTTTTTTCATTTTGTTTTTCTTGTTTATTTGTTTATTTATTTATTTATTTATTTAAGAAAGGATAAATTAACAAATCCATAGGATAGGAGGGGTACAACTCCACACAATTCCCACCACCCAATCTCCATATCCCACCCCCTCCCCTGATAGCTTTCCCACTCTCTATCCCTCTGGGATCATGGACCCAGGATCACTGTGGGATGCAGAAGGTGGAAGGTCTGGCTTCTGTAATTGCTTCCCCGCTGAACATGGGCGTTGACTGGTCAGTCCATACTCCCAGTCTGCCTCTCTCTTTCCCTAGTAGGGTGGGTCTCAGGGGAAGCGGAGTTCCAGGGCACATTGGTGGGGTCTTCAGTCCAGGGAAGCCTGGCCGGATGCCCTCATATTTTTCAAGTCCCTGCTTATCTTGGTCATCCTATTTAAGCTTGCTATCTACCTTGAACTCCACTTAAATATAAACTTCTATTCTTTTTTATTTTTTATTAGTAATTTAATAATGATTAACAAGACTGTAGGATAAGAGGGATACAATTCATATAAATCTCACCACCAGAGTTCCATATCCCACCCCCTCCATTTAAAGTTCTCTAGTCTTTATCCCTATGGAAGTATAGATCGAAATTATTACTGGGGTGCAGAAGGTGGGAAGTCTGGCTTCTGTAATTACTTCTTCACTGAAAGTAGACATTGGCAGGTTCATCCAAACCCCTACCCTGTTCCTATTTTCCCTAGTGGGATAGACCTCTGGGGAGTTAAGGTTCTTACACATTGGTGTGGTCTTCTGCCCAGGAAAGTCACCATGGCATCATGATAGCATCTGCAACTTGGTGACTGAAAAGTGGTAAGATATGAAGCAGGACAAATTGTTTTATAATCAGAAACCTAAAAAAGCTCCAAAACCTAGAACTAGACTGTTGTTATCTAACTTAAAAAGGGGTTTGTGGTGACTGCTTAACAAAAAAATAACTGGGTATCAGATAAGGCCTTGTTAGCCTGTAGACCTGTGGTCTAGTATCTGTGTCTAACCCAGAGATGGTCCATTACTCAGGGAAGCACAGAACAGAGACTTACAGAGGCGTCCCCAAGTTCAAGTGGTTCCTGGGTGGCACTCATGGCATATCCAGGATGTTGGACTACTACAATCCATACTTCACCTTGTATTCTTGGGAGGAGTTCGCAGATGAGAGGGGTTTAACTGCTTCACATGGTTCCAAACAGGATCTGTGAATGATAAACTAGAACAAACATACCCTATGCCTTAAGTTAGTAATTAAGTTAGTAATTAAGTTAGTCATTAATTTTAATCACAAAGACTAGACAAATCACAAGGCATCTGCTGGAGAAGGAGTAGCTATATGGAGAAAAGTAACACTTAGCAGCTATCTGATTAAAATGATGCAGTACAAAATTTAAAATATGGGAGTCAGGCCATAGTGCAGTGGGTTAAGCGCACATGGCGCAAAGCGCAAGGGCCGGCATAAGGATCCTGGTTCAAGCCCCCAGCTCCCCACCTGCAGGGAAGTCACTTTCCAATCAGTGAAGCAGGTCTGTAGGTGTCTGTCTTTCTCTGCCCCCTCTGTCTTCCCCTCCTCTCTCCATTTCTCTCTGTCCTTTCCAACAACAACAACAACAGCTATGACAACAATAAGAACTATAAGCACAACAACAAAGACAACAAAATGAGAAACATAGCCTCCAGGAGCAGTGGATTCATGGTGCAGGCACCGAACCCCAGCAATAACCTTGAAGGCAAAAAAAAATTAAAATATATAAAGCTCCTTGTATTCTGTTCATGACTGAGAAATCACCCTTTAAGGGTACATATGGTGTTCCACAATTACTTATCTAGCGGGGTAGTAAGGCATGCAAAATGCATGTTTACAAGAAACAATCCTTAATCTAGAAATATATTTAGGGTCATAGTCAGTCTAATAAGGAATACCTCAACAGCAAAGGCAGAGTAAGTGTTCACATACATGGGTTGATTTCTGTGCGACAGGTGGTATATATAAGGCCTATAACAGTGCCCACAGAGATAGAAATAACTTTCAACTTAGCAAACTGAGGGATGTGTGAAACATTCATTTTTCAGAATCAACATTTAAAAAGTATACTGAGATAAACACCCATAAAGGGAGGAGTCACAACAGTCTAGGCATAAAGAAACAATGGCTCGTGCTATATCAGAGAAATATCTAATCATTTAACTAGAGCTTAGCACTTTGGTAAGATAAGGACTGGGAATTAATAACTGGCCAGTATGCACCGTCATCTTAGGAGGACCATAGATGGTCTTGTAAATAGGGTATAGGGATTATACTATGTAGCTCAGGGGCCAAAGTTCAAATGACAAATTTTAATTTGTCCTGCATGGTCAGTATCAATACTTCTAGAATGTGCTTGACCACTAGAGAGCTTAACTAGAGCAAAGTAGCAAAACATCTGTAAAAGCTATGGGGGTAGGACAACAAACACTGGTGGATACAGTTTCTATTCTTTCACTTTTGGTTAAAACACACAGGTGTATATAACAGCATACCATGATCAACAGTGGCTTTAGGATAAACTTGAGTCAATACATAACTCATATTCAAATAAAGCACTTTCCCATAGAGAGACTAGAAGGTTAAAGACATAAGTTACACAGTTAAATGATCTATTAAGATTCATGCCTGTGGTAAGTGGCTATCCTAGAGTCATCCAATAGTCCTCATTGCTATGTGGGCTGGAGGGCCAGGACCCCACTTTTTGTTATCTAGCAGAGAATTATGTCCTGCACAAGTTCTGGATGGACAATGGATTGTCCAGTGAAAGCCTCTTTTAAAGAGTGGGCATTTGGTTAAGGGAGGTTTTAAATGTCTGTCGTCTCCAGATACCTTATAATCAAACTGTTTGAGATTCATTTTGCAGTTCTTTTGTAAATGGGTCTCATTATTACATTTAAAATAAACCTTGTTTTGCATGGGCTGTACTGAGCCTGCCACATATGTGGCCTGATTAAATGCAGCCATAACATGTACTTTATGGGTTTGAGTCTGTACGTCAGTACATGCTTTTATCATCTGAGAAATACTTAAATCTAGATCCTTAAGTGGCTCAAGAATTCCTTTAAAAACTTGGTTTTCATTTTCATAGGCTAGTTGCTTAATCAAAATTCTGGCTGCTTCTTTATTGTCTACTTGTCTACTGACAGTTTCTTGTACCCTGTCCACAAATTCTCTGTAGGGTCTGTGGCTTCCCGAATAACAGAGCTGAAAGCTTCTACATTAGTGCTAGGTAACTTAACACTTATTCTGACTACTGATTGCACAGCAAGGTGCCTGTCATTTTTTCTAATGTTCATATGTTCACTGGGAGAAGTAATAGCACTCTCACCCACTAACTGACTGGGTGAGATATCTCTGGGAACCTGATCTGGCCAAACTTTATAGTCTATCTAAGTTCCTTTTCCTGTAGGTAACATGGGAAAATCATCAAATTTAAGGCCTCGCTCAATAGGAATTTTTCTGTTTTTATCACTGGTAGCAGGCAAATCTGGGTCTATTGTGGGTGAAGGCAAAGGAGGATGAGGAGTTAGGAAGGGTTTGAGTGAGTCACCTGGAACAGTAGGAAGAGGTGGTAGTTGTAAAGAATCAGATGTAACATTAGAAGAAGGGGAGGAGCAAGGAGAGGAGAAAAGATTTCCATAAATTATAAGTGGCGCCATGCCATAGCCTCCCCCCCCTTTCTTTGTTAAAGCCATGGGTAGCCAGGCATAGGCAAGTCTGTAAGGCTATAGGCCCAGCAGAAAAATGGGAGGATGTTTGGGTTTCAGGCAAGACAGAAACAGTTTGTGTCTGAAAAAGGAGGAGGAAGGAGAAGTGGAATTGGAAGTTTGAGGAGAAGGACTTAGGGAATAGTCCTGCAAAGAAGCCTGTAATTGATTTAGAACAGAAAGGAAGAGCTTATAAGTCCAAAGTTGTTTTGCTGTGACAGTACCAATATTTTTCAATAAATAATCTCCAATTTGTGTCCATATCTCAACTGATATAACTGTATTCTTGGGAAGAGGTCCAGAGACCACCTCTATTACATCTAACAATTTTCTTAATTCTTGGCTGGAACACTAAATTTTTAAAATTATCTTTAAAATTTCTTTCAACTGTCTGAAGTGAAAACTGTCTTCTTCAGAATGTAATATACCCACTGTGGCAGTTTAGAAAGGGTGAGAGTAAAAGAAAGCTTAAAATTAATTGTCTGTCACTTACAAAGAATTAGCATATGTTTGTTGGGTCCCTAATCAGCTTAAAGTAAAGTTAAGTGGTAAAGGGCATAGGAGTAAAAAGAAAAAAAAATTAACATGTGTGGTAAATAAAAGTCAAGAAAAAACTGTCTTGAACAGAAAAACAAACAAATAACAACAACAACAAAAAAAAAAAGGAGTGAGTAACCATACAAACACGTTGGAGCAGATTAAAGTTAAGCCACATGGCCACATGGGGGTGAGGTTGAAACTTTGAAACACCTTTGAGACCACCAGCAGGGAAAATCAAAGTGGACTCAACACCTGGGAGATATAATTAAACCCTATAGAGCAAAAATGGGTACGGCAAAGTTAAACAACTAAAATAGGGTGGGATTAAAAAAATTGCAGTGGGGAGTCAAGCTGTAGCACAGCAGATTAAATGCACATGCAGAGCACAAGGACCAGCCTAAGAATCCTGGTTTGAGCCCCTGGCTCCCCACCTGCAGTGGGGCTGCTTCACAGGCAGTGAAGCAGGTCTGTAGGTGTCTATCTTTCTCTCCCCCTCTCTGTCTTTCCCTCCTCTCTCCATTTCTCTCTGTCCTATCCAACAACAATAATAACTACTACAACAAAACAAAGACAACAAAAGGGAAAATAAATAATTTTTTAAAAATTGCAATACATTCTGCAACCCACACGACCCTGGGTCCATACTCTCAGAGGGATAGAGAATGGGAAAGCTATCAGGGGAGGGGATGGGATATGGAGATCGGGTGGTGGGAATAGTGTGGAAATGTACTCCTCTTATCCTATGGTTTTGTTAATGTCTCTTTTCTCAAACAAAATAAATAAATAAATAGAAAAAAGGAAAAATTGCAATACATTGAGGCGCTATTTGTTGTTATCTAACTTTAAAAGGGATTTGTGGGGGCTGCTGTGGCATGTAAAAGGATTCACAGAGAGGAGAGCTGGGAAAGAGGTTTAATAAAAGGTTTACTAGGGTGAAACAGGTAAAAGGCAAAATAAGCACAAGGGTTAAGAGTATTCTAGCTCCATAAAGTCTGAGTATAGTTATCAAAAGTTTAGTCCCATAAGAAAAACAATTATCAGAAGTGGTAAATGTTGCTCATGGCTATAGAGGAGTCTAAAAGTTTACCGGCTAGTAGATTCACACTTGTTCAGTTCCCGGGAGAAGTAGCGATGGCGGATACCTGGCGCACCTCCATCAAGATGCATCTGACCAGAAGAGGCAGCAGCAGCCAAAGAGAATGACCTGCTCAAAGTCCCATGCTTTTATACATTCCCTTCTCTGTTTGTCCTACCTCAGGGTGACTTCATTTGTATGCTAATAGTCCCAAAGTCCTGTTGGGTCACAACATTAGACCAGGTCCTATGAGATAGGGCATATGTTCATATGTATCCATAAACTAGGGCAAAATATATACCTGAATGCAAAAGTGCACAATAGTCTGCAGTGAGTAAGGATATGCAGCAAGCAAGTAGAAAAACCTAAAAAGACACCAAAAAGTTCCTAATGAAATAGTGTCTACTCAGACTTAGATACCCTACTCACCTACTTCCTATAATACTTCCCTAACTCATTCCAAAGCTAACCTTATCAAAGCAAGGACTGCAAAAGCTGAATAAGGGCAAGAGACTTGTATACTTTTACGATGACTCTTTAGTTACTATCAGGCCACACCATCAGCTGGGGCCCTAGTCGGAGAGTCCTGAGATTCACAAACAGACATGATGGATCTAGACCTCAAATATATCCCTCTCTCCATTGTTACTGGTCTTCTCTATCAGGAACAACACAATAGACCCCTTTGTGGGCCCCCATAGAACGCTGCCCTCACGTGGATCAACAACGGTAGAGAATGTTCCATCCTCCAAAAGGAGGTTGGACAACATACTCTATGTTACACCTGAGGAAGATATGTCCTGAAATTGGGGAAGCTTGGAACATTCTTACTCATAATCACAGAATGTGAGCTAGACCTACAAGGATGCAGAGGTCACATAGGCTCCTAAGCTGAATATGGGCCCCAGATCACATCAAATTGATAGGGTTTACAGTCAACAATATTTTTCTTTATTGATTGATTGATTGATTTTCCCTTTGTTTTTTTTGCCCTTGTTGTTTTATTGTTGTAGTCATTATTGTTGTTCTTATTGATGTCTTCATTGTTGGATAGGACAGAGAGAAATGGAGAGAGGAGGGGGAGACAGAGAGAGAAAGACACCTGCAGACCTGCTTTACCGCCCGTGAAGCGACTCCCCTGCAGGTGGGGAACTGGGAGTTTGAACGGAGACCCTTATGCAGGTCCTTGTGCTTTGCGCCACCTGCGCTTAACCGCTGCGCTACCCTCCAACTCCCCAGTCAACAATATTTATACACCTTTCCCATATTTGGGAGCTACTCACTTCCCTGATCCAGTTTTCTGGTCCTTTTTCCAGCCATGACATCATTTTTCCAGACAATAACTTGGGTCTACCTGCATATCAGATGTCAGTCTCAGAAAAAAAAAAAAAAACAAACAAACACTAGTATAGTCATGGGCCCTTTGGAATATAACTAAAGTAGGCCTGCTAGCTATCTACAAAACGGAGACCCTCAAATCTTCATCTGCAGTATTCCAGCCTTTAGTTGATTAGTCAACAAGTTGTTTGGCTTTATACATTAACTCTTCTTTCAGTCACCAGGTTCCTGGAGCCCCGCTTCCCTGGAACCCCACCTCACTAGGGAAAGAGATAGATAGGCTGGGAGTATGGATAGACCTGTCAATGCCCATGTTCAGCGGGGAAGCAATTACAGAAGCCAGACCTTCCACTTTCTGCACCCCATAATGTCCCTTTGTCCATGCTCCCAGAGGGGTAAAGAATAGGAAAGCTATCAGGGGAGGAGATGGGATATGGAGTTCCAGTAGTAGGAATTGTATGGAGCTGTACCCCTCTTATCTTGTTTTTTTTTGGTCAGTGTTTCCTTTTGATAAATAAAAATTATATAAAAAAGAATGTATCATTTACATATTCTGCATGTAGAAAATGGTAAAGGAAAACCTAAACACTATGAAAAGAGAAACAAGAAGAGATATGGAGTATCTAAAAATGTTAGTATTTAAAAATACTAAATGTTTAAAGTCTTGAAAATATTGTACAGGATTAACAGTAGATTATTGTAAAACAACAGATTGGTAAATTTGAAAACAGAAAATAGAAACTAGTCAAAATGAAACAGAGAAATTAAATAAATAGGAACAAAGCATTAAGGAACTTGTCCCCAAAGGCCAAAAAAAAGACAGAAAAATCTTTGCAATATCTATCATTGTACTATTTTCAAATATGATGAAATCTGCTAATCAATAGATACATAAAGGTCAGTGAACCTCAAGTTCAGAACTGTGAAGAAAACTACACCCAGTAAAGAAGAGACTACCTTAAATATATTCAGTCAAGGGCAGGGGAGAAAAAAATGATTATGCAAAAAAAATTTTCAAGCCAGGCTTAATCCACCACCACAAACCAGAGTTTGAGCAGTGCTCTGGTCTCTCTTTATCTCCATCTGTCTCTTTCTCTCTTAATATCTCTTATTAAATTAGAAGAAATAAAATACAATTTAAAATTATGCATTCAAGTAAAACAAAATAAATGTTTGGTCTGCTATAAACAACTAAATGGCTACCAGATAAGAAAGAGAAAGGCAGAAATGGGTAAGTGAGTACAAATAGGGAAAATTTATAATTGTAGAAACTGGACTTTTGGGGCCAGGCAATGGTGTACCTTGTTAAGTGCACACACTACAGTGTGCAAGGACCTAAGTTCAAGCCCCCTGTCTCCACCTGCAGAGGAAAAACTTAGTGAGTGTAAAGCAGGGCTGCAGGTGTCTCTCTGTCTCTTTTCCTATCTCTCCCCTCAATTTCTATATCTATCCAATAATAATCAAATAAATAAAATTTTAAAAATAAACTGGAATTTTTATGAATTTTATGTAATATATACATACACATGTAGATGTTTTAGTGATGCATAGTTGAAACTTATATAACACTATAATATTATAATGTAATATTGCTTCAAAAATAAATAAAACATTAGTTTATACAGAAAGAAAAATCTCATGTCAGGTTGTCACAACTGCTTTTTTTATTTCTTTATTGGGGGATTAATGTTTTACATTTGACAGTAAATACAATAGTTTGTACATGCATAAATTTCTCAGTTTTCCACATAACAATACAACCCCCACTAGGTCCTCTGTCATCCTTTTCGGACCTGTACTCTCCCCCCCACACACTCGTCTTTTACTTTGGTGCAATACACCAATTCCATTTCAGATTCTACTTGTGTTTTCTCTTCTGATCTTGTTTTTCAACTTCTGCCTGAGAGTGAGATCATCCTATATTCATCCTTCTGTTTCTGACTTATTTCACATAACATGATTTCTTCAAGCTCCAACCAGGATGGGCTGAAAACAGTAAAATGACTGTTTTTAATAGCTGAGTAGTATTCCATCATTGAGGTTGTCACAATTTTTAAGTGACATTTTCTTTTCTTTCTTTTTTTTTTTGTTGTTCCCCTGTTCTTTTTTTTTTTTTAGGGGGATTGATGGTTTATATTTGAAAGTAAAATACAGTAGTTTGCACACATGTAACATTTTTTCAGTTTTCCACATAACAATTCAACCCCCTCTATGTCCTCCTCTGCCCTACCCTCCCCAGTCTTTTACTTTGATGCAATATGCCAACTTCATTCAAGTGTCATTTCTAGTGTCTGATACGGAGTTTACCACAAAAGTGACTAACAAATTTTAACTCTGTGTTTTGTCGTTCCCTTCCCTCTACCTATACCTTGCTTCCCTTTTCATGTCAGTTCCAGATGTGGGACATAACAATCCAAATCTGCATGCCATCTGCCATAAGCCTTCTACAATTAATACCCGCCTCTGCTTTTGGATTCTTTCAGTGCAGATTCCTCAGCAGTCTCCACCCAGGCAGGAAGCTGTTTTTGCTGCCCACTCTCTTATTTACTAAAGGTAGTGAGAAAATTCCAAGGCCCACACTGTGCTCTTCCTGGCTTCCTTCTCATCCTCTTCTCCCTCTGTCACTAAACCAGTTACAGTTTGCCTGAGACAGGACTCAAAGTTTTATTACAGGAAT
The DNA here is from genome assembly GCF_950295315.1 of Erinaceus europaeus. NCBI lineage: Eukaryota > Metazoa > Chordata > Mammalia > Eulipotyphla > Erinaceidae > Erinaceus > Erinaceus europaeus. The sequence goes on along the minus strand of NC_080174.1, from coordinate 27,214,615 downwards.
AGGCCAGAGGAACAACTCTAGGAAAAGAATCAAGTAGCTGAGGTCCCTATATTTCAGCATTACTATAAAGATGATGTTCTCAGACCAACCAAAATCTTTAGTACCCTGGCAACTCCCACCCAATTTCTATGACAAGAAACTTACTTCCCTCTTTCTACTGAAGTGAAAAATTTACAGGATTGTTGTACCACAAGGCAGAGACTAGAAAAAAAAAGTGGCTTAAAGAAAGCAAATGTGATCCAGTGAACTGAAATCCAGTAGGCTGCCCTTCCCCTTTTCCCTGAGGTGTTTGTTGCCTCTAGTCTCCTGTTTCTCATGGGTGTCAGCCTCTCTTTCCATTTAATTGCCTTCCATTTTCCAATTTTTTTCTCTTACTCTGTGAGAAAAAGATTTATTTGAAGTGATTTATCTGCAGTGCTACATTTCTGTCACTGTACTAAATGCACTTACTGCTTGTGTCTTACATTATAATTTTAACTTTTCTGGGGAAACCAAATGTAAAGCAAATGACAATCAAAAACGAGATTTAATAAACTTAGAGTAGATGAGAGAGGAGGAGAAAGGAGAAAAAGGAAGAGGAAGAAGAAGGAGAGGGCACAGAATTGGAGGAGAAAGAAGAAAAAGAATAAATTGAATGTTTGTGGAAGGAGATAGTTTCCTTTAGAACTAAGAAAAGCAAGAGCTGAAGAAATAGCTCACTAGGTGGGGTTCATATATTGCTCTGTGTACAGCCAAGGTTCAAACCCTGCACTGCACAGGAATATTATGGCACTAGGGGATGCTCAGGCACTATGGCATCTATCTTTCTCTCTATCTTTATATCTATATATAAATGAAAAAAGTTGGCTCAAAAGCAGTATGATTATACATATATGAGAACCTAGCTCAGAAAAAAAAGTCATTTTACAAATTCTTTGGACTTTTGAAAATTTTAGGTCTCCTCTTGAAATAACTAAGCCTGAAAATATGTAGTCACACACTAGACTAGAAAATCTTTACCTTATTTTCATTTTCATTCTTTATCTGTGCCAGTTGATACCTGAGCTACTAGACTCAAAGCAAAAGACTCCAAATTTGACCAATCTTTTGGGTAGTTATGTATTAGAATAATTCACTAATATACACCTCTTATTTTTTCTTTGTTACTATTCTTTATCTTGTTATTTTTGACGGGGCATCACATCTTCAGGCCAGTTGTTTTTTTCAGACAGGGAGTGAGAAAGAGAGAGAGAGAAAGACCACATCACAAATCTTCTCCCAGTGAGACGGGAGCCAAGTTCAGACCTGGGATGTGTGCACATATATATTTTCCGTGTGAAAAAATGACAAATAAAGTTACCTACAATCAATCCAGTTGTTGATCTAAAACCTTAAGTTAAACTTAGATTATAAAAATTGGCCCGAGGGGCCAGGCGGGTAGCACAGCAGGTTAAGCACACAAGGTGCAAAAATTGGCCAGAGAGTAGCTCCCAAATATGAGGAAAGTGTATAAATACCATTAACTATAAAATCCATCAATCTGACCTAAGACTAATATCTGTTCATATTTAGCACAGGAGCCTGTATAACCTCTGCATTCCTGTCAGTAGGAGTTTGTAGCCCATGATCACATCTAGAAACATTCTAGGCTACAGTCATTTCAGGACTAGTCTTCCTCACATGTAGGTTGACCCAGTCTCCCTTCAGAGAGTGAGGCTGTCCTTACCATTATTGTTTTACTTTGACTGTAAGGTCCTGTGGAGACCTACAAGAGGGTTTATGATGATGTTCCTGGTGGCACTGTGATGGTGGAACAAGGAATCTTTTAAGAGTTCTAGGCCCATCATATCTATGTGGAAATCCAAGGATACCTGATTAGAGCCTCAGGTGATGGGGTGGCCTGATAGTAACCCAAAAGGTCATCATTAAAGTGTGCCGGTCTCTTGCCCTTATCCATCTTTCATAGTCCTTACTGTATATGACAATGTCAGACATAGGATGATTGAGGGAAGAGAAGTAGGAATTAGGAAAGAAGGGTATCTAGGCATTATGTTGTTGTTGTTGTTGTTATTTTTCTTCTTCTTCTTCTTCTTCTTATTCTTTTCAAATAAAATCATTTTTGAGTTACATTTCTAATTGTCTCTAAAGTGGGAGTTAGATGATCTAGAAATCCAACTAGACCTAATTAGATCTACAGTAGAGCTTCAATGTTGGATCTTGATGATATCGAAAGTTGAACAAGGCTCCTGGAAGAAAATCCAGTTTGCCAGAACAGTGGTCTCAGTCTATAGCTAATTTAATATACTCTGGCCTCTAAACTGTAGTTCTATATCTGCAAGCAATTAAGTAAAGGCATTTGTGGGAAAGTCTTTGCTTTGTCTCATCCTTATTTTCCTGCCACTCCTCTGCTCAGAAAAGACATGACACACTCAGAAAGAGATATATAGTTAAGCAATTGTGTGTGGGGGAGGAGGGGAGAAGACATTATTTCTCACCAGAAATGTTTCAGGTCCTGGTAGAATGTGAGTACCAGAGCCCTCTGGTTTACTTCACCTATATGTTGGTTATTACGCCAGACCCCCTGCATTGCTTAAAGCTGTGGTCTATTTACATAACCATTGTTTTGTCTGAGACCCACCTTGCCTGCAGGGCATTGGTTTAATCACCACTGGTGAGATGAAAGCTTTCCTTCTCTCCACCCACTCTCCTACATATATCCTTTTCCGACCCACCACTTCCGCCTCAGAAGATATAAATGCAGACGAATAAAGCCAGCATTGCATTGCGTTCCTGCCCAGCCATGAGAGTTCCTGGTTCCTCTCCCGTGTAGGAGTAAGCAGCAGCCTAGGTTGACTCCAGTCGAATTCTCTCCAACCTGGAGAGAACATGACTGGGAAGAAACACCCTCAGGCTAGCCCAGCACCTATAATTTACCCCTCTGTTTTGCCACTGCTCTTGGGTGTTGGCAGGTAGATCTATAACCCCAGTTAAAAAGGCCTTCTCTTCAAGCAAAGAAAGCATAGTTGGTGAAAACTTAAGCAAGTCTGCTAAAATATGGTAGTTATTGTCATAAAAATTACAAACAACTCATCTACAAACAATAGAACTGTCAATTATATGTGTGTATAACTAGAATTTCATTTTATAGCTTTATTTTGAGTTTAATATGTTTGTATAATTTTTATAAGTTTTTTTAATTTTTATATATTTATTTATTTTCCCTTTTGTTGCCCTTGTTGTTTAACATTGTTGTTATTGATGTACTCTTCCTCCCTTACTATTCCAGGTTTCTCCTGAAGCTATATACTAAGTAAGAAAGAAAGACTTAACTCAAAGTGGACTTTCCTGGAATAGAGACAGACCAGTATTAAGTTAGGTGTATAAGTAGTTGTTCTGTCCTGCTAGAACCTTTAAACAAGCTCCCAAGAACTCAGGTTGAATAAGGGTTGCTACAAAAGCTATTTTTATTATAGCTTTTCCCCTACTGTTATTGGAAATACTGAAGAAGTCCAAGCCTTTTCTAGTTACCTCTCAGCACCCACCCCTGCAGTGGTCTGCTCTAACTGGAAAAATACAAAATGTGTTATCAGACTTAGTGACTACTGTTTTCTAATGGCTAATAAAGAGTCTGACACTAGTAGATACTCCATCAACATGCAATGAGTGAATAGATGATATCAATACCGAAGAGATATTCAGTATTTCAATTGGAGTTTTTTTTATTTGTGGGTTTTATTTGTTTGCTTTTGTTTGGTCTATTAGTGTCCGTTACAAAGTAGACTCTCTTAGGGCAATAACATGATCTTCCCAATATCTATCACTTTGTTAGTATATGACTTATTTAAAATAGTATCCAAAGTTCTTTCTTTCTATATATATATATTTTTTTCTGTCTCTTTTATGGTTTATTTATTTATTTTTAATGATAGATGCAGAGATAGGGAGAGAGAGATATGGACCACAGAACTGTCAGTTCTTGCTTATGGTGCTGCTGAGGATAGAACTTGGGACCTCGGGGCCTCAGCCATGAAAGTCTCTTTGCATAACCATTATGTTATCTTCACAGCCTATGTCCCAAGTTCTTTAATATAGTTAAACAGTATAGTAGAGCAGTGAGGTAGGGACTGCACCTAGTAGAACATATATATTACTATATGAGGACACAGTTTCAACTTCCTGGTGTCCCTGATACTCACCTACATAGGGGGGAAGTCTCAGAAGTGGTGGGGCAGTGTTGCTGCAGATGTCTCTCCTGCTCCCTCTCTTTCCCATTCTTTCCGTTTATTTCTCTATACTTACCTCTATCAAAGAAAAAGAAAAGATAGAGAGAAAGAACAACAGTGGTGGAGTCATCATGTATGCACTGAGTCCCAGCAACAACTGTGGTGTCAAAATCAAATAAAAAAGAAACCTGGGCTCCCTAGTTTTAAAAGGAAGCTCCACCTTTCCGAGCTATGCGATATTTGAGCAGATAACTTATCTACTAGTTGGAGATAGCAGCTACCTTCCATGGTAGTTGTAAGATTTAAACAAGTCAAAACAAAAACTTATCATAAGAAAACAAGTATATTGTCACTTGTCTCATTGCCAGTTTCAACATCTAGCCTAGGTTTGAAATGTCCTAATAAATTATACGTTGTTGTTTTTTTTAGTTCTTTTAATCTCAGAAAAGCACAACTTCGTGTTTCTAAAGGGTGGTAGAGAGAAGCCTTTAAAAGTTATAAAAAAGACTCAAAAGCCTTCTCAAACATCAACTAGCTCTTACAAAACAATATTTTGATGAGTTAAGTGTAAAGGAATCAAAAACATATGGATCAAATTTCCTTTATAATACACATGGGCTTACAATGAAGAGAAAAGTGCTTAGCAAAACACACACTGAGTTTGCCAAACCCAAAACATTGAAAAACACTTCAAGACATTCTGCAGACCCACAACAGTACCAAGTGCCCCAAATCCCATTAAATTTCCCACTCATTCTGGATCCCTGAGCTCCAAACTCATCCACAGTTTGTCATCGTTTGATCCACCTTCTCAAAGAGTATTCTTCCTCCAGTTGATGAGTAAGCATGCTTCAACCCCAAAGTATCACCTAACAATTTATTATTTAGAATGCACAAGTGTGTATCCTATGAATGTGATTCCAATTATAATATTCTATTGATAATTCACAGCTATGCATGTAAATGCCATATGTATTGCATATATTAAGACTTAAGATGTAGGTAAATGTCTCCTAATGAAATGAGATTATATATATGTTTTCCTGTTTGGAAGATAACTATTAGTAAGAATCAATTTATCTATATGAAAATGACTGGAGTGGTGGGTGAGTGGTAGGCACAGAACTTACATGTATCAGGTCCCAAGTTCAATCCCCAGCATCTCATATCAAGCATCAAGCTAGAGTGATGTTATGTGGAAAACTGAGAAATGTTATACATTTACAAACTACTGTATTTTACTATTGACTGTAAACCATTAATCCCCCAATAAAGGAACACTAATAAAGTAGTATTCAAAATCAAATAATAGTTTAAAATATTATCTGCATGAGATTACATTTTTCTCAGATGATTTTCCACTTTTAAAATATTAATAAAATGAATTGGCAAAATAGTTCACTTGGATAGCGTGCTTCTCTGCAATGCATGCAACCTAGGTCTCAACCCAGCCCCCCAGATTTGGAGGAAGCTTTAGTACTGTATTTTCTCTCTCTTTCTCTCTCCCTCTCTCTCTGTCTCTCTCTCAAAAGACAATGGAAAAAACAATGAAGGAAGGAAGGAAATGGTTGATAAAATATCCCTCTTTCTACATGTCACCAAGACCGGAAGACATGTAAACATGTAATTGCCTGACAAGGTTATTCTCACTTAAAACAACACAGACATTTCAGGTCTTAGGTTTTGTCTGAAATAATGATTTCTACACTGAACTCCCTTACAGACTTTCATAGAGGATCAAATAAAAAGCAACATGAAATAGTGATTAGCCTCACCCCCTGCCCCACACAAAAGCATACAGAAGTGAAAAACCCAGGTAATATTAGTTATCTCGTCACAACAAAGGAAGCAAATATATGGATGCTGTGATCTATTGTCTTTCCTGATAAGTTCTACTGTACCCATTTCCTGTCATAACCTGGATTGCTAAATGCATCAGTTGATAGATCTACCTATCAGTAAAATAGTAAGATAAAATAGAATTTAATGTATCGTAATCTATCTTAAATTACTACTGTAAGGTAGCAATACTAATTTAAAACATACTTATCTATTTTGAAATGTATTACTTTTGATTTTTTTTTCTCTATGTGTTTCCTTAGTGATAACTGGCCTTGAAAATATTTTTTCTCTGTTTAAGCATCCAAGACAATGTGGGTGGCCCTTTCTCTTAGAGACTTTAAGATTCTCTTTGTGCCAGATGTTTGCCACTAAAAGAACACTCTTAAGAATTAAATGGGGAGTCGGGCAGTAGTGTAGCGGGTTAAGCGCAGGTGGCACAAAGTGCAAGGACCTGGCATAAGGATCCCGGTTCCAGCCCTCAGCTCCCCACCTACAGGGAAGTCACTTCATAAGCGGTGAAGCAGGTGTCTATATTTCTCTCCCCCTCTCGGTCTTCCCCTCCTCTCTTCATTTCTCTATCCTATCTAACAATGATGACAACAGTAATAACTACAACAATAAAACAATAAGGGTAACAAAAGGGAATAAATAAATAAATCAATAAAAAAGAATGAAATGTAGACATAAAATAGATCTCCTAGCTTCTTATCACCCAGAAATCCCTATTATCACCTTCTATATCTATTTCTACTTTCTAGTTCTTACTTATTAAACATTTTATCCTTCTTCAGACACCAAGTTGAAGATACTACTAGAATTCCATCCTGAACTCCATGCGTAGATGACCTCTCCAATGTGACCTGGAACCTCACCTCTCCAGACCCCTAGCCCACTAGGGAAAGATAAAAACAGGCTGGGATATGCATTGACTTGTCAATGCCCATGTCCAGTGGAGAAGCAATTTCAGAGGTCAGACCTCTGACCTTCTGCACCCCCAAAATAATTTTATTCCATACTCCCAAAGGGGGATCAATGTTAAGGGAAGATGTCTACAGGGTCTTAAATCTCAGTTCCATTAGGACCCAGAGAAAGAAGAGGAAAAACAGAAAGACATTAGGAAGTAGTAATAGCTGTAGGTGTGACTTAAAATGGAAGAGAAAGATTGTAAAAAAAATTGAAAAAAATAGACAGACAGACAGACATATAGACAGATTGTTATAGAAATGATAGTCAACTTGTATCTGTGACCTTGGGAGAATCACTGTAGTTTCAAATGGAGGGAATGGGATCACTGAACTCTGGTGGTGGGAGCAATGCAGAATTGGATCACTGTTATTTTGCAAATCACTGATAAAAATTTGAAAAAAATAAAAAAGAATGAAATGTTGATCTGATATACATACATTTTTAGAAGTAGTTAAAATTATTATACTAATACTAGTTTTCATCTCATCAGTTTTACCAAATATCGAAAAAAAAAAAACTCAGGACATAGTATAATTCCCACTCATTCTCTACCCACTGTTCAATTTATCTAAGAATCTTTTCTCTTAATAATAATCTTCTTCTTAATAAATTCTGAGCCAGTTTCTCTACTTATCTTGGATAAGTAGCTCTAGTTATCTTGGATCACAAGAAACTGAAAGGCCTTTAATCAGCTATAGAAAATGTTTAAGTTATACAATAAAAATTGAGGCTGGGGATAGCTCACCTTAGAGATGCATGGGTTCATGCTCCAGCACCACATAGACCAATATGGATAACACCTAGTCAGGAATGCTTCTTGGGTTATGAAACAGTATTGAGATGTTTTTCCTCTTTCCTCCTATCAATTTCCATTTCTCTCTTTCAGCTCACTGTAAATAAAACCACATAAACAGGGACCAGAAAGCCTCTAGGCAGTATTACATAAGACTTTTTATTATCTTCATTTATTTATTGGCTGGAGACAGCCAGAAATCAAGAGAAAAGGGGGTGATAGAGAGGGAGAAAACCAGAGAGACAACTGCAACACTGCTTCACCATGCACAAAGCTTTCCCCCTTGCAAGTGGGAACCAGGGGCTCGAACCTGGGTCTTTGCACATTGTAACATGTGAGCTCAGCATGATGTGCCACCACTCAGCCCCTTACATAAGACATTGAATTCATTCTCTGGCATTGAAATTAAAAAGAAAGAAGGAATGTAGAGAAGAAAAAAAGTCACTCTAAAGTAGATTTTTAATTTTTACTATAGTTTCTATTGGTAATTATTTAACATTGATTTACAAAATTATTAGATTTTAGGATGTGTTTGCACCCACATATGTGTGTACAGTATCAACCACCAAAATTCCCAAGTCCATTTCCACTGAGATATATTGTAGCTAAAAGAAACGTTTTATACTGACTCAATACACTTTATGCATTTTAAATTTTCTTATAAACAAAATTATTACCTACTTAAGATATCTATATGATATTTGCCTCTGTAAATTATATTAAATTTCTTATAATCAAAAATTAATTGATTTTTATACAGGGCACATCAAATGTTGTGAGAAAACTATGTTATAGAATACTTCCATTAACTCAAAAGTTTCAAGTGACTCAAAGTAATCTACTATTTTTCTTTTTGAATTGTGTGTGTAATTTGTTTGCTTTTGTGTCTGGAATTGAACCTAAAATGCCTCACAGCCTCAAGCATGAAAATCTTTTGCATAACCATTATACTATCTTCCCCACCCAACTCAAAGTAATATAGAAAACTATCTGGCAGGGGTCACAGCTCAGCCACGAGGGCAGTACATCCACTATGCTGAGGATGCAGACTTGAATACCTTGAGAGCGTCATGCAAAAGTGAAAGCTTCATGAACAGTGTAGCAGTGCTAAGGTATATCTTCCTCTTTCGCTCACCCTCTATCTGGAAAAGAAGTAGTTCACTAGTAGAACTGCATGGGCACAAAGCCTCAGTCAAGTCCTGGAAGAAAAAAGAAAATAAAATTTTAAAGCTAGTAGTAGATAAATTTTGAGGACAACTGCAACTCTTCAGTTTTATATGCACCATATGTAGGTACAAAATTGCACTCCTAAAATCTTACAATTTTGTGAAAACCTTGGTAAACCACCAGTAGGATTGTCTAAGTCTTTTTAAATGTATACTAGGCCTATATATATATATATATATATATATATATATATATATATATATATATATATATATATAATAGGGCATGTGTTACAATGTGCAAGGACTTGGGTTCAAGCCCCCAACTCCTCCTGCAGGGAGAAAGTTTCAGGAGCTTTGAAGCAGTGCTACAGGTCTGTCTGTCTAGCTATTATCTATCTATCTATATCTATCTATCTATCTATCTATCTATATATCTTTTCTATCTCTCCCTTCCCTCTCAATTTGTCTGTCTCTAGCCAATACAATAAATTTTTTTCAATAGCTTGTCCAAAAGGTGGCACAGTAGGTAGAGTATCATACCTTTGTGTAAAATCAAGAGCTAAACATACACCTGTGATCTCTGATTTCTAATTGTATATTAGAAATGTAAGTATAATCACTATTCCATCACACAGAAATATTTAAAAAGCAAATTTCATCAAAATAAAAGTTGTAAGTTTATCATGTCTGCTAATTTTAATAAGCCTCCTTTCTCTGATAGAAGCTGATGAAAAGAACTGTTAAATTATTTGTCCACTTAACAAGTTTAGAGCATCAGTAGATACCAGCCACAGATATATCTAAGACTAATAAGATGTCACGGTTTAACCAGAAATCAAAATGTATTTAAAATTAAGACTTATAGTCTGAAAAAATGTAGAGTAATATTACAGCCTCAAGAAAATCTAATCCCTCTAGTTTTAAACCCCAGAGTAGTCAAAAGATCTGTCTACATTAAATGTCATTTGGTGTGTTTATAAGTTAGAAAAGAAAGATGCATAATTTATGCTATTCTGACATGTGTGTAAAGTCTAGTGAATTCGTTTATGTAGTCACAATTTATAATTTTGTTGCTCCGTAATTATATATGCCATTCTTTGGCTCAAAATAGATTTGTTTGCTGTTTCCCTTAAGCAAAACCTATCTCAACATCCAGCTTGGAATAGTGCTAATTAAATCAAGGCTTTGTGCTGATTTTTGTTTGGACCAGTTAATTTGATTATGTACCACAATCTTAAGTCTGACTAGGCATCTCATAAATACACTTAAGTTGAACTAGTCAAGACATCACAGTTAAGTCAAACAAAATCCATTAGCTTTGCTAGAAAAATAACTCAACATAAATATCCTGTTGAAAATGACTCTGTAGGCAAAACACAGAGCTCGCTGGTAGCTAGGCAAAATTTTTCAATGAATATTCTTTTTATTCTCTCTAATTATCTCCATATCAACTTGCCTTGAAGCAGCAACTAGAATGTGTGTAACTATTTTGAAAGAGATATTAGTTGTGACTAGGAGAGTATAGAAACTGACCTCCCCCCTTTCCCAAAGAACTCCAGTTTTATTTAGATACTCACTACATTCTGCTTAGAAGAAGATGACCCTGTAAATAATTGGAAGATAAATCTGCATTAATTTAATCCCATCATGGACTCCCTGCCTCCTTTTAGTGTGGATATGACTGTAAGATACATGTGTCCGTGACTGGTTTGATGCATCTGTGAAAGGAGTCTGTAGCAAAAAAAAAAAAAAGATAGCTGACCCTGTCCCTGTAATTGTTACAATTGTAATAACCCTGTAATTGTTTTATTTATTTATAAAAAGGAAACACTGACAAAATCATAGGATAAGAGGGGTACAACTCCACACAATTTCCACCACCAGAAGTCATTAAGTTTCTTACAGGCTTCACATTCCATGAACTATTATGCTAGTGCACCTATTATCTATTGCAGAATGTGGACAAGAGGAATCAAAACTGATGGTCTGCACAGAAACCCTAAACCAAGATTCTGAGACCAGCTACTTCAAAAAATTGTTGGGGTTATGGGCGGTGAGGGTATGCACACTATGACACTGACAACATAAGTTCATTAGGCTAAGTCACAACAGTAATGATTGACCTGAAAAATCTGAATTTCTTTTTATATATTTTTAAATGAATGTATTGATGAAAATAATTATTTGCCAGGTAGTTGTTGTCAGATGAGCGCAACTTTTTTATCGCTCTGTTTTAGTTGTCTACACACCATTCCCACAACAATTGTGCACTGGGTCCCCAAAGCCTTCCCATCCCCCTTCCTACCCACCCCCACTTTCAGAGTTCTTGTCTGTGTTGCAATAAAATATAGGTAATTTTCTTCACATTTTTTTCAAAAATGTGCAATTTTAATAAAGTTTTGCCTAGAGCATTACAATCCAAAGCTTCACTATGTTCTAAGACAATTCTATATCATAAAGTTAACCTTTGTAACCTACATAAACATCAAGTTGTCTTCAGTTTCACAGTGAGGAGACTATGTTTATATTATACATTTGATATTACAATTATTATTTCAAACTTCATTAGATTCAAATTGTTTTCTGTTGTTATCATTTGTATTGGGTCATAGGAATATCATGGTGATTTATTACTATTATTATTGTTGTCATTGTTGTTGTTGTTGTTTCCAGAGTCACGATCAGTTCAAAAATTTGCTTACCCAATATCAGTCTATGACTTTATGACAACTTTATCTTCACTGATTCTCTATTCATTCCTGCCTTGCTTTCTATCTGTCATCCATTGAACAAATGACTATTAACAGTCTCCAGCATATCAAACCTTGTGCTAAGCATATACAGCATAATCCTGCCCTCTTGTTATTTAATTTATAAGTGGATAAAAATCCTGAAAACTTTCATCAAGAAAGAAAAACAAAAGATACAAAAGTTTATCTAGAGATAGAAAATATGCAGGACAGTCAAATATTGAGGGAAAAGATTAATAAAGGCATTTTTCCTTCCGACCTCAAATCATACTACAGAGCCATTATAATCAAAACAGCCTGGTATTGGAACTCCATAGACACAGAGACCAATGGAATAGAATTCAGTGCCCAGAAATCAGCCCCCATACCAGCAGTAAACTAATTGTGACAAGGTGCTCAAAGCATCAAACAGAAAAAGAAGAACTATTCAACAAATAGTGTTAGGAAAACTGGATTGATGCATGCAGAAGAATGAAACTGGACCAGCAAATTTCATCATATACAAAAGTTAATTAAAATGGATCAAAGATTTAGAAGTCAGATTAGAAACTATCAAACACTTGGGTGAAACATAGGCAGAACTCTCTTCAATATAAGTGTTTGTGTCATCTCCACCAATTAAAATCCAATCACAAGGAAAACAAAAGAAAAAATAGAACAATGAGGCAACATCAAACTCAAAATCTTCTGCACAGGAAAGGGAATTACTACCATTAACAAAGAGATCCCACATGAAGTGGTAGAAAATATTTCTGTCACACATTAGACAGTGGAATGATGACAAAAATACACAATGAATTCACAAAGCCAACAACAAAATAAAACAATCAACCCTATTGGGAAAAAAATGGGGTAGGGGAGAAGCAAATAGAATCTCCTCCAAGGAAGGGATTGAAAAGAACAACAGATATATGAAAAATGCTCAAAGTCACTGGTAATCAAGGACATGCAAATGAAAGCATTGAGATACCATTTTACACCTATGAGAGTGTCATAAATTCCCAACCCCTTTGGTAAACAGTCTGAAGATTCATCAGAACTCTAGAAAATGGACCTACCTTATGACCCAGAATTCCCTCTCTTAGGGATTTACCCAGAGATAACAAAAATATCACAGGAAAAGACACTAATGCACACATCAAGGAGCACAGTTAGTAATATTCAAAATTTGGAAGCATTCCAGATGCCCAACAACAGATAAATAGCTAAGAAAGTTGTGGTACATATATACAGTGGAGTGCTAGATGAGTGGTAAAAATGATAAGGCGTGGTCAGAACTCAAAGGCATCATGTTGAGTGAGAAAAGACAAAAAGAGAAAAACCAACACCAATACCAAAAGATCTCATTTACAGGTGGAACTTAAGAATAAAGAACAGTAGGGAAAGCCTAAGGTGAAACTTGGACTGGGTATGGCATATAGCATTAAAGCAAAGGACTCTGGGAAAGGAAGGAAAAGGGCAGGATGAAGGGACATTGAAGTCCTATTGTGTATCCTAGATACCAATCAAAGATAGATAACAGGTTGTGCCTGTACTGTAGGGGGTGGGGCAGTGGCCCACAGGTTTAAGTACACATAATAGGAAGCCCAAGGATCCCGGTTCCAGCCCCCCAATCACCACCCACAGGAGGGTCACTTCACAAGCGGTGAAAAAGTTGTCTTTCTCTCTCCTTCTGTATATTCCCCTTTCTATTTCTATGTCCTATATAATAAAATTGGGGGGTGAGGAAATGGCTACCAGGAGCAGTAAATTTGTAGTGCAGCCATTGAACCCCAGAAATAACCCTGGAGGCAAAAACAAAAATCAAGCAAATAAAAACTACACTATAACTCCCCATACATTTTTTATTTTTTATTATTACCTTTATTTATTGGATAGAGACAGCCAGAAATAGTGGGGGAAGGAGGATATAGAAAGGGAGAGAGACAGAGAGACACCTGCTGCATTGCCTCACCACTTCTGAAGTTTTCCCTGTGCAGGTGGGGACTGGGGGCTTTAACCCAGGTCGTTGCGCATTGTAACATGTGCACGCAACCAGGTGCCCCATTGCCCAGCCCCTCCTCCCAATACATTTTTTTAGAAAGAAGTGGATATAAGCAAATACACAGATTAGTATAATAAAACACAATATTTGCAAATATTTGTAAGCACTGAATATTGGGGAACCTAAGAAAGAATCATTGAGCTTAGAATGATAGAGGCAGAGTGGTACATTTCTTTGAACGTCACTACCATCACAACTGAGGGCAAGCATTCCGAAGTCAATAGATAGAATCAGTATTTTCTTATAGGATTGTCTGCAGTCAGATCCACTTCCTTCCACAACCCTCACCCCACTGCTCTCCCAATTAGTCTCCCCTGTTTATGGTGCTACTTAAAAAAAAATACCCTTAAAAGACTAAAATCAGGAAGCTGACAGCTCACAAAACAGTCTACTCACACCAGGCCTGAAAAGAACAGCCCCTAAAGCAGAGGCTCCACTCACTAGGCCCAATACAAATTGTTATAATCCCTTTATGCCTTCTGTGCTTGTATAATACAGGCCTTATTCTATTACAAGACACTTTGAAGATCTCACATTCTCCCATTACTTATCTTCTACATAAAGTGCCCACAGATGTGAGTCTGTGAGAAGGTGTGAGAACTGAAGTTGATAATTTATACACCAATGCTTCCTATGTTTGCATTTTATTTTAATTCAGGAGCTTTGGAAACTGGTTTGTTGCAACAGGAGCACCCCCTACTGACCACAAAGAAAGGGGTTATAAAATTGTAAGAGGAAGCTACTGTCCTGGAAACAAAATTCAACACTTCCTATAGAATAACAGGCATTTAATGAATGATATTCTGTGATAGAAGAGGTTTGAGATTGTAAGTGCAATTACACTTAAATTTTTTAACCAATACATTTTATAATGAAAATTCTAGAGCAACAATAACAGAAGGAACTTGTGGTTTGGCTAAATGCAAGGCTCATGGAGGTGTTTCATTTTGTTTTGGTGTCTTTTCTAAGTGCATTCATAATAAGTTGTATAATAATTAAGCAAGAATGGGATCACACAAAGTAACACCAGAATAGATCATGTTCTTACAGAGGAGAATCAATAGATTCTATGGCATGGAATTGCAATTGTCTCAGAAGCAACTGTAAACTCAACATAATCTTACCCAGAATCTAAATAGGATTTCCTTAATAGTCATAAAAAGTTGATTTCATGGGTTCATCTTTAGAAGATTAGACAATTTCCATTTTGTACACCAAAGAGAATAGCACAGTACAGATTGGCAGTGTCTAAATATTGTGGTACTGGCAAAAACAGTGTACCAAGGAGAAATTCAGATATTTGGGGGTATTTAAACTTTGTCAATGGTATCTTGTAAATTAATTGGAAGATGCTTCAATGTGCAATGTTGAGACAATCAGAAAAACATAAACCTTAAATAATATACAAGAATAAATCAATATTATCATTGGATTAACTATTAAAACAAATGTAATCATAAAAGAAACAGAAGGAAATATATGATGGCATTTTTATGATTCCAGAGGAGGCAGATATTTCTACATCAAACATCAAGTGACTCATAGTCGGTTTTTCTATGATTTATTTGCCACAAGGTTTATGCCTGGAGTTCAGTGCCTGCACAATAACTCCACCACTCCTGGGGGTCATTTATTCCCCATTTATTTGCCAATACAGAGAGGGTTAAAGGGGTCAGGGAGACATATGCACCACCACTTCACTGCAAATGAAGCTTCATTCCAGCAGGTAGGGATCAGGGACTTGACCCCAGGCCCTATGTGTATCCTCTACTGGGTATGCCATGACCCTGCCCTGTGAGTTGTAGGTTTTAGCTTAAAAGTATGGATTGTTTTACAAGTTGCAGGATAATTAACATGTGCATTGTATATTTCTCCTTGCTCAGTTCTGATCTCTCTATCCTTACTCATAGCACATGTTCTGCTGTTGTTACTAATTGAGCATTTCTTTTATATTGCAATTAAGAGGCACATGGAAATAAACTTGCTAAGCTAGACATAATTTCTGGAATTGGGAATCATTAAATGTCCTTTCAAATTCTTGGACTTCCTCTAACATGTTCAAAACTTGCAGGTGTTAGCAGGAGTGTCTAGGTGTGAGAGACTTGTTTTGAATACTGTTTTTCTCTCAAAACTATATACCTCACTGCAGAAAACAAAGTGAAAAGACATCATGAATATATAGCAGATAAATCCTCTTCTACAGAAAGAACAGGTGAGGCATAGTTTAAGCTGCAAAAAAATTCAGTTGAAAGTGAATGTGAATAGGCACATTAATAACCATGCTAATCTATGGAAGAAGATCACTTTAAATGCCTCTGTCCTAACTGAGTAAGGAATCTGCTGAAGAAGCCACTGCCTGCAACTGAACATTCCGGTAATCTCTCCATAAAAAGACCCTTGAGCCACTGTGTGAAGGAAACAGTCTAGACAGCCATGCTCCAAGAATGTGCCATTGTGTGCACAGCAGATTGAGTTTACACTACTCCCGATTAACAAAGGGGAGCAAGTGTGCCAATGGGACACCAGCCAGGTTGTGGGTGGTTAAATGAGTGTTTTTTGGAGACAGTGGTGTTCTTCTGGGAACTGCATCAGTACCAGCTGATCAACAAATGCAAAAATTTTGAATGAAGTTAGACAAAAAGATAAATTTGGCATGCTCTTTCCAATGTGTAAAGGGTGGACATCCACCCAAATTCAAGCATGTTCCAGACTGTCAGATCTCCAGGCAATGCTGAGTAGCTGTCCGTATTCTCTGTGAGATTCATATACTGAAACTTGTCTGTTCTAATAATATGTGAAAATTCTGTGACGATACTTACACTATTTTCAAAACTACCAAGAGGAAATGATTTCACTAGAGTAAACTGCATTCCACTAATGTTCAGATGGTAGAACAGGAAATAGGGGCCGAGAAAAAAAGAGGAAGACCTAGGCTAAGGGTAAGAGTATTTTTTCAGAAAACTGAAAAAATTTACACATTTACCGTCAGCTCAATTTACTGCAGACAATCCCGCCAATAAAAATTTTGAATAATCTAGATGTACCTAAGTTCATTTCCAATACACTTTTTTAAATTTATTTTTTATTTAAGAAAGGAGACATTACCAAAACCAAAGGATAGGAGGGGTACAACTCCACACAATTCCCACCACCCAATCTCCATATCCCATCCCCTCCCCTGATAGCTTTCCCATTCTCTATCCCTCTGGAAGCATGGACCCAGAGTCCTTGTGGGTTGCAGAAGGTGGAAGGTCTGGCTTCTGTAATTGCTTCCCCGCTAACATGGACGTTGACTGGTCGGTCCATACTCCCAGTCTGCCTCTCTCTTTCCCTAGTAAGGTGGGTCTCTGGGGAAGTGGAGAGGTGAACCCACCTTCTCTGACCCATCTTGGACAGGGCTAGAAGGGATTATGTTAAGTGAGATGAGTCAGAAGGGTAAAGATAAGTATGGGATGATCCCACTCATCAACAGAAGTTGAGAAAGACGATCTGAAAGGGAAACTAAAAGCAGGATCTGACTGAATTGAAAGTAGGGCACCAAAGTAAAAACCCTGTGGTGAGGAGTAGACATGCGGCTTCCTGGGCCTGTGGGCACTGGGGGGTGGGGGGTGGGCGTGGGTGGATGGGATGGGACACAGTCTTTTGGTGGTGGGAATGGTATTTATGTACACTCCTAGTAAAGTGCAGTCATATAAATCACTAGTTAATTAATATGAGAGGGGGAAAATTGATTGTATGTCTCAAACTTTTTAAAACACAGACTGAATCTTTTTAATATATAGGCTGTGTATTTGATATGCGGACTCTCTCAAAAGCCTAGACCAAGTAGATCAGAGGCAACCAGTGGCACAGCTATATACAAGATACTGGGTATTATACAGCAAACCCTAACAAAAGGACTTTTCAAAGTTAACCCAGTTACCAAATAATGTGATGATAACAATAACTATCCATTGTCTTTTTGAACCCTAAGACAGCAAGAACCTCCCATTTCCACTATAGAGCCTATATATACCCCAGTCCTGGAACCTTAGGATAGGGTCCACTATCCTGCATACCTCTCCCAATTCATATCAAATAATATTGCATCTGTGGATCACAACCTAATCAACGCAAAGATTGCCACCTCAACATGCTCCAATACACTTTTTAAATAAAGTCTCTTGCCAAAATTTCTTCTGCTTTATGTCTCTGTGTTTTCCAGCTACCAAGTTGCAGATGCTACCATGATCCCAACCTGACTTCCATGAACAGATAACCTCATCATTGAGTCCTGTAACCCCACCTCCCCAGAGCTCTGACCCACTATGGAAAAATAGAGAAAACCTGGAGTTAGGGATTGACCACCCAATGCCCATATCCAGCAGAGAAGCAATTACAGAAGCCATACCATCCACCTTCTGCACCCCATAGAGAACTTTGGTCCATACTCCCAGAGGGATAAAGAATAGGGAAATGTCCAATGGAGGGGATGGAATATGGAACTCTGGTAGTGGGAATTACATGCAATTGTACCCCTCTTATACCACAATTTTACCAGTCATTATTAAATGACTAGTAAAGAAGAAAAACAATAATTTTTTGAAATCTATTATCTCATGTAATTCATGAAGCATTTTACTGCTTAACAAAAAAGAGTGATGGAGCACACAGGTATCCCACCTGATAGAACATACACATTACCACGCACAAAGACCTGGGTTTGAGCTCTAGCCACCACATAGAAGTGTCTGCATTTGTCAAACACCATGAACACAAGCTGGAGTGGTGCTGCAGTGTTTCTCCTCTCGCTGTCTCTCTTTCTCTTTGTCACATTCTGTCTCCCATCTTCTATCTAGAAGAAAAAAGAAAAGGAAAACAAACAAAAATGACTGCTGTAAGAGTTGGAGTTATGCAGGTACCAAATCCCAGAAATAACTCTAACGGAAAAAAGTAAATAAATGGTGATAATTTCTTCTCAGGTTCAAATCCACTTCCCTCTAATTCTCTGCTTACTCAAACTAAGAAAGAACAAACTATTTGCAGGAACAGAAAATAGGTCATTTGGATAATGTGCTGCCTTGCCATGCATACAACTAGGTTTGATTCTAGTTCCCCTTACATTGAAGGAAGTTTTGGTGCTGTGGTATTTGTCCATCTCTGTCTGTCTATCTATCTACTGTCTCCATATAAAAAGAGAGAATATACCATCTAAACATGATTAACATAAATATTTTCCTTTAATAGTATTTAATTGTATAATACCCATTATACTTTTAATATAATGAACCTGAACTTTAAAGTACAAAATTTACATTAAAATATTCCCACAGGATGTAAATTGGAGAGCAGTCTGGAAAACTCTCAGAAGGCAAGAAATGAACCTACCCTCTGACCTGGCAATTTTTTTCCTGGGGATATATCCTAAGGGACCAAACACACCCATCCAAAAAGATCTGTGTATACCAATGTTCATAGCAACACAATTTGTAATAGCCCAAACTTGGAAGCAATCCAGGTTTCCAACAGCTAAGAATGTTGTGGTAATATACACAATGGACTACTCTGCTGTTAAGAATAAGGAAGTTACCTTCTTCACCTCATCTTGTATGGAGCTTGAAGGAATCATATTTAGTGAGATAAGTCAGAAAGAGAAGGAATGAATTTGGGATGCTATTATTCATGGGCAAAACTTACGAAAAAGAACAGAGAGTGAAAACACAAAATAAAACTTGTACTGGTTTGGTGTATTACACCAAAACAAAGGACTCTGAGGAAGAAGGACAGGGAGAAGGATGAGGACAGGGGAGCTTTCGAGTCCTGGCACACTAAGATGGACCTAACTTGGGGGTGAGATAAGTACACATTGCAAACAACTGTACTGTAAGCCAATAATCTCTCAAAAATACAGAAAAAAATGTCCCCACACTAATTTTCTCCAATTTTAATAGAAATAATGTTACCATGGGGCTCACTAATGTTGAGTGTTTTTCATAAACAGAAATAAAATTTCTAAAAAGGTTTATTTTGGTGGGATGCTTGTGGAACATCTAACCAAAAGAACTTCAAAACACCCAGTAGAATGCACATATCACCATGTGAGAGGACCCAGATTCAAGATCCTGGTCCTCACCTGTGATAAAACGGTGTGGAAACTATTTCTTTGTTTTTCCTTCCTTCTCAATTTCTCCTTTCACTTTGTCTCTATCAAAAAAGGGAAAAAAATGACCACAGGGGAGTAGTGGCTTCATTATGCAGGCACCAAGTCCCAGAAAAAACTCATGTGGAAAGAAGGGAGAAAGAAAGAGAGAGAGAGAGAGAGAGAGAGAGAGAGAGAGAGAGAGAGAGAGAGAGAGAGAGAATGGGTTGAAGAGAGAAAGGAGAGAAGGAAAGAGGGAGTGAAGGAGGGAAAAAAAGAAAGTTGTTTTAAGCTACAATGCTAGTGTTAATTTATGACAAAAATAACAGGAAACAGAGATGTTGAAGGCAGAGCTAAGTATATACATATCAGACCACAGAGAAGCTGAAGAAGGATTTGGGGGAAGCAGAATCATTTCTGGTCCAGCTACTGCTTCATGTCAAGGCTAGTCAGCAGATCAGCAATATGTGTTTCAGTTCTGAGAAAGTTTCTGTGTGCCTTCCATTTCCAAATATATCAAGAATCTCCGAGTGACCCACACAATGCAGGAAAAAGGACTCTTGGAAACTTAGTTCAGCACAACCAAACTGACATATTATAAAGTCATTATCTATATCTATATAGATGATATAGATATAGATATATATTCCTTGCCACTGATTTTTCCACTTTCTTCCTTCCCTTGTGGAAACTACTATCAAATTGATTGGTTTTGAAATTTAATCTCCAAATGTTTAAGTGTATTCAGGTTTTTTCTTTAGCAACAGGCAAAGAGTAAATGAAAATATTCCCTATGACATTAGGATATAATTCATAAATGTTAATGTGATTTTTTTGTTTAATCATAAACAAGAGTTGTCTATTCAGTGTAATAATGAATATTTCATGAAAAAGCATCGTGTCTTGAAAATTATCACTACTATAAAACATTTTTACTCCAACTTTTATTAAAAACATTGGAAAACAGGTAAAGTTAGGAAGAGTAGAGAATATCTTTCAGTAGGAACTGTACCCTCTGATCTGTGTGGATTTTAGAAAAAAACTACTTTATTTCTTTAAAACTTAATTACCTGGTCCACAAAACCATAATGATTTCTTCAACTGTCTTCAATTCCAGGAAGCTATAACTTTGTTTTTTTTTCTAAAATTAAAGGGAATGTCATGGAGAGAATTGTTAACACAAGACGGTTGTTCTAGATAGGTTTCTTAACTTCAGCTTTGTATAGTCTGTCTTCATCTGGGCAGAATACAACTTCAAGAGTGACTTAAAGTACCCATAGTGATCTGTTTTTGAAAAATTAACTGAGGAGGAACAGCAAAATCCTTGGACATACTAAGGTTCTAGTACTTCTCTTTAGGCAGTCATAAACCTTTGAAATACATGGAAAGAAGCTGACCTTAACTGCCCCTAAGAAATATTTTATACTGAAGAGTATTTGTGTACTATTAAAAGAAACAGACTGTAGTAGAACAAGAGAATAACTCTAAATTTCCATTGTTTCACAATGACCAGCAGTCACCTCAATCAAGGATGTGCTTTTCTGATGCACAACTATACGAAAGCAAATTTTGACTGTGAAATATATTAGGAATTTAAGTTAATTGCCATATGTTTTATCTAAAAGAGGAAAAAATGGTGTAGAGACAATTTTTTGCCACTTTAAAAGAGTAAGGTACAAAAGGACAAAAGGATAATGATTTTCCCCCTAAACTCCTGGCCTGAATGTAAGTATTCCAAAGTTTCCCTTACCAGATGGCTAGCACAGTAAGGGAAGACAGCCAACTATTGATTTCAAATGCGAGTGTGATTTTTTTTTTTTATTAAATGAAAGATAGAAACTGTCTCAACATCATTATTTCTAGGAGAAGAGGCTCAAGTGTTCAGCATGTGGATCTGGTTTGAGTAAAACTTAGTCTTTTTTGAATAGAAATCATATGTAATCCCAGGCAGTGGCTTGAACCATTTGCTAATACTAATTATTGTTGGTTGAAAGCAGAATAGGAGATTGTTAAAATCTTCCCTGGAAGAAACCTGATCTGTGGAAATGTACTTCACAGGAACTGTGATGAGGTTTGCAGCTGGCAGGAGAGTATGACAATGTGGCCACAAGGGTCTCCATCTTACCCTTGGCAATGGAATCAAGACTCACATGAAACAGTTCTGGGAGTTCACTGTTGACCCAAAGTACATGTTTAGCATTCTGTCCCCCTACACTCCCTCCACAGCCCCAGATCTGACAACAACAAAAAAAATGAAGTGGGTGTATGTAGCAGTTCTAAGAACATATATTTTTAAAAAATTATTATTTAATGATGTGGCTTTTTTGAACTTGATTAATATAAATGTATTTATGCTATAAATTGGCAAGTTGGAAAACCACCAAGTGAGGCCAGATGTGTAAACTGAGTTGATATTTTGATTTAAAACAGCAGCATCAAGTTGAAAGGTCTGTTACATAAGCCAAGTCACAGTGAATTTACACACAAATTACACCTGGCACGTAAAAATCACCTTTTGAAGTTGTTAATCTGTATATCATCGAGTTGATTTTATTATTTAAAACACTGAACAATAAAAGTAAACTCCTGATTTAAATCACTCAAAACAATATTTGAGAAATAGTTATAGTTTATAATACAAATAATATCTTTTACATTTTTGTGGGGCATTTAAACTCATCGTTAAATTACTGTTACATTCTTATATGATTTAGCTTTTGTTCACTAATTCACCTAGAAATCCAGTAGTTCAAATTTCTCTATTCTTCATGAACCCCATAGGACATATGTATGAATCTGTCTTTCAGTTTTGTTGGATATTATTTAGACTTCTTTCAGGTAATGACAATTCAAGTAGTGAAAGTTTCAGGTAAGTGAAGTTCACTAGGAAGACTCGGTATGTAATACCAAGTTGATCCTCTAAATGTACTTTAGAGAATAAAATGTGGGGAAAGGAGGACTTCCTGGAGGCATGGACATGGAGTAACAGGGATCAACTTGGCTCTCCCCCCAGAACAACAAATAAATACAACAAGAACCTAAATATAATTAATAATCTACAACTGAAAGATCTGTAGCCTCAGGTGGGTGCTCACACACAGCTGGGACAAGAAGAAGCACTAGCTGAAAGTTCAACATGGTCAGATCAGAGTTTCAGGCTGCACATCATGGAGCCACACCATTTTCCTCTTACATACAGCAAGCAGTGAGAGTAGCTACCAGTGAAGAAATAAAAGAGAAGAGCTTAAAACTTCACAATCTTTGACTCAGAAGGCTTTTACTCTTTTGAATTTAAAGAACACAGCAAAAAACAGATAGCATTTATGACCATAACTTCCACCCCACCTGCTGCAAAACATATAAACAAGAGAAGCCTAGAGATCACAATAGCAGCACCTTCTGGCCAGCAGTAACCAGCACAATAAATGCATAAGTAGAGAAATAAAATGCAACAAAAGCATGCCACATGAGTCAGATACAAATGAAACAGATATACTCCAAGTAATTACAGATACAGACTATCAGAGACAGACTATAGAAGGCTCATTATGAGGACTCTCCAAGAATCTTAGTATAAAGAAACATATTCAAGACTTGAAAGAGCATTTTACTATGGAATTAAGGCTCACAAAAGGGAAACACAGAATAGAATTCACTGAGCAACTACAAAGCTTGACAGAAGAACTTCAGTCAGAATTCACTAAGAAGTTAGGAAGCTGAAAGAAAAACTTCATATAGAACAGCAGGAGTGAAAGATACTAAGCACAGTTCAAGCTCAGGATGAATGCTTAGGAAGTAGGCTCACACATGCAGAAGAAATAATTCCCAATCTAGAAAATACAGTTAGTCTACTCTTTCAATTTTAAGATGACAGGAAGGAAAGGTTTAGAAATGATAAAGTGACTCTCTGTGAAATTACAGACTCCATCAAAGGGTTGAATATAAAAATGATAGGTCTATCTGAGGAGAAGGACAAGGCAAAAGGTCCAGAGTCCATTTCAGAGCAATTTTAGCTGAGAATTTCCCACACTTAGGAAATCCTCAGAACATACTTATTCAAGAGGCAGACCACTAAACCAGGACTATAAATACAAAAAGGTCAACATCACCGCACATATTGCAAAACCATCAAAACTCAATGACAAGGAAAAAAATTGCAGGCTGCTAGGGAAAAGAAAGAAGTTACATACAAAGGCAGATCTTACTAGGGAAAGAGAGAGGCAGACTGGGGGTATGGACCGACCAGTCAACGCCCATGTTCAGCGGGGAAGCAATTACAGAAGCCAGACCTTCTACCTTCTGCAACCCTCAATGACCCTGGGTCCATGCTCCCAGAGGGATGGAGAATGGGAAAGCTACCATGGGAGGGGGTGGGTTATGGGGATTGTGTGGTGGGAATTGTGTGGAGTTGTACCCCTCCTACCTTATGCTTTTGTTCACTAATCCTTTCTTAAATAAAAAATTTAAAAAACAAAACAAAAAAAAAAAAAAACAAAGGCAGATCTTTCAGAATTTCATCAGATTTCTCTTCACAAACCCTGGAGATAAGGAGAATGAAATAACATATTAAAAATAATTTTAAAAAGGGGGGGATTTCAGCCATGAATGTTGTATCCTGCAAAATTATTCTTCAAATATGAGGGAGAAGTAAAGCTTTTCTCAAATTTTCAAAAGCTAAAGAAATTTGCTGCAATCAACCCCACCTTACAAGAATTACTAAATAGAGTCACACAAGAAAGGAAGAAGAAAAGAAATACACATTCTAGGCAAGGTGAACAGCAGTAGACTAGAACTAAGAACATGATGAAAATAAGGAAGAACAACAAAGCAAATAAGAGAAGGAGTTAAAGGACAAAGCAGTTCAATCAAATGTTTGTTGATCAAGATCAACTTAAAAAAAGATTTTTCTAAATATGCAATTCTATTTATTACAATTATGGTAACCACAAAACAAAACAGAGAACAGAGATTTACAGAAAGCATAAGAATAATCAGTGAGGAATTCACCTCAAAAACTCATCCACACAAAAGGTCAGATAGAAACAAATGCACAAAGAATCAACAATGTAAAAAAAAAAACAATGTAAAAACAAAAAACAGAATGAACATAAGTAAACCACGTGTCAATAATAACACTAAATGTTAATGGCCTAAATTCACCTGTCAAAAGATTCAGGATAAATGAATTAAAGAACAGAATCCATCCATTATATGTCTTCAGGAAATGCATATCCAAAGAAAAAGCAAATGGAAACTTAATATAAGAGGTTGGAGCAAGATGCTCCAAGCAAATAACTAAAAATAAATAAATAAAAATAAATAAATAAAAGGGTAAGGACAGCTATTCTGTTCTCTTACAATATAGACTTTCAGGTAAACAAAGTAATCAGAAACAGAGAAGGGTATTACATAATGGTTAAATGATTAATCCAAAATATATATATATAACCATCATAAATATGTATTACCCACTACTCAGGTGCACCCAATACATAAAACAAATACTTACTGAACTTAAAGCAGACACTGACAGCAACACAATAGTAGTAGGGAATTTTAACATGCCACTTACAATGAGACAGAACATCTGGACAAAAATCAATAGAGAAATAGCAATCTTAAATAAAACCATAGATGAAATGGACCTAATAAACATATTCAGAACTTTTCATCCCAATAGAAATGAATGTACGTTTTTCTCAAATACACATGGAACATTCACAAGGATTGATCATATGCTGGGCCACAAAGACAGCCCAAACAAATATATAAATATTAAAATTGGGGCCAGGTGGCAGTGCAAGTGGTTGAACGCATATGCTACAATGTGCAAGGATCCAAGTTTGAGCCCCTGGTCCCCACCTGCAGGGGAAAAAACCTTACAAGTGGTGAAGCAGTGCTGCAGGTGTCTTTCTGTCTCTCTCCCTCTTAATCTCCCCTTCCCTCTCAATTTCTGACTATACATATCTAATAAATAAAGATAATAAAAATTATTTAAAATGTATATTAAAATTATAAAATGTGCCTTGTCAGACAATGAAGGCATGAAACTAGAAATAAACCAAAAAAGGAAAATAAATTGCCCCAAGGCCTGGATATTAAACATTATGTTTCTGAACAATATATGGGTCATTGAAGAGATAACAAAAGAAATTAAGAATTACTTGGATATAAATGAAAATGAAGAAACTAGCTACCAGACCCTGTGGGGTGCAGCAGCAGCAGTCCTCAGAGGAAAATTCATAGCAACATAGGTCCATATTAATAATAGGAGAAATCATTAGTAAACCATATAACGACCCACCTGAACCAACTAGTAGTAGAACTACAAAGAGACTGAACAATCAGCAGAAGACAGGAAATAGTTAAAATCAGAACAGAAATCAATGAAATAGAAAGCAAAGAGATCATTAGGGAGATTAATGAAACCAAGAGTTGGTTCTTTGAAAGGATAAATAAAATAAATAAACCACTAGCTACACTTATTAAGAGAAAAAGAGAGAATATCAAGGTAAAAATCTCTCAGAAATGAGAGAGGAGATATTACAACAGATGAGGCAGGGATACAAAGGATTATGCAAGAACATTATGGACATTCGTATGGAACTAAATTTAACAACTTAGAAAAAATGAACATATTCTTATTTATTTATTTAAGAAAGGAGACATTAACAAAACCATAGGATAGGAAGGGTACAGTTCCACACAATTTCCACCACCCAATCTCCATATCCCATCCCCTCCCCGATAGCTTTCACATTCTCTATCTCTCTGGGAGTATGAATCCAGGGTCATTGTGGGTTGCAGAAGGTAGAAGGTCTGGCTTCTGTAATTGCTTCCCCGATGAACATGGGTATTGACTGGTTGATCCATACTCCCAGTCTGCCTCTCTCTCTCCCTAGTAGGGTGGGTCTCTGGGGAAGCAGAGCTCCAGAACACATTGGGAAAAATATATACCTGAAAGCAGAAGTACACAAGAGCCTGCAGGGAATATCTCCCCCAACACTTCATCTGCACTATCCAAGTCTTTAGGTCCATGGTTGTTTAACAGTTTGTTTGGCTTTGTATGTTAACTCTCTTGTCAGCCACCAGGTTCGGATGTCAGCACGATGCCAACCAGACTTCCCTGGACAGACGACCCCACCAAAATGAACATATTCTTAGCTTAATGCCAACTGCCAGTCTTGGCAAAAGAGGAAGTAGATAAACTTAACAGACCAATCACTAGTAATCAAAAGCCTCCCCAAGAAAAAAAGATTGTGCCCCTATGGCTATAACGATGAAATTTATTAAACATTCAAAGTAGGACCAGGCAGTAGCGCAGTGGGTTAAGTGCACATGGTGCAAAGCACAAGGACTGGCATAAGGATCCCGGTTACAGTGCCCCCCAGCTCCCCACCTGCAGGGGGGTTGCTTCACAAGTGTTGAAGTAGGTCTGCAGGTGTCTTTCTTTCCCCCTCTCTGTCTTCCCCTCCTCTCTCTATTTCCTCTGTCCTATCCAACAACAATGACAGCAATAACAACAACAAAAATAACAACAAGGGCAACAAAAGGAAAAATGTGGCCTCCAGGAGCAGTGAATTTTTAGTGCAGGCACTGAGCCCCAGTGATAACTCTGGAAGAAAAAAAACCAAACAAACAAACAAACAAAAAATATTCAAAGAGTAACTAATACCCAGCCTCCTTAAACTTTTCCAGAAAATAGAATAAGAGGGAACAGTGCTAAATACATTTTATGAAACTAAAATTACCCTGATCCCCAAAGCAGAAAAGAACCCCACCAAAAGAGAAAACTATAGACCTATATTCCATAATAAACCCTGATGCAAAGAACCTCAACAAAAAAATTGGCTAATTGAATCCAACAACATATTAAGAGGATAATCGACCAAGAGCAAGTGGGATTCAACCCTGGGAAACAGGGATGGTTCAATATCCACAAATCAATCAATATAATCTACTATATCAATGAAAAGAAAAATAAAAAACACATGATTTTATCAATTGATGCAGAAAACACATTTGACAATGTCCAACACCTATTTATGATAAAGACCCTCAAGAAACTGGGATGGGAAGGAAAGTTCCTCAAAATAATAAAGGCCATATGTGACAAACCCACATCTAACATCAAGTCAATGGAAAAAAATTGAAGTATTTTCCCCTAAAATCAGGAACTAGACAGCAATGCCCACTTTCACCATTTTTTTAAATTTATTTTTTATTTAATAAAGGATAAATTAACAAAACCATAGGGTAGGAAGGGTACAACTCCACACAATTCCCACCACCCAATCTCCATATCCCATCCCCTCCCCTGATAGCTTTCCCATTCTCTATCCCTCTGGGAGCATGGACCCAGGGTCTTTGTGGGTTGCAGAAGGTGGAAGGTCTGGCTTCTGTAATTGCTTCCCCGCTGAACATGGACGTTGACTGATAGCACAGCTATATACAAGATACTGGGTACTATACATCAAACCCTAACAAAAGGACTTTTCAAAGTTAACCCAATTAACAAGTAATGTGATGATAACATTAACTATCCATTGTCTTTTTGAACCCTAAGACAGCAGAAACCTCACATCTCTACTATAGAACCTATATTTCCCCCAGTCCTGGAACCTTAGGATAGGGCCCACTTTCCCGCATGCCTCTCTCAATCCATATCAAATGATATTGCATCTGCCAATCGCAACCTAATCAATGCAACAATTGCCACTTTCACCATTTTTATTCAACAGAGACCTAGAAGTCCTAGCCATTGAAATCAGGCAAGAAAGACATATCAAAGAATTTCAAATTGAAAAAGTTGAAGATAAACTATTATTATTTGAGGATGATATGCTGATCTACCTAGAGGACCCCAGAAACTCTGCCAAGAAACTACTAGAAATTATCAATAAATTCAGTAAAGTAGCAGGCTAAAAAAAATCAGTACCCACAAATGTGTAGCATTTCTCTATGAAAAATATTCATCAGAGGAAATGAAACTGAAGGAAGCAATCCCATTTACAATTGAATCCAAAAAGATTAAATACCTAGGAATAAATATAACAAAGGATATAAAGAACCGTTTCAAGGAAAACTATAAGATATTTTTAAATATCATTAAAATGGCAATTCTGCCAAATGCAATCTATAGATTCAATGCAATCCCTATTAAAACCCCAATAACATATTTCAAAGAAATTTAACAGATTATGCAAAAATTAGTGTGGAACTTTAAAAAACCACAAATAGCCAAAGCACTCATAAGGAAAAGGAAAAGATAATGGAGACAAGGCAACAATCAACTTTAGGTTGCACTACAAAGCAGTAATAGTTAAAACTATGGTATTGACCAGGTTCCAGATACTAGCATGATGCCAGCCAGACTTGCCTGGACAGACAACCCCACCAATGTCTTAGAGCTCCACTTCCCAGAGCCCTTCCCCACTAGGGAAAGAGAGAGACAGGCTGGAAGTATGGATCGACCTGTCAACGCCCATGTTCAACGGGCAAGCAGTTATAGAAGCCAGACCTTCCACCTTCTGCATCCCACAATGACCTTGGGTTCATACTCCCAGAGGGTTAAAGAATAAGAAAGCTATCAAGGGAGGGGATGGGATACAGAGTTCTGGTGGTGGGAGTTGTGTTAAGTTGTAACCCATTATCCTATGGTTTATTCAGTGTTTTCTTTTTATAAATAAATAATATTTTTTTTAAAACTGTGGTATTTGAACAAAAATGGTCAAACAGACAAATGGAATAGGATGTATATGTATTATCCACACATATATGTCACATTAGCTATGAGGTAGGTATTGTTATCCCCACCCTACATAAAGTCTAAGTAAATACTCAAAGTTACTAAATACTAAGTGGCAGAATCAAGATACAGGCTGAGTCTTCAATCTAGGAAGACAGTGATGATTCTACTCATCACGGAGTCTTCTTGCACTGACATAAACCCATGCAACTTTCCAGATTTAGGGTCTCCACTGGAGTAAGTTCCTCTGGAAATGCAGTGTGGGAACCCTTTACTGTGGAAATTGTCATTTTATAGAGACCAGAGTGGGTGGAGGATGTGTTATTGGCCTTCTCATTCAAAACTTGAAATATATTTTCCATGGAAAAACATTATGCAGATATGTTCTCCATTTTAAGAAATGTGTGCAACAGCACTTTGTGGAACATGAAGTGATATATAATATGCCTGCAAGGAATTACTTCTCTGCAGTATATTAGCACTATAATTCTGACACATTGTGGGTTAAATAGTCTTTTGTGAAATGGCTGGATAATTTAATCACTCATTATTATATTGTCTCAAAGGAAAAATACATTCCAATAGCCAAAGAACTGCCTTACTACAGACATTTGGAATCTGAGCCATTTATAAATGAGGGCTGCCTGGATTAGCATGAAGAAGGCACATCATCACCACCTTCATCATGTATTATTTATTAAGAATAGTGCACAGGGTGAAGACTTAAGGGTAAAGAGAAAAAAGAAGGGAAGTGTTAATCTAATTTTTAACAGTAATATTCCAGCCCAAATTTTGAATGAATTCAAGCTGTTCTGAAACACCCCTCTCTTCTTTCTCTTTATTTCTGTCTCCTATTTTCACAATGGTTATTTATTGTCCTTTTTTCTTATTTTTCTCTTGTCATTACAGTTTTCTCATCTTCACATGTATTCAACATTTATTCTTGAACTAAGAAAACATTTTTCTTTGTTTTAAAGATTTATTTTATTTGTTACATATGAGAGGGAGATAGATGATAGATAGATGAGAGAGAAAGAGAAAGAGAGTTTCATAAGAGATAGATAAAAGGAGCTAAAGAAACATTCCAGGACACCACTCTGGTACATGTAGTGGCGAGGATGAAACTGGAACCTTCAGCCTTCAAAGTGTGATGCTCCTCTAGTTGGACTATCTTCCCAGTTACAGTGAACTCTTTCCAAGGGCTGGGCTTATTTTCAAACATTGTATCTCATTATAGTAATAAATAAAATCTATAAAAAAATTTAAAAAACAACTACAGAGTAATATATTTTATGAAGAAAAAAAGGACAAAGAATGAGATGTGGTCTTCTCAGCAGTATAATTCTCTAAAAAGGATCTGATAGAACAAAAGTCAGGGAAATTCATGCCTGGTGTTTGCAACTGGTGAAATTTAAGCAAGGGTAGGATAGTGTCAGAAAATACTGAAAAATACCTTAAAATGTTTATTTGCCATTTTCCAAAATTTTGGACCCAGGTGGAAGACTGACACAAACTGAAGTTTCTTCTCGGTCAATAATAGCTCTTAATGCTATCTGTAAGTTTACACCAGTTAAGAAAGAAACACATATGCCCTCTTTTCCTTTCTTTCTAAGAGCTCAGAGTTTATAAATCTGAGACCTGTTGGGTAGAGAAAGAACAAGAATTCCAGAAGTAAAGATGTTCCATAAAATCCAAACTCCCTGGCAACCAAGATTTCAGATCATAGTAGCAATCAGAGATCATGTTTATTCTAAGCTCAGTGGTTTAGGACCCAAATAGAGACTGCTCTATCTCTTTTTGCCCTGAAAGAGCTTCACTGTGAACAGGTTTAGAGATCAGTCCAACCCTATCAATTACTGTGATATTTTTATTGATACCATGAAAATGTACCCTCATTTCTCTTTTGTCACAAAAGCATGTAGTTGAAACATTTAAAACAACTTGGCACACTTTAAAGGTGTTTTTTATAAAAGAGACATGAAATTAATGGTGCAGCTCAGTCAACACATCTCTTACAATGCTTTCTTTTCCCTTCCTTAAATCCACTGAATAAAACAGAATCCAAACAAAACCTCTTAACATTGCTCTGATGGTAATAGCATCAGGATAGCAGGGAATGGGAATCAGTGTTACAATCTGTCTCATACCCTAATGTACACATAAGTAGCATTAAGTAAGCCTTATCATCATATTTCAATTTTTAGTGACATTTTAATTATCCATCTCTTATAATAGCATTTCTATGAGAGGGGGTTGCAGTTTGCCTGCCATTCTCTTACTCCCAAGTCTTTCCCCTGGCCTACCCTTTCTCCTATCCCTTCTCTTCATGTCCCAATTCAAAAATTTTCAGATCAAACGTGAATGCACACCACTTCACTGGTATCAGTTTTTAAACCCAATATTATCCCAACCACACAGAAGTTCCAGCCATCTGACATAAAATCTTAGTTGCACATTAGCCTGTAAATGGGCTCTTTTCCCATCACTCTACCCCCTAGGCCCCCCTGGTTATCTTATCCACAACAGTGCAACTATTACCTCATTCACCCTTGTGCTGGCTCCAGAGATTAAACCCAAAACTGTCATGATAAATGTGCAATTTAAAAAATAGTCAGTTTCCTCAAACTTTGTTTTGTCGGTCTTGTTTTAAATTTCATCTCCTATTCTGACATGACTACCAGAACCTGTCATCTTTTATACTGTTTCATTTCCAAACATTGGAGCCAAACATGATGTCATATGTTCTAGTAGCACAGCACTTATCTGGAGGAAAAAGCAGACCCAGAGCTTTCCTAATGTTTTTATTTGTTATAATAACACACACATAGCACAAGTTGGGATATTTTTGAATGTAAATTCATGATATAACTGATTTTTTTCTTATAAGATAATTTTTTTTTTGCCTCCAGGGTTATCACTGGGGCTCGGTGCCAGCACTACAAATCCACTGCTCCTGGAGGTCATTTTTTCCATTTTGTTATCCTTGTTGTTGCCCTTGTTGTGGTTGTTATTGTTATTGTTGTTATAGATGTTGTTGTTGGATAGGACAGAGAGAAATTGAGAGAGGAGGGGGAGACCAAGAGGGGGAGAGAAAGACAGACACCTGCAGACCCGCTTCACCGCTTGTGAAGTGACCCCCCTGCAGGTGGGGAGCTGGGGGCTCAAACTGGGCTCCCTAGGCCGGTCCTGGCGCTTTGCTCAATGTGCACTTATCCCGCTGCGGTAGCCCAGCCCCCACCTGCAGATAAATTTTTATCCTAAACATTTGGGTTTAATTGATTTGTCAGGAAGGTAGTCCTGTGTGGAAGTTCCAAAGATTGATAATATTATTTTCACACAGTCACATAATCTATATTAAAACATTTTAGGGTGAGTGAAATAGATGGAGGGGAATCAGAAAGTACACATTTCCGGCTGTAAAATGCAAAAGTATTGGAAATTTAATGTATAGAGTACAAACTATAGTTAATAGTACTACTATGTATACTTGGAAGCTACTAACAGAATACATTGGTCTACACTAGTAGACCAATTTAATAATGATCAACAAGATTATGGGATAAGAGGGGTACATTTCCCACCACCAGAGTTCCATACTTCCTCCCCTGGAAGGTTCCCTATTCTTTATTCCTCTGCAGGTATGGACCAAAGATCTTTATGGGGTACAGAAGGTGGGAGATCTAGTTTCTATAATTGCTTTTCTGTTGGATGTAGGATTGATAGGTCAATCCATATCCCCAACCTGTTTCTATCTTTCCTTAGTGGGGTAGGACTCTGGAGAGGTGGAGTTCCAGGACTCACTGGTGAAGTTGTTCTTTGTATAACCCAGGGAAGTCAGGTTGGCATCCTGATAGCATCTGAAACTCGGTGGCTGGAAAGCATTAAGATATAAAGCAGAACAAGGTGTTCAATAATCAAAAACCTAAAGGTAAGAATATAGCAGATGAACTTTGGGTGTTCATAATGGAGGAATCTAGGAAGTCTATTTTCATTATATTCTTAGGGGCCCATGACTTTACTAATTTTTGCCTGATCCCCACAGGTAACATGTAGGTAGGTTAAATATTAACTGGGAAGATAGTGTCAGAGTTGTAAATAGGACTAGAAAGCTGGATCAGGGCAGAGAGTAACTCCCAAATATGGGAAAAGTATGTAAATACTATTAAATATAAACCCCATTAATCTGACCGAAGGTCTATGTCTATTCATATTTAGCACAGGAGTCTGTGTAACCTAGTATTCCTGTCAGTCTGAACTCTCATTCCATGGTCATAGCTAAGAAAATTCTAGGCTTCACTCATTTCAGGACCAGTCTTTCTCAAGTGGCAGAGTAATTTAACCCAGCCTTCCTTCAGAGAGTGGGGTAGTTTGGTTTGTGTGTATGTTTTTTTATTTGTTTGTTTTAATTAGTGATTTAATAATGATTGACAGGCAAAGAAGGTAAGGTAAAGGCAAAGGAGAGCCCAAAATACTTCTTTTTAAAAATTTTTTTATTTATAAAAAGGAAACACTAACAAAAAACACAAGATAAGAGGGGTACAACTCCATACAATTCCCAGCACCAGAACTCTGTATCCCATCCCATCCCCTGATAGTTTTCCTATTGTTTATCCCTCTGGGAGAATGGACCCAAGGTCATTATTAGGTGCAGAAAGTGGAAGGTCTGGCTTCTGTAATTGCTTCCCTGCTGAACATGGGCATTGACAGGTCGCTCCATACTCCCAGCCTGTATCTCTCTTTCACTAGTGGGGTGGGGTTGTGGGGAAGCAGAGCTCCAAGACTCATTGATGGGGTCCTCTGTCCAGGGAACTCCAGTTTGCATCATCTTAGCATCTGGAACCTGATGGCTGAAAAAAATGTTAACATATAGAGCCAAACAAATTGTTGACTAATCATGAACCTAAAGGCTGGAATAGTGCAGATGAAAAATGGGGGGTCTCTGTTTTGTAGATAGTTAGTAGTCCTATTTTAGTTGTATTCCAAAGAGCCCATAACTATAATAGTTTTTTCTTTTTTTTTGAGCCTGACATCTGATATGTAGGTGGACCCAAATTATTGTCTGGGGAGATGATGTCAAGGCTGGAAAAAGGACCAGAAAGCTGGATCAAGGAAGTAAGTAGCTCCCAAACATGGGAAAAGTGTATAAATATTGTTGACTGTAAACCCCATCAATTTGATGTGATCTGGGGTCCATAGCTTAGGAGCCTATGTGACCTCTGCATCCCTATAGATCTGAGCTCACATTCTGTAGCCATGAGTAGGAATGTTCCAAGCTGCCCCAGTTTCAGGACCCATCGTTCTCAGGTGAAACATAAATTATGTTGTCCAGCCACAGAGGGATCTATTGTGTTGTTTCTGATAGAGATGACCAGTAACAATGGAGAGAGGGATCTATTCCAGGTCTAGGCCCAGCCCATCATGTTTGGGAATCTCAGGACTCTCCGACTAGGGCCCCAGTTGACAGGGTTACCTGATAGTGACTAAAGTGTCATTAAAGTATGCCAGTCTCTTGCCTTTATTCAGCTTTTGCTTCTATGGCAGCACGGGTAAAGAATTTCTAACGTACACATAGTACTTTGAAGCATAAGAGGGAGTGCATTCCAAAGAGCCTGAAGATAAGGAACAAACATCTAGGAGTTAACCACTAAGGTAGGATCCATAGTTGCAGATGGCTAATCCCTAATTTACACAGAAAAGCTCTCAGAAACCAACACCAGCATTGCTGAACCTGAGTATGGTTGTTGATATAGTCAAAGAAGTGACATTTCATTCATGAGAGAGCAACCAATCTCTACTGAAAGGATAAGAGAAAATAGCCAGAAAGATAAATAGTGACTGACTACAGCATTGTTTGAGTGAGAATAACTCCGTCCTCCAGATACAATGTCCAGTAGTGGCAAAATCATCCTTGGGTTAGACATATAATTCTAGGATTCAAGATAATCTCTGGGAGACCAGAATAAACATGACCACTCATTGCTGCTATGATTATATGTCTTGGTTGTGGGGAGAGGGTTGAGATTCTCATTTTATTAAATGTTCTTTTCCCTACCCAACTGGTACCAGATTGATAAGCTTTGAGGTCTAGAAGAAAAAAGAAAAAAGGGCATATGTGACTTTTTTTCTTAATTATGTTAAAACAACTTAATTATAATTTTAAGGAGAGTTAAATTATTTATCTATTTATTTTTTACAAGAGCACTTTTCAACTCTGGTTTGTGGTGGTGCTAGGAATTGAACCTGGGATTTTAGAGCCCCAAGCATAAAAGTTCTTTGTATAACCATTATGCTGTCTCCCCAGACCCAGGGGAGAATTTCTTTTAGTATTTCTTGAGGGAGGAGAATTTCTTACAAAATGATTTTTAACTTCATCTTGGTGTATTATTATCTCTATCTTGAAGAAACTAAAAATATTCTTTTATTTTAATATGAAGAACCAGACAAAACTTTATCTAATTTTCTGACATTCAGTAACAATTCATGAATGATATACAACATATTTGATTTTTTTCTATACCTGTCAACAAATATCTTTTTTTATTTATGCTTTTCTATTTTTTATTCTTTTTTTATTATTTAAGGAGACATTAACAAAACCGAAGGATAGGAGAGGTACAACTCCACACAATTCCCACCACCCAATCTCCATATCCCATCCCCTCCCCTGATAGCTTTCCCATTCTCTATCTCTCTGGGAGTATGGACCCAGGATCCTTGTGGGTTGCAGAAGGTGGAAGGTCTGACTTCTATAATTGCTTCCCCACTGAACATGGACATTGACTAGTTGGTCCATACTCCCTGTCTGCCTCTCTCTTTCCCTAGTAGGGTGGATCTTTGGGGAAGTGGAGCTCCAGGACACATTGGTGGGGTCTTCAGCCCAGGGAAGCCTGGTTGGCATCATGATGGCATCTGGAACCTGGTGGCTGAAAAGAGAGTTAACATACAAAGCCAAACAAATTGTTGAGCAATCATGGACCCAAAGGTTGGAATAGTGGAGAGAAAGTGTTGGGGGTACTCACTGCAGACTCTAGTGTACTTCTGCTTTCAGGTATATATTTTGCCCTAGTTTATGGACACGTGAGAACATATGCTCTATCTCACAAAACCCGGTCTATATCTAGGTTTTGGGACTTTGTTAGGAAGTGAACCACCTGAGATGGAATTAGAGAATACTATGAAAGGAAAGGTCTCACCCGAGTAATGAAGCTAAAGGGTTGTCATTCCACACCTGAAGTCTCTGGACACAGTCTGAGGTGAAGTATGTTGAGGTGGTACTCACTCGTTGCGTTGATTAGGTTGCGATCGGCAGATGCAATATTATTTAATATGAATTGAGAGAAGAATGTGGGAAAGTGGGCCCCACCCTAAGGTTTCAGGACTGGGGGAAATATAGGCTCTATAGTGGAAATGTGAGGTTCCTGCTGTCTTAGGGGTCAAGAAGACAATGGATAGTTATTATTATCATCACATTATTTTGTAATTGGGTTAACTTTGAAAAATCCCTTGGTTAGGATTTTCTGTATAATTAACCCAGTACCTTGTATATAGCTGTGCCACCAGTTGCCTCTGATCTACCTGCTCTAGGCTTTTGAGAAAGTCCGCATATCAAAGACTCAGCCTAGGTATTAAAAAGACTCAGTCTGTGTTTTAAAAAGTTCAAGACAGGGAGTCGGGCAGTAGCACAGCGGGTTAAGCGCACGTGGCGCCAAGTGCAAGGACCTGCTGAAGGATCCCGGTTCGAGCCCCCGGCTCCCCACCTGCAGGGGAGTCGCTTCACAGGCGGTGAAGCAGGTTTGCAGGTGTCTATCTTTCTCTCCCCCTCTCTGTCTTCCCCTCCTCTCTCCATTTCTCTCTGTCCTAACAATGACGACATCTATAACAACAACAATAATAACTATAAAAACAATAAAAAACAACAAGGGCAACAAAAGGGGAAATAAATATAAAAATAATAAAATAAATAAAATAAAAAGTTCAAGACATACAATCAATTTTCCCCCTCTCATATTGATTAAATAGTGATTTATATGACTACACTTTAATAGGAGTGTACATAAACACCATTCCCACCACCAAAAGACTGTGTCCCATTCCACCCACCCACCCCACCCCACCCCTGCCACCCGAATGTCCACTCTCCCCCTCACCACAGGGTTTTTACTTTGGTGCCCTACTCATCAACAAATATCTTTTTTTTTCCAGGTAAGAAACAGCTGAAGGAATCTACTATCCATACAGCTTATCTTCTTTGTCAATTGAAGAATTGGACATCTCCATATTGACACACTGTACCTTCTGCATGCAAAGAGAATAATAACATTGTCCAAAGGGATATATATAATATAAAAAGAAGTTATATGAACATGTAACTTTTTATTATTGTTGTCTTGTTGCTGTTTTCATCACCTTCAATTCTGACTGAAAGGAAAAGGGCAATGCTAGTGGAATTTCTATGTATCTCTTTAGTCTTGTATCTGTGGATCAGAAGACTTTATAAACTGTTGGATGA
Organism: Erinaceus europaeus; assembly: GCF_950295315.1. NCBI lineage: Eukaryota > Metazoa > Chordata > Mammalia > Eulipotyphla > Erinaceidae > Erinaceus > Erinaceus europaeus. The sequence continues at coordinate 27,176,474 of NC_080174.1, read as the reverse complement.
CATGGTTCCTTTCTTTTTCAATTAACAGGCACATAGTTTTTATATTCAGTTTCATAATTTCTTCCTTTTGGATCTTCTTGGCATAGCTAAAATTCTGATTAAAATATTTCAGAATCTTGCCATTGTAGACTCATACTCTTTTTTTTAATTTTTTAATTTTTAAAATATTTATTTATTTATTTCCTTTTTATTGCCCTTGTTGTTTTTATTGTTGTAGTTATTATTGTTGTTGTTGTCATTGTTGTTGGATAGGACAGAGAGAAATGGAGAGAGGAGGGGAAGACAGAGAGGGGGAGAGAAAGATAGATACCTGCAGACCTGCTTCACTGCCTGTGAAGTGACTTCCCTGCAAGTGGGGAGCCTGGGGCTTGAACCGGGATCCTTATGCCAGTCCTTGTGCTTTGCACCAGACTCATATTCTTTATGACATAGACTCAAGATTTATATGACCTAATTTACTAGATTTTACCGGATTAAGTCGTAGATTAAATTATATTAATCTATACTGTGTCAAAGAGAGAAGGTAAGCTCTCAGCATATGAGAAGCCTCCTTCTAAGAAGGAAAGTTGGGAATACAAACCTTATGATGGCCAAAATTTGGGAAAATAATATAAATTTATGTGTACTTCATTATATTCAATTACAGTAACCTATCAAATTGATAGGAATTCCCCTAAGATTATATCTATGCAGGTAATTGTTGAAGTTTCTTTTTAAGACTTGAAAGTTAAGAAATGTAATGTGTTGTCCATCTTTTCAAGCCATTCCCATTGAAACATGATGATTTCTGTGCTTATCCTTGCTTGTAGCTTCTTATCTTGTAGTAAGAACTAGGTCTGAGGAGATATAGTTAGAATGAAAGGAAAAAATAGTTTGAACAGTATGGATTTGTACACCCTACTGAGTAGTCTATTCTCATACACCCTTGTGACCCTATGAAAATGGGAACCATGAAAATGTTTTCTGGCTCAGGGGTTAATCTGTGATTCACTTTCTCCAATGTCTTCCATAAAGACCAGATGGGATATTAAAATGAACGAGGTTCTAACTACAAAGCACCCTTGTAGCCTGAGCCTGGGGAAAACATTACAAATATGTGTGTTATGTGGAAATCCCAGCGGGATTTCAACAGAGTCTGTCTGAAGGTGCATGTCCACTCTGGGAAGCAGACCACTCTGAAATTCCCAATTCCCTCTGAACACTGACCTTGCAGCATGGGCACGGAGGCCAATTGGAACCATGTGTATGAGCTACAGCTCTGGGCAGTTTGTGATGCCCTTCCTTTAAGGCCTATGATCATGGTCCCAGAGTCTTCCCAGATCCATGCTTGTAGAACATAAGGGCACTCATTTATCCTGTATGAAAATGTAAACCTTTTGTTATGGGTAAAATACAGGACTTGGTATTATTCAATCCTGGGTTGAATTATAACTCTACCACTTTCTAGATCTATGACTTTGAGAATTCTACCACTGAACCACCCATGCGACAGATCTATGACTTTGACCAAATGATTCAATCTCTGAGTCGCCAGTATCTTCATATATGAGAGGAGGTAATCATGCCTATCTTAAAGATATTGAGCAAAAGAATAGAATAATATAAACAAGCTAGTGAATTGTATCATCTTCAGTTTCCTCAGCTACAGAATGGGAATAATGAAATACTAACCAAATAAGGTATGATTAAAGGATCTAAGGCATTAATACATATTTCATGTTCAATAAATGTTGCCATTATTTGATTATGTGTACAAAATATTTTACAGGGGGCTGGGCAGTAGCACAGTGGGTTAAGCGCATATGGTGAAGCGCAAGGACCAGGATCCCAGTTCGAGTCCCCAGCTCCCCACCTGCAGGGGAGTCACTTCACGGGCAGTGAAGCAAATATGCACTTGTCATTCTCTCCCCATCTCTATCTTCCCCTCATCTCTTGATTTCTCTCTGTCCTATCCAACAGTGGATTCATAATGTAGGCACCTAGCACCAGCAATAACTCTGGAGGTATATATATATATATATATATATATATATATATATATATATATATATATATATTACAGAGGACTGAGGAGAGAACTCAGTGAGTTAGAACACAGAACTTGCATGCCTGAGTACCCAAGTTCAGTTCTTCTCACCCACACTTCCATATGCCAGAAGTGAGCAGTGTCTCTATTCTTTCTCTCATTAAAAAAATAATGAATCTTTTAAAAGCAAAATAAAACATTGTTTTAAAGATATGCATCAGAATGTTATGGTAAAATAAGACATAAAAGTGTCAACATTGGCATCCTTTTATTTTCTTTATAAAATGCAATAGCAGAGAAATTGATGTTTATTTCTGTTGTCCTACAGACAAATTATTAGAATTCTCAAAACTGTCTTCTTTTAAATTGTAAAGCTTGAGTCATCTTTTAATAATTGTTAAATAATCATAAAGATAATATTAAGGGGGCTGGGCGGTGGCGCAGCCGGTTAAGTGCATATGGTGGAAAGTACAAAGACTAGTGTAAGGAACCCAGTTCAAGCCCCAGACTCCCCACCTGTAGGGGGAGGGGCAGTCACTTCACAGGGCAGGTCTGCAGGTCTATCTTTCTCTCCTTCTGTCTTCCCCTCCTCTCTGTCCTCCCCTCCTCTCTCCATTACTCTCTGTTATATCCAAGAACAACAATAAAAAACAAGGACAACAAAAGGGGGGGGGAAGCCTCCAGGAGCAGCGGATTTGTAGCCCCAGTAATAACCCTGGAGGCATAAATAAATAAATATAATTTTAAAAAGATAATATTAGCAAAATTGATAATCAAATGGGACCAGAGACTTAAAAAGAAAAACCCTGACCATTTGTTGCGTTAATTATCATGCCTTTTGACAATCCCTTAATCATTTTCTGTCTCCGATACTCTATCTCAGAATAACTACTTTTCAATTTTTTTATTTACTTTTATTTTACAAAATTACATGTCAATAGGGGTTTAAATCCACACCATTCCCACCACCAGGTTTCTGAATCTTCAGTCTCTCCACTGCAAGCCACCACAGTTCCCGTAAGATTGTAGGCATGGGCCAATCATCATCTATACAACTATCTGTCTACATTTGTACATAATTGCCCCCTTTTTCTTCCAGATCCAATCCTCTGTTACCCTCCAAGCCACTCATGACACCATTACTACTATCTTTTTAAATTCCTCAAAATTTGCTATAACAATAGCTATCCTTACCAAATTCAGTCTGTTGAGTATCTTCAATTTTACAAGCACATATGTACCACAGGTCAAATTAAACTGATTAGGTGGAGGTTAAAAGAAAATGAGGGAGGCAGATTGAGTTGCTGGTGGAGTGATATGGCCCTGCCACAGGAAGATGAGAAATTGTACTCATGTAGCAACAACTGTCTTGTAATTCGTTATTTCTCTAATAAAACTATTTAAAGAAAAGAAAAATGCACAAAGAGAGAAGGTCCAAGATGTGTGATAGAATAACTTGGTAATCTAAAAGTACTTTGGTATTTCTTGAAAATCTCAACAAAAGTTTTGTGAAAAATTATTTTTAGTGAATAAATGAAATATTCACATGAAATATATTTTTAATTTTTTAAAAAAATATCTTTAATCATTTATTGGATAGGGACAGCCAGAAATCGAGAGGGAAGGAGGCAAGAGAGAGAAAGAGAGACAGACACCTGCAACACTGCTTCACCACTGGTAAAGTTTTCCCCATGCAGGTGGGTACCAGGGGCTCAAACTTGGAAACTTGGGTCCTTGTGCATTGTAACATGTGAGCTCGAACAGGTGCACTACCACCCAGCCCCCATGATATTTGACTAAATAAAACAAATTTCATTCTGCTGTTAGGGTACTTAGAAAAGAAGAAAGCCCAATTGTATGTGCTGCCATGGAAATGATTCCAGGTGCAAGAAGTCCTCAAGATTTATATAACTCAATTCTTAATTTATTTCCTTTAATCCACAAGATATTTCCTGGCTTCTCAACTGTCAGTTACACGTTTTTCAATAAAAACCAAGAGGCAGGTGCTGGGTGGGGTCTCAAGGGGGCAAACCCAGTTAAGCACACATAGTACTATGCTCAAGGACCCTGGTTTGAACCCCAGCTCCCCACCTGCAGGGGGGTCTGATTCACTAGCCCTGAAGAGGTCTGCAGGTGTCTGTGTCCCCTCTCAATTTCTCTCTGTCCTGTCAATAGAAAAAAAGGGGGGGCCAGTTGGTGGCGCACCTGGTTAAGTGTGCACACATTCCAGTGTATAAGGTCCCAGGTTAGAGCCCCTTGTCCCCACTTGCAGGCAGGAAGCTTCACGAGTGGTGAAGTAAGACTGCAGGTGTCTCTCTGTCTCTTTCGCTTTCTATCTCCCCTTCCCTTTCAATTTCTGGCTATCTTTATTCAATAAATAAATAAATATAAATTTTTGAAAAGCCACCAGAAGCAGTGGACTCATAGTGCCAGCACCAGTCCCGAGCTACTTCAGGCAAAAGAAAAGGCGGTGGCTCCGAGGGTTAAGAGCACAAGATGTGAAGCGCAAGAACCTGCATAATGATCCTGGTCCGAGTCCCTGGCTTCCCACCTGCAGGGGTGATCACTTCACAGGTGTTGAAGCAGGTCTGCAGGTGTCTATCTTTCTATCTCCCTCTCTGTCTTCCCCTCCTCTCTCAATTTCTCTCTGTCATATCCAACAACAAAGACAGCAATAACAAGAACTGTAGTAGCAACAACGATAACAACAAGGGCAACAAAGGGAAAAGGATGGCCTCCTGGCGCAGTGGATTCCTAGTGCAGGCACTGAGTCCTAGTGATAAACCTGGAGGAAAAAAAAGGGGGAAAGAAAGAAAAGAAAGGGGAGGGGAGGGGAGGGGAGGGGAGGGGAGGGGAGGGGAGGGGAGGGGAGGGAAACCAACAGGCTCTAAACTCCTTAGTCAGATACTGTAAGTTTCCTTCTTGTCCAAAATAAAAAATGTCAGTGATAATCATTTTCTTGTGATATTTCTAGAGTAAAAAAAATCCAGGCTTAATGCTAAATTGTGAAGTTCTGCATATAGATGATGTGCAAATGACTACTGGAAAGTCAGATTTTCATAAGATTGTTAATTTGACTCTGTTTCCACTGTCAAAAGCAGTGCTGGAATTAATTGATAAGCAGCTATCTCCAGGGTCTAGTGTGTGGAGAGTGGGAAAAGTTCATTAACTAACATATGTACCCATTGAAATCTCAATGTAGAAATAGTCTTTGAAAAGATTATGATATAGGAAGGTTACCAAAGGGTATTATTGAGTTTTTATTATCTAGATATCAATGAAAAACAATATAAATATATGTAGATAACAAGGAGAAATTTTATAATATAATAAGTTTCAGTGAAGAAAAACTCAACTTGTTATTAAAAATTAACCTTTTTGTGGTCCTTATCGAAGCTGCAGCTGTTTCCATTTAGCTGCTGTGGTCAAAAAGGAGCCCAAAGTGACATTTTTTCCTTGACAGTCACCATTCTGTTTGTTGTAACAGTTCTGAAACATTTCAGGAAAAGACAGTTTCCATTGTATCTATTTTTTTTTTAATCAGAACACTACTCAGCTCTGACTTAGTAGTGCAGGGGGTTGAACCTGGGACTTGGAGACTCAGGCATGAGAGTATCTTTGAATGACAATTATGTTATCTACTCCTACCCTTGATCAATTCAGGCCTTTAGTAGAAATTATCGTTTTTGGTCTTGTGCAGTTATTAAAATAAGGCTTTTTTTTTTTTTTTTTTTACTGGATGCAGTTGGTGAACTACCAGGTATAGTATACCTTGCTGTGCACAAGCACGTGGGTTCAAATCCATTATCCTCCCACTTGTAGAAGGAAAGCTAAGATAGTATGTTAGTTCCAAAGGGCCTGTGGCTATACTAATGTTTTTTATTTTATTTTATTTTATTTTATTTTATTTTATTTTATTTTATTTTTTCCCCTCAGCCTGAAATCTGATATGCAGGTGGATCCAAGTTATTGTCTGGGGAGATGATGTCATGGCTGGAAAAAAATGACCAGAAAGCTACATTAGAGAAGAGAGTAGCTCCGTAATATGAGAAAGGAATAATGGAGCCCCCCCTCCAACTCTTCATCAGCACTATTCCAGCCTTTAGGTTCATGACTGGTCAACAATTTGTTTGGCTTTATATGTTAACTCTCTTTTCAACCACCAGGTTCCAGATGCTAGCATGATGCCGACCAGACTTCCTTAGACAGAGGACCCCACCAATGTGTTCTGGAGCTCCGATTCCCCAGAACCTCACCCTACTAGGGAAAGAGAGAGGCAGACTGGGAGTATGGATTGACCTGTCAATGCTCATGTTCAGCGGGGAAGCAATTACAGAAGCCAGGCCTTCAACCTTCTGCATACCACAAGGACCCTGGGTCCATACTCCCAGAGGGTTAAAGGACAGGAAAGCTATCATGGGAGGGGAGGGGATATGGAGATATGGTGGTGGGAATTGTATGGCGTTGTACCCATCTTATAATATGGTTTAGTCAATGTTTCCTTTTATAAATAAAAATTAAAAAGAATAAAATAAAATATAGTATGTTAGTATGCAGGGGTTAGATAAGCCTTTGATTCTGAAGACTAAATAAAGTGACGATTTTAAAAAGATCAGCCTTTTCTCAGACTGAAATAAGCCTTTATCAATCAGAAATGTTTATATATATATATATATATATATACTTTTTTAGAAATGAGAATAGCTCTTGGCTCTTTGCAGTCAATTATACAGAGATAATTATACCAATGGATAGCAAATTTTCTATTACACATATTTAAAACTATACCCATAAAAATAAATTGTGGGGAGTCCGGCGGTAGCACAGAGGGTTAAGCACACACGTGGCGCAAAGCGCAAGGACCTGCTTAAGAATCCCCCGCTCCCCACCTGCAGGGGAGTCACTTCACAGGCGGTGAGGCAGGTCTGCAGGTGTCTATCTTTCTCTGCCCCTCTCTGTCTTCCCCTCCTCTCTCCATTTCTCTCTGCAGGTGTCTATCTTTCTCTCCCCCTCTCTGTCTTCCCCTCCTCTCTCCATTTCTCTCTGTCCTATCCAACAACAATGACAACAACAACAATAATAACTACAACAATGGAAACAACAAGGCCAACAAAAAGGAAAATAAATAGTATTAAAGAAAATAATAATAATAAATAAATAAATTGTGCAAAAGTTCAAATAGTTTAACACTATAAGTATCTTTCTCTAAGAGTTCTGAGTAATTATTATATTTGAAAGATAATCTTAAATTTTATGTAAAAAAAACAGTGGCATAAAGCCCTTTTTTGTCATTAAAGATTAATTTGTAATATCCTCCTTTATAGCAGGAAAATCTATTTTACATCATCAATTGCCAATGAAAATTCCATGAGAACAGCATTTGTTCTTTCTTGTGGTGTTTTAAAGCATTTGCAAATATAAGCAGTAGCTATTTCTTATTGAGCAATCAGTGATGATAATTTATTTTTTTAGGATACAACATTCAACTGAACAGCTTTTCACACGCTGTGTATGGCATGTTCATGTCAACATCAGGCAGAAGAAACATGACTTATGAGCGAGGGTTAAATGATAGATAAATCATTTCATGAATAATGTAGGTAAAAATTCTCTAGTCCTCATGTGTATGAGGGCCTTGGCATTGTCTTTATCTTCACTACAGCTGGCTTTCTTCATTTTTTAATATGATTCTCAATGTTTTGATGTCATATGTTTTGCTTTATTCAACCATTTGGAGTACAGGTGTGCCCATGTGTTTCTGATGGAGTGTTGCTATTCCAGAAAGCTCCATCTAAAACACAACCCCACATATGCAATTCAGACTTGAAGATGAGTCAGCCCTTGTGCCTTTGCTCTGAAGTTTAAAAGAATCCTAGAGCCTGTTGACTATAGAATTGATAACATGCACACAATAATTAAGAAACAATCATAAACCTTTAAAAATTATCAATCTCCTCTCATAACTTCTCAAGGAATGAATTTGTTATTAAACCTTATGTTCATTCTGCTAGAGTTACAGTCAACATATTTAGGCTACAAACATTTTTATTTAGTGAGTAATTCCCCCCATGAACACCTCAAAAAATGGAAGCATTCCATAATACTAGTTAAATAGTTTTCCAATTCAAAGAAAAAATCTCCAGTGTAAATACTCCCTAAAGTAATGATTAAGACTGTATTGACCCTGACAAACACCTAAGAAAATTCCTCTTTCTTTGAAAATATTTCAGTTTCTTATTACATCAAGAAAATGACTACTTGCAAAAAAAAAAAAAAAAAAAAAAAACACTTGCAACATCAAAAAAGAGTAGCCAGTTTTTTAGGCTTCATTTGGGTATTATGTTCAAGACATAGCTCGGAATGAGTCTTGGAGTGCTCTGTCACAGACTTGTCTCTGCCAGTGTTTATCTCTTGGACTAACGCAGTTCAGAGATGATTAAAGGAAAAGATGCTGAAAGAAGGTGACTAAACAGGAGGGCAAGTGTCATATTCTTTGTGTTCTTGTTCAGAACTTGCACAGAAAATTTCATGGTGGCAGATTTGGCACTATGTAGGTGGTTACCCAACTTCAAATACTCAGCTGCTGCAGCTCCCAGGGCACTGACAGACTATCTCCTCTACTAAGAAACCTTGGATGATGAGTCTCTGACCCATTAAACAAATGCCCAAGCTCTATATGGCTATTTCTAAAAAGTTCTATCTAAAGATACAAAGACTTTATACAAAGAGCCTTCATATGTCATTCAGTTGCACTGGACCAGTTTATTCATTTTTTTCCTATTTTTATATGCTACTTTCCACTTTGGACCTTTTAATAGATGTGTGGTCACAGATTAGTAGATGGTTCAAACTGGGAAGAATTTTTAAAGCATCCAAATCAAATTTCTTAGAGGATTGAAAGAATATATGTGAAAATACTTTGCAAACTGAAAGAAAACCTGACTAGAAGCAATTTTTTTTATCTGGAAGATGGAGAAGCAAATAGTTGATATGACTTTTCTACTATACTATAGGCTAACAGGTAACTGCATAATTGTTTTTAATATCCTATAGCTTGGGTGGCAGTTCAGTGGGTAGAATAAGTGGCTTTCATTCTTGAAGTCTTGGATTCAATCCCTAACACTGCATTTACTGGAGGAGTATTCTAGTATCTCTCCCTGCTTCTCTCATATTCTCATTAAATAATAAATAACTGCAATATATTTTCCTACAATTTTAATTACAAAGTTCATATAAAACTTAAAATTAGAATATGTTACATGACATTTATTTTGAATGAGTAATTTAGAAATTTGTCATGCAGTATACTTTACAAGCAATACATATTTTTTCAAAGTTTTTCTTTGGGGGAGTGTGAGAATATAATACAGGATATGTGAAATACCTTAAGTATCAGAAGATTCTTAGCACCTTCATCTAGGAGTGTCTGTTTTTCAAAAAGTACGAGGATGTACATGGTTGCCTATGAGTGAGATCATCATATTTTCTCTTTTTTAAATTTCTTTATTAGGGAATTAATGTTTTATATTCAACAGTAAATACAATAGTTTGTACATGCATAACACTTCCCAGTTTTCCATATAACAATACAACCCCCACTAGGTTTTCTGTCATCCTTTTTGGACCTGTATTCTCCCCACCCCACCCACACCAAAGTTTTTTATTTACTTTGGTGCAATATGCCAATTCCAGTTCAGGTTCTGCTTGTGTTTTCTCTTCTGATCTTGTCTTTCAACTTCTGCCTGAGAGTGAGATCGTCCCACATTAATCCTTCTGTTTCTGACTTATTTCACCTATCATGAATTTTTCAAGGTCCATCCAAGATCGGCTGAAACGATGGTCACTATTTTTAATAGCTGAGTAGTATTCCATTGTGTATATATACCACAACTTGCTCAGACACTCATCTGTTGTTAGACACCTGGGTTGCTTCCAGGTTTTGGCTATTACAAATTGTGCTGCCAAGAACATATGTGTACACAGATCTTTTTTAGATGGGTGTGTTGGGTTTCTTACAATATATCCCCAGGAAGGAAATTGCAGGATCATAGGTAGGTCCATTTCTATCCTTCTGAGAGTTCTCCAGACTGTTCTCCACAATGGTTGGATGAGATCATCAGATTTTCAAGTCTGTTTGCAAGACTCCTAAACTAACAGTACTGAGAAGGAAATTCCACACTGTATTCCTAAGGACATCCCACAGGAAAAAAAAAATAGAACTGTTGTAGAAAAATCAAATCTAAGAGCCCTACAGACTGCCACAGACCAAGAACATCAGGCTGTGACAGCAAGGAAGCCAGGAAGCAACTTTAACTTTACACATTGGGCCCTGCATTTGGTGCTCTTAGGTTTGACAGCATAGAGTTGAAGTAGTTGTACATTTACTTCTAGGTGTTCTATAGCATCAACTGCTGTCATGGAACCCAAGACTGCACAAAAGAAATGAGCTCTACAGGGCACAGCTCAAAAAGGCATGGTTTGAGACAGGGATTTAGTGGATTCATGGTCTCTGGTAGGATCTCAACAAAGCCTTCCATTCTATCTTCTCATCATCTCACATAAGTGAAATGCCTCCCAAACCACCGCACAGACAGTGGCCCAAGTATGTGCCAATTCCTCTACTAAAACCTGCTCACACACTGCCACACACTCAGCTGTTTATCATATTTTAAAGAAGAAACAGAGTACTGATGTGGGAAGAGAGGAGTTGGGGAAAGAGAGAAAAAGGAAGTGTAACAGGGTCGACTCACTCAAATCTGAGAAACAAAGCAAAAGGTTTGGTCTCCTTTGAATCTGTTTAACTTCTCCAGTTTTAATCATGATCTCAGCAATCTAGTAGGTAGCAACATGATGCGATTTCCAAGTGACCCAATCAATGGTGAAACTAGACTATAAGGCACCTCAGTGACTTCCCAAGCCTGAAAGAAGTCAGATCTCTATCTTGTATTTCAGTGTCTGGCTGCCTTTTATTTATTTTCTTTAACAAAGTGGTGATGTGGAGGACAGGGATGTACAGCATCACTTATTCAGTAGCTCTATCAAAGCAACTGATAACAACTGTCAGCATACCAGCTGCCCCCCCCCCCATTTCCTGATTAGGTTCTGCCTACTTGTTGGGCACCAGGTCAAAATCTGGCAAAACCAGGAATGAAGTGGCAAAAGTGGAACAGACATCATTTCTTAATTTTACATAGGAAAAGAATATCCATCCACTCTTACTCCCATGATCCTATTTCATTTTTAATAAATAAAGGGAATGGGCTATATTAAATTAGCCCAATACCATATTGGGAAATTTCAGCAATTATCTATTTTTATAAGTTAAATTTTGTCCTGACTTATCCTCAAAGCCAATAAGAGGGATGAAACTGGTTGATAGAGAACACCAATGCTACTCAAGAGAGAATATCTTGCTCAGTATGGTGCATAGGATAAACATACATTCACATACTGTTTATTATACTTCAAAAATTTTTTCTTTCAGTTTAGCATGGGGAAAATTTTTATAGCTGTATTTAGAGAGTGACCTGAGATGTGGGAAAGTTGTCTATTGCTTATGTTAGTTTTTTCACCCACTTTTGAATTCTTTGAGGCTACATTTCCCCCGAGTTAAGCAGAGATTGCCACCCACCTTGGCTCTTCCTGCCTCTGTCCAGACAGAACTTCTTTGTTGTTTTATCTAATCAGATTCAGAGGCCCTGCTATAGTTGGCTCACTTGGATTTTTCAAAGAGGTTATATTTCTTATTTCCCAGGCTTCAGAAGAACTAAAAATAACTGGGTAAAAATCTAAAAGGCAAAGCTGCTCTATGTGCCAGCATTCTAAGGAGATAGAATCCAGCTTCATGAAAAGAAACTGCCTCTTTGTACTAGTGGAACAATTTGAACAAGCTTCTATAGCTAGTACCCATATTAAATAATTTGATTTGTTCTTTTAACATGTCCATAAGCATACCAATATCTTTATGACTATTTTAATAATGAAACTTCCATTAGACTATTTGACCCTTATCTCTGTGCATCTGACATAAAAAGCATTTTGTAAAATAAGCTGAAAGTGACACAAATAGAATGTGTTCTAACCACATGGTCACTCTCATCATTTTTATACTCACAGCTTCTTTCTACGTGTTCACCTCATGTTAATTCTTCCCCCACTCTATGTAGAATCTCATTCAGAAAGTTGAATCCCTAAGATGTACTACAATGGATTTCCTAATCAAGACAAGCAATTCTCTTTTCATAAGGCAGAAACATCTAACTTTGTATTTTCAAAGATGGATTATGCCCATGAAACACGGGTGAAGGAACATCTGTCATATGTGAAAGATAAAACATATCTGGCTTCTTCTTTTCATGTTTTGCTTTTTAGAGCCATAAAAATTAAGAGACTAAGTCGAGGGGGAAAAAGTTCAAAAAAGAAGTTTGTGCTATTAATTCTGCTAGGGCATCAGAGGAGATATAGGATTTCAGTTCTGAACCTACAAATATGTGAAACAAGAGATAATGAAAATAAATCTTAACTATATTCTGAGTTGTCTTCTTGAAAAGTTAACAGTTTCATACTGAATTAAAAGCAAACAAATAGTGGTAAATTAAGAACTTGGTTCAAACTGCTGTCTTTGTTATGCCATAGTGATAATCTACCTTAAAAACCTGAGTAACAGTCACCAGAATAACTGAAAAAAAATACCAGGTTAGAGGGAAACATTTACTTGAATATTTTAATGAATAATTAATCTTAATAATAACATATGAGTAGATGCATATATATGATGTGTATATTTGCATTCTAATCAACAGGTTTGCGGAATTGTTTCCTAGATATGAACTAAATTTCTATCTATAAATCAGAATAATCAGATTGACTTATCCAATAAACAAGATCATCAGCATATGGGAACAGGAGCATCTTTTGAGTTTTCCTTTCTTGGCCACAAAATTGGTTGACAAAGATTCTGGGATCATATGTGGTTTTTGCAAAAAAAATTTATATTTTCTGGACATTTTTAAAAATTTATTTTATTAGTAATTTAATAAAGATTGACAAGATTGTGGGATAAGAGGCATACAATTCCCACCACCAGAGTTTCACATCCCACTCCTCCACTGTAAAGTTTTCTATTCTTTATCTCTCAGGGAGTATGGACCAAAGATACAGGTCCAGAAGGTGGGAAGTCTGGCTTCTGTAATTGCTTCTGTACTGGACATAGGTTTTGACAGGTCCACCCATACCCCCAGCCTGTTTCTATCTTTCCCTAGTGGGGCAGGGATCTGGGGAGGTGGGGTTCCAGGACACACTGGTGAGGTCATCTGCCCAGGGAAGTAAGGTTGGTGTCATGGTACCATTCACAGCTTGGCTGCTGAAAAGCATTAAGATAAAAAGCAGAATAAATTGTTTAGTTTTTTCAGGAACCTAAATGTAAGAATATAGCAGATGAGATTTGGGGTCTTCATATTGGAAGAAGCCAGGAAGTCTATTTTAGGTACATTCCAAGGGGCCCATGACAATGCTAATTTTTGCCTGAACCCAATACCTAACATGCAGGTAGGCTGAAAGTATTGTGTTTTCATGAAGAAATTCCATTGGCTATGAATTTCCCTCTTAGTACTGCTTTAGGTGTGTCCCAAATACTTTTATAGTTTGTATTTATTTGCATTGGATTCTAGGAACATTTTAATTTCTTCCTTAATTTCTTCCTTGAGCCAGTAGTCATTAAGTAGTGTGCTGTTGAGTTTCCATATTTTGGAACTTTTACTAATTTTTTGTTTTTTTTTAAGTGTTACTTTAATTCCACTGTGGTCTGAGAAGATACTTGAGGTGATTTTAGTACTCTTGAATTTGTTCACACTGTCTTTGTGGCCTAGAATATGACCAGGGTCTAAGGGATAAAATACATGTGCACATGTATTCATAATTTAGGGGAAATATATACCTTGGGGTGAGAGCACTCAGCAGTCTGCAGTGAGAAGAATTATACTAAATAAGAGCAGCAAGCAAGTAGAAAGATTTAAGACACCATAAAGTACTTAATGAAAAATTTACTACTTAGGACTAGATACTCTCCTCTCCTACCCCCTACTTCCTGACCCTCAATCACTTTAAGTCTAACCTTGTCAGATAAAGTAAGGAATACAAGCAAAGGACTCTGGGAAAGGAGGTAAAAGGATGGGATGAAGGAACATTGGGATCTTCTTGTGTCTCCTAGACACCAATCAAGGAGAGAAAAGAGAATGTGCCTATGTGTTAATGACTATACTGTAAAACGTTAAACTCCCCAATAAAATTAAAAATAAATTGTTCCAAAATGGACAGAACTGGAGGTGATTATGCTTAGTGAAATAAGTAAAGTTATGAAAGACAAATACCAGATGGTGTCACACATGTAGAATACAGAGAACTGATACACGTGAACTTGGGAAAAAAATTGAAGCAAACAAACTGTTTCTAAGATTGTTCTCAGACCATGCAAGTTAACACGTCTGATAGCTTGCCTGCCATATCCCTGGTGTAAAACAAAACCCACTAAATGTTTTAGTTCATACAGAGTTCATTCAGGGTAGTGAGAATTCTAAGCTCTATAAATGTTCCACCTCCACAGTTAAACTAGTGCAAGTGCTACCATAACAAACCTCCCCCCTCCACACCAAATCAGTTTACTGCCTCTCCTCAGATTTACTAAAAAAATAAATAACATAAAAATAAATGTCTTGTTTGGTTTTTTAAATTTTTTTATTATCTTTATTTATTGGAGAGAGAAAGCCAGAAATCAAGAGGGTAGGGGGTGATAGAAAGGGAGAGAGACAGAGAAACACCTGCAGCACTGCTTCACCACTCATAAAGCTTTCCCCCTGCAGGCGGGGAGCAAGGGCTCAAACCCGGGTCCACTCAACTAGGTGCACCACCACCCGGCCCCATAAAAGTGTTTATTTTTTATTTTTTATTTAAGAAAGGATTAATGAACAAAAACATAAGGTAGGAGGGGTACAACTCCACACAATTCCCACCACCCAATCTCCATAACCCACCCCCTCCCCTGATAGCTTTCCCATTCTCTATCCCTCTGGGAGCATGGACCCAGGGTCGTTGAGGGTTGCAGAAGGCAGAAGGTCTGGCTTCTGTAATTGCTTCCCCGCTGAACATGGGCGTTGACTGGTCGGTCCATACTCCCAGTCTGCCTCTCTCTTTCCCTAGTAAGGTGTGTCTCGATTTGTTTTTTTTAAGACCAAGGTTCAACACTAATGATTTAATATGTGAATTTGTTTCTTCTCAATGACTTGTAGTGCTACATTTTTAAAATTTAAATTAAATCGTAATTAATCACTACAATGTATACAAACCTAAGCAAACTCAAAATATGAAAGTTGTAAACTCATAAGTTGTATTACACTTTTCAAAAGAAAAACAGCTTTAGCATATCTCTTTCTAGTGGTAGAGAGAGAAAGCAGAACATAAAATCAGTCATGCATGGGCCCCTTGGAAAATACCTAAAATAGACCTACTAGTTTTTTCCAAAAAGGAGACCCCAAATCTTCATCTACAATATTCCAGCCTTTAGGTTCACGATTAATCAACAATTTGTTTGGCTGTATATCTTAACTCTTTTTCAGCCACCAGGGTCATCTTCATGATGCCAACCTGACTTCTGTAGGAAGATGACCCCATTAATGTGTCCTGGAGTCCTATCTCCCCAGAGCCCTGCTTCACTACGGAAAGAGAGAGACAGACTGGGAGTATGGATCAACCTGCCAATGCACATGTTCAGTGGAAAAGCAATTATAGAAACCAGACCTTCCACCTTCTGTACCCCATAATGATCCTGGGTCTATACTCCCAGAGGTATAAAGAACAGGAAAGCTTTCAAGGGAGGGGATGGGATACAGAATTCTGGTGGTGGTAATTGTGTGGAATTAATAAGAAAGACAGAGGTTGGGCAGCAGCCGGTTAAAGGCACATGGCACAAAGTGCAAGGACCAGCATAAGGATCCCGGTTTGTGTCCCCTGGTTCCTACCTGCAGGGGGAGTCGCTTAGCAAAGCGGCGAAGCAGGTCTGTAGGTGTCTTTCTCTCGTCTTTGTCTTCCCCTCCTCTATGGATTTTTCTCTGTCCTATCCAATATCAACGGCAGCTATAACAACAATAATAACCACAACAAAGGCAACACCAAGGGCAACAAAATAGGAAAAATAGCCTCCAGGAGCAGTGGATTCGTAGTGCTGGCACAGAGCCCCAGCGATAACTCTGAAGGAAAAAAAAGAAGGGGGGGGAAGGAGGAGGAGGAGGAGGAGGAGGAGGAGGAGGAGGAAGATTTATGTGGAGTTGACTGGAAATTCTACAACTTCCATATCTCTCATTGCGCTACCCTAGACTGCTATGATTGTAATTAGATTAAGAAAGATTATTTTAACCACTAAGTTAAAATGTAAGTTCAAGTGGCAATAAAGCTAACAGTTTCAACAACAACTAACTGGATACCTACATTGTACTCAACACTGGCACGATACATAAATTAGTAACACTTGCCCTCAAAGGTTTTTGATATAGTGGAGAAAACAGAAAGATCAGGCATTTAATAAACAAATTAACTGAAATTTTAAAACACCAATTGAGAAAATAGCTCAACTGTTGAAGCATCAGATGTGTATACCTAAAGTTTCCAGTTTTATTTTTTTTAATTTTTTTATTTATTTAAAAAAGGAGACATTAACAAAACCGTAGGATAAAAGGGGTACAACTCCAAACAATTCCCACCACCAGATCTCCATATCCCATCCCCTCCCCTGAAAGCTTTCCTGTTCTGTATCCCTCTGGGAGTATGGATCCAGGGTCATTGTGGGATGCAGAAAGTGGAAGGTCTGACTTCTGTAATTGCTTCCCCACTGAGCATGGGCATTGACTGGTCAATCCATACTCCCAGCCTGCCTCGCTTTTTCCCTAGTTAGGTGGGGCTCTGGGGAAGCTGGGCTCCAGAACACATTGGTGAGGTCATCTGTCTAGGGAAGTCTGGTTGGCATCCTGATGGCATCTAGAACCTGGTGGCTGAAAAGAGAGTTAACATACAAAGCCAAACAACTTGTTGAACAATCATGGACCTAAAGGCAGGAATAGTGCAGATGAACTGTTGGGGGGTACTCACTGCAAACTATTGTGTACTTTTGCTTTCAGGTATATATTTTGCCCTAGTTTATGGATATGTGTGAATATACGTTCTATCTCACGGGACCTAGTCTATATCTAGGTTTTGGGAATTTGTTAGGAAGTGAATGGCCTGGAATGGAATTAGAAAATAATTTTATAACCAGCACTTTTTGTACCAGAATGGTACTCTGACTTATCTCTCTCTCTAGCATTTGCTCTATTTCTTTCTTCCTCTTTCTCCTCTCTGTCTTATATGAAACACACACTCTCTCTCTCTCATGTGTAATAGAAAAATCATAAATCATTAAAAATAAAAATGACTTTAGAAGCTAGTTATTTTTCACTAGTATTATAAGCAAAGAACTGACTTTTTTTTTTTAAAAGTACCAAAAGGCTTGGGTGGGGTATTAAATGAATATGAATTAAATGTCATTTTATTCTTTATGAAATTTCCCAAGGTTAAATACATTCCTTTAATTATATAGACAGTTATAAAACCATTGTGCCTTTTCATATCTTTTATTATTGAATATGGAATCATGCAGATGGTAGGCTATTTATATTTTTTTATTCCTTTAGTTTTCACCATATGAAATAGTTCACCATTCATTAAAACTTCCTGCAGAGGACAAATGAGGGGAATGATGGAGATTAAATTCATTTTGGAACTTGTTAGAAGCATTGGTGAAAGGTTTGGTGGAATTGTAGAAACAGTCTCTTTATACTTTTTTTTCTTTCAGAGAAACATTGTTTAACATTACTAAATTTATATGGTGACTATAAAATGGTAAGTGTGCTTTGATTACCTGGATAAAGGAGTTCTTTAAAAGAGGACTTTGATGGGGTGGGGGCGGGGAATACAGGTCCAAGAAGGATGACAGAGGACCTAGGGGTTGCATTTTTATATGGAAAACTGAGAAACGTTATGCATGTACAAACTATTGTATTTAATATTGAATGTAAAACATTAATTCCCCAAAAAAGAAATTTAAAAATAATATTAATTTACATTTTCCCTTTTAAGATTAATTTGAACAACAAAAACCAAGCAAAACATTTCTCAATTAACAGAACAGTACAGTATTTTCAAGATTTATGGTCATGTTAAAAACTGATGAACCATAAATATGCTAGAACCAAGCAGATGTACACAATCAAATATTGTAAAACTTTAATATAGTCATTATTATCAAGAAAGGAGCATGAATTAGAATAAAATCTGTAGTGAAGATTTCTGAAGTTCCAGATTCTAGTGCTCATTTGTTACCTCTCACCACCACACATAAATGGCCTTAGCATGAAAATAAAAGGATAGGCAGTTGGCACATATTAGCATTATGGAGGCCACCAGAACTTGATAGCAATCTTAAAATTAAAGAGTAAATCTAATGAAACAGAGTTGACTCAAGGACAAGAGAGATAGCTCAATGGTAAACTGTAGGACAAATATATGTGTGAGATCCCAGGTTCAATCCCAGCACTACACATGCCAAAGCTAATGAGTATTCTGATCCTTCTCACCCTCTCTCTCTCTCTCCCTCTCTCTCTCTCTCTCTCCCTTCCTCCCTCCTTCCCTCCCTCCCTTCCTTCCCACTTCCCTTCCCCTAGTTAAAGAATTTTTAAAAAGGGAATTGTCTCAAAATAATGATAAAAAATGAGGAGGGAGAAATGTTACATTAGATATAACTGAGTAAACATCTTTTCACTTTATTACTAAGGTTTATCTTTACTACTGTTTAAACAAGCAGTCTATAAAAACAGATAGATCTACTGGAAACAAAGGTGTGTTTCTATTTTATTTTATTTTATTTTATTTAGCTTTTTTTATATGTGTGATGACTCTGGGGCTCCAACGGATAAGCATAAAATGTTCTTTTTTTTTTTTTTTTTTGCCACAAGGGTTATTGCTGGGATCCAGTAGCTACACCACAATCCCACTGTTCCAGGCAATTATATTTTCTTTCACTTCTTTTCCTGATAGAAGTAGACAGAAATAAGGAGGAAGAGAGGGGAGTCTCGTGTAAATGCAGCAGGTTAAGTGCATGTGGCGCAAAGCACAAGGACTGGTGTAAGGATCCCCTTCAAGCCCCGGGCTCCCAATCTGCAGGGGTGTCACTTCACAAACAGTGAAGCACGTCTGCAAGTGTCTTTCTCTTCTGTTCTACGCAACAACATGATATCAATAACAACCACAACAAAGATAAAACAACAAGGGCAACAAAAGGGGGAAAAATAGCCTGCAAGAGCAGTGGATTCGTGGTGCAGGCATAGAGACACAGCAATAACCCTGGAGGGGGAAGAAAGGGAGGAAAAGAGGAAGAGAGATACCTACATAAATGTTCCACCACTCATAAAGCTTCCCTCCTCCACAGGTGGTGGGGGCCCAAACCTCATACAAGATAATGTACATCACCAAATATCTTCCTATACATCCGACTGTGGAAACAGAACAAATGACAGGCATAAATAATTGTTTCTCCTATATACTACATGGCATGGCTCACAAATAGCAACAAAGTGGCTAACATATTTTACCACTATTCAAAGTCAAAATGCACAAATAAATGGATCGTGTTATTGTTCAAAGCACATTTTAAACCATTCATCTCTCACAATTGTATTGTATAGATGTGGTAGTTGTACCTACCAAATCAATAAGAAATTTGGAACGGATGCCATCACATTTTATTCTATACTTCTTATGTAATTTATCTTATAATTTCTTTCAGCCAAGCTCTTGTAGATGGTTCATTTGACCAGTCATACCCAGCACAGTTGAGAAGCATTACAGGTGACCACAGGTCCTGGTAACATCAGACTCCACTTTCAGAGGAGAAAATCTTGAGTGTTTAGTAATGACACATGAGTCACAGGATTATTTTCGCTCCACTTTTTAAAAATTGCGGAAGAAAGCCATAAACATAAAATTTACCATCTTAACCATTTCTAAATGTATGTATGATTCAATAATATTCACAACCAAACTACAGAATTCAAATCTTGTGAAACTGAAACTCTATATCCTCAACCACAGATGCTGGCAACCATCATGTATTTCCTGTCTCTGTGATTACTTTGAATAGCTCCTGTAAGTAAAATCACAGTTACTTGTCTTTTCATGACTCATTTTTTAAAATGCAGTCACCTATGCTGGTATAAAAATAGAAACTAAATAAGATCTCATAAGGAAACTTTATTATTATCATCAAAAAGAACAATAACACGAGTGATTTAAGTGCTTTGAGAATTCAAATGGAAATTGTTTTAACCTAGTCTAATAATTTTCCAGGATGAGTAAGTTTCAGATCAAGTTTCTTACTACATGTAAGAGACAAAGTATGTATCATTATAGATACATAAAACTAACTACTATCTGTGCGGTAAGCTATATATTTTGTATTATCAAATTCTCAAGCATAAAGTTTATGAGGGACATTTCGAAGTTTTAAACAGCATACATTATGATTTCAAAGACACTTCTAAGTTTTAATTTCACTTACTTCCTTTCTTTTTATAAACAAAATGATTTTAATTAAAATATTTATAAGTACATTTCTAAGTAAAATAAGTTTGCCATCCTAAGACCCTACAAATTCAAGTGAAATTAAATATTATGTATTGTTAACACAAGTAATCCTCGGTGTTTTGTATATTACATTTTATTCTTTTTAAAAAATTTTTATTTATTAAAAAGAAACACTGACAAAAACCATAGGATAAGAGGGGTACAACTTCACACAGTTTCCACCACCAGACTAAAAATTGAAAGGACAAAAATCAGATAAAAGTCTGGTGTTACTATAAACCACGAGATAACTTCATTTTTAATTGTCCTCCTCACATTACAAATAACTTTAAGTAGATTGTTATTTTTTTCTTGTGGAGTTTTATAGCATGAGTTACAATTCAATTCTCAAATTTAAGTTTGAGAATAAGAGAAAACTCAAATGTTCTGTCCTACACTGTCCTTTCACGACCTCTGATGGCAGAAGTGTAAACTGACATTACAAATACCAACTGAAATAATTCCACAAACTGTTATTGAAGAAGCCTTCCCTTCTTTTCACATTTATTTATCTTAAAATATAATTATTAAACAATATAGAAATAATGTTGGACAATAAGACTAAAGCATAAAAATTTCTATTAGTCAGTCATTAAATTTCTAAGCATATGTGTACACTTTAAATAGTAGGATGAACACTTTAATGACATAGTAATTAATAATTGTGACTACTAACACTGACATAAATTCAGTATTGTTCAGACAAGCTGAAATAATCATTTTAAGTGAAAATAATCATCACTTTTCCTAAATCTCTCTACATATGAATAATTAAGTATAATTGTTTCTTTAGACTAGATTTATTTATTATTCCAACTTAGGTATTACCTATTTGCAACTAATACCCCCTCCAAAGTTTACCCAACAGTAACTTATCTATAAACATGACCTCAGAGATCAAGAATAACTAATGATAGAAAAAAAAGTGAAAAAGAAAAACTGAAATAAGGATGTGTTACCAAAATAATTACAATAGTTATTTCCATCCTATGCAGAATTTCATGTGTCTTGTGAAAAATCTTAATGAAGTCCCTAAACTAAAAAGGAGATGTGTTTTTCCATCACATATGAATGCCTACCAACCACTGTTTCTTTTTAATAATTAGTTAATTTTGGGTAGAGAGAGAAAAATGAGAGGGAAACCATAGAAAAGTAAGAGAGACACATACAGCATTCTCACTTCCTGCACTTTCCCTTCTGCAGATGAGGAGCTGAGGCTTGATTGACCCTAGGTCCTTGTGAACTGCAGTGTGTTCATTCAACCTAGTGAGTCACCACCCAGTCTTGGTACTGTGGTTCGTTATAATAAGTTCAATTTGTATCACACGATCTTCATTTTTATCTCCTGGGTCCCAAGACATGACCTGAGACCTCACCAGTGTGTGAAATGTTATTTCTGTCTGTATACACATGCCTAACTAGGGCACTGTGAATAATGTACATTTCCTCCAAGTATAATTATGTCTAAAGCCATAAATATAGTAGGCCATAACAATGTTCTGTGAAGTGAGGAAACTCTAGTGCTATAATGATTCTCCCTCTCTTCCTTTCTCTTTGTACATATTATACTGGACGCAATGATATCGTGTGTATATTACATCCCAATTCCACAAAGAAAGAAATAATAACCCTAAGTTACCTAGAGATTAATTTCTGACATGTACACACATGGGAATTTGTGTACACACATGTACACAAAAGGGAATTGTGAATTTGAACTGTTGTCCTACATAGGTACATGCAAACTACTTTGATGATTTTTTATTGTTGTCTTTATTATTGTTGTTCTTATTGATATCGTCATTGTTGGATAGGACAGAGAGAAATGGAGAGAGGAGAGGAAGACAGAGAGGGGGATAGAAAGACAGATAACCTGCAGACCTGATTCACTGCTTGTGAATCAACTTCCCTGCAGGTGGGGAGCTGGGGACTCAAACTAGGAGCCTTATGCAGGTCCTTACATTTTGTGCCACCTGTGCTGAACCCACTGTGCTACCGCCCAACTCCCCTACTTTGATGATTTTCAAAAGACAATTTAAAATACTGTATTTTCCTTACTGGTAATAGCGTGCCAAGTGGTATGAACTGTGTTAATCTTTTCCAATTGGAAAAAAATCTACTATAGCATTTAATACCAGTGTTGGCACTGACTTTAATTTTTTACACTCCATTGTCTTCCAATAGTCATCTGGTTTTGTTTGCTTGTTTTTGCAAAAGTCAGAGTGGAGATAGACATGTAATATATACTATATCTGGATTCTTTCTGCTCTTTAAGTCTTTAAATGATGGTGACAACCTCTGCCATTCAGCCCTCAAAGTGCTATTGTTTCTAATTTACTCTGTTGGAGGGGGTGGAAAATATTTGGGGACTTTCATTTGGTTCTTCCTCTATAATGCTTCACAGATCAGGGAAACAGAGTTAAGTACCCTCACATTTACAGTGTATAGAACAGTGTATATTCAACTATTCATTTTGGGGAATGTAGAAAGAGTCACAGGATGGGCCATTGTATGCTCCATGAAACATATTTGAGCTAGAGCTCTAATTTTTACCTGATTTTCATATCTAACTGGAAGACTGTGATGATGTATTCAGGTTCACTGGGACCAGTATCAGTTCATAGTCTCTATTCCATAGTCCAAGCAAAGTCTAAATATTCTTTCCAGTTTCTATCTGCTGTCCATATGTTCCCATCCTGACAAGAACATCATGGTGACTTTTCTGGTCCTCAAGTATTGGTGTCAGCTTATAACATTTATTCACAATTGACCTAAAGAATAATGCCAACTGGACTTCCCAGGGCAGATGAACCCACCAATGAATCCTGGAGCCCCACTTCCCCAGAGCTCTGCCCCACTAGGGAGAGAGTCAGGCTGGGAGTATGGATTGACCTGTCAATGCCCATGTTCAGCGAGGAAGCAATTAACAGAAGCCAGATCTTCCACATTCTACACTCCATAATGATCCTGGGTTCATACTTCCAGAGCGTTAAAGAATAGGAAAGCTTTCAAGATTTGGGATGGGATACGTAGTGCTGGTGGTGGGAATTGTGTGAAATTGTACTCTTCTTATCCTATGGACTTAGTGTTTCATAGATAGAAAGAAAGAAAGAAAGAAAGAAAGATAGATATGTAGATAGATTTCTTTGGTGTATTACTATCTTAGTTAATCGCTTTTCGGTAATTTGTGGAAAGACAAGGAGGATGTTAATAATTATTTTGGTGATATTACAAAGTTTCTCCTCAGGGGCACTAAATCTAGATACTGACTTGTGATAGCTGATACCACTCTTCTCACCAAATGCCTGTTTTTTACTTCCACTATTTAAATGCTATCCATTGAAAATGAACATGTAATATATACAAAAGAAATATCAAAATGTATCTATTTAAAACCCCAAGGCAATAAATGTAAGATGTTGCCATTTAATAAGGGAAAGGCCTGGGGTACTCAGAGAAGTCATTATTATTCCAAGGATCTTGATGTGTGTTTTCATTTCTTGTCCACTAGATGGTAGAATAGAGACACGACCTTCACAATAGAACTTTCTCAGTTTGAGTCTTACAGTGCTAAAAGAGGCCTTCGCAAGTAGAGAAAATGAGATATATCTTTTTTTTTTCAAAACTTCTAGCTGGAAGCTTACAGATCAAACGACAATGATGAAAAAGACTGAGCAGAAGAGACGATGAGAACTACCAAATACACCGAGTAGCTACCCTACATTTCCCAGAAAGCATCAGGCCGCCTACAACTCCCATCATGCCTGTGTGCTGACTCACACTACCCTTTTGACCCTTCCGCTTTTGCAAGGTACAGAGAAAACCGAGGCGCATAAGCTGTTGTTATAACAGTCTCTTCCTCTCCCCATTATCTTATAGAGGCTTGGCTGTTGAAACCTGCGATTTCAGATACACAAGAACCTAGTCACTCTCCTGAAGCCCAAGAACCATGTGACCAGCATGGGTCATGTGATTCTGTAGCGCGGTCGCTTAAGTGTGTTACCTAGACAACTGTCAGGCCCCACCAGACAAGAACAGGCGCAATCAGCTACAAAGGTGGGTGAGATGTGGGCAGCCAAATACATAGAGGTTCATTGTAACTGAAGTGGTGCTCGAACTCGAACCTCAGGGCTTCAACTTCCTGGTTCTTTCCCCTCCTCCGCTGGAAATGCGTCTCAGTCTCCCGCCAACTCTTGAACCCGACTTTCTTGGGAGTCTGGATCCTCACGTGTCTGGATTCTTTTGGTGGGATCTAACTCTGACTCACCTTAGCCTCACCCACCTGGAACTGACCGGACATGCTAATGAGGAGGGGGGGAGTGTTATTTTGTCAGCTGCCTGGCTGTTGTTTGGGTCTCTGAACCTCTCTGCTGAAGTCAGAGCTGGAGCTGCACAAAAGAATTGAGTCCTGGAGCTGGGGCAACTCTGAACGTGTCTTTATTAGGAAAATAGGGGGGAATTTGGCAGGTTATTATTGCATAGTTCTTCTTGGCCTCCCCATGCTCCAAAGTAAACATAATTCGTTCTGATTTGTATACGTTATTAACATTTTGGAGTAATTTCTGTGTCTTAGTAAATTATATTTGTCTTTGTCAGGAAATGTCCCTTGACTTAAAAAGCACTCTGGTTTTGCAGAACTATTAGTCTAGATTAATAAGTGACTAATTGAGATGACAAATGTTCCATTCTTTGCAGAAGAGTGAGAAAGTCTTTTGAGTATGTCAATTTACCATTTTTAAAATACTCCTAGAGAGGACCTAGTTTGTCTAAAGGTTGTTAAATCACACGTGTACACACCAACCAAAATGTACAGATGTAGGAAATAGCATGAAGACCACCCTTTAATAACTGGATGTTAACAGTGAAAATTGTAGTTCTATACAAGGCAAATGTGAAAAACGGTTTTGCCAAATTAGTTTTGTTAAAGAAGTAGGACTGTCTTGTCCAGCTTACTAAGTCAATAATTGTACATATATACTATTTAATAAGTATGTCTGCAGTTTAATCTGGTAGATTTCATGCTGAGGTAAGAATTTCCTCAAAAGATGTTTATGCTTCTTGTTTAGAGCTGTCAGTTTGGCATGCTTGCTTTGGGCAGTGAAAACTATTGAATATGGCTCATTATTCCAAAGAAAAGCTGGATGAAGAATTTGAACAGTTCATGAAAGAGGTAGGTTTGTACTTTTAAGAGGTACATCATGGTCCTGATGCATGATTATGGAAAAGGACCTAAGTTGGGAGTGAGAATGTTTTGCAAACATCTGTCACAGAGATATAAGAGATCGTACCTCTGTGTCAACAGCTGTACCGTACGTAATTCATTGAACCACCCACCCATAAAGAAAGGAAAAAATTTTAAAGAATTCTATTATAAATGCAAGTCATAGGAGACTCATCCTGTAATTGGTCATGTTCTTTCACTGTTCATGGACATCCAGGTCTAGAACACGAGCAACTGAGATCAGTGATTGCAAACACTGGCCCAGAATTTCCATGCCGAAGCCAGCTGGATCATTACTCAAATCAGAGTTTTGTTCCTCCCTAAAGTAATGACTTCTCATCACATATAGAATAAAATCCAAAGTCTTTCCCGTGGTTTTCAAATCCCTGAGTGATTTTGCTTATGTCAATTCATTGACTCTGTACTATTCTTCCTTTTTTAAAAATTTTTTTATTTACTTATTCCCATGTGTTGCCCTTGTTGTTTTATTGTTGAAGTTATTATTGTTGTCATCATTGTTGGATAGGACAGAGAGAAATGGAGAGAGGAGGGGAAGACAGAGAGGGGGAGAGAAAGATAGACACCTGCAGATCTGCTTCACCGCTTGTGAAGCGACTCCCCTGTAGGTGGCGAGCCAGGGGCTCGACCTGGATCCTTACACTGGTCCTTGCGCTTTGCGCCATGTGTGGTTAACCCACTGTGCTACCGCCCGACTCCTACTACTCTTCCTTTTTGCCCACTTCTGCTGCAGTGGTCTCCCCCACTCCCAGATTTATCAAATTTATTTCACTTTAGGGAATTTTCATTAAATTTGCCTTCTGCCAGTAATTTTATTTCTCTGTTCTTTACCTGGTAGGGGCAATTGGAACCCTAAGGTACTAATAATATGTTGCTAGGTTTCACAGTAAAATGATATCTCATCATCTTTATTTTCATTTATCTGATAATCAGTGACAACGAGCATTTTTCATATGTTTATTGGCCTGTTGGATCTCTTTGGTGAATATTCTGTCCATACCCTCTCCCCACTTTTGGATGGGTCACATACAGAGGAAAACCCATAAGATTATCAGCAATCACCTTTTCTTTTTTTAAATAATCGTTTATTTATTTATTGGAGAAAGATAGCCAGAAATTGAGAGGAAAGGGAGAAAAACAGAGAGACACCTGCAACACTGTTTCACCACTTGCAAAACATTCCCCCTACAGGTGGGGGGTGAGGGGGGGCGCTTGAACCCGGGTCCTTGTGCATTGTAACAGGTACACTAAAGCAGGCACACTACCACCTGGCCCCCAGAAACCTCCTTTTATGTCTCACTTCCACCCTCATCTGAGATTGTGGACAAAGGAGTATATAACTTCCTGTAGTCAGAAAGACATGAGTTTAAATTTCAGCTTTAACATGTGTTAGTTCTTTTTTTTTTTTCATTTTTCATTTTTTTATATTTATTTTCCCTTTTTGTTGCCCTTGTTTTTTATTGTTGTTGTAGTTATTATTGTTGTTGTTATTTATGTCATTGTTAGATAGGACAGACAGAAATGGAGAAAGGAGGGGAAGACAGAAGGGGAGAGAAAGACACCTGCAGACCTGCTTTACCGCCTGTGAAGCGACTCTCCTGCTGGAACGGGGATCCTTACATAGGCCTTTGTGCTTTGCTCCACGTGCGCTTAACCCCCTGCGCTACTACCTGACTCCCTAACATGTGTTAGTTCTAAATAATATTGTTGTGTTCTGTTGCTTAGGGAAAATTACCCTTTTAGTCAGTTTACTTATCTGTAAAACAGGCATGGTTATGATGAAGGGTTTCTCATTCAGTAAGGATTAGAGAAAAATGATGGAACTGAAGGTTATTTTACCTGGAAAAGTAAGTAAAAAGATGAAAGACAACCACCAGGTGGTTTCACTCATATGTGGAATCTAGAGAACAGGAATGCATGTCCTTCCGGGGGAGGGTGGGGGGCCAGAAACAAACGGTCTCTAGGACTTTGTGAGAGATAGGGTGGTTAGGAAGCTGGAGCCACAACATTTTGATGGTGGGTATGTGATGCGATCCTATACCCTATAAGCCTGTAACCCTATAGTCTTGTAATCTATTATTAACCACACAAAAATAAATAAATAAATAAGAAATGAACCATGCACATTCTAATATGTAACACAGCAGGTAGGTATGCCTTAAAATAAATAAAAAAATAAATTGACTAACTTTATTAGAGAGAGGGAAAGCCTATGCATGCCCATGAGGGGTCAGAGTTTAGCGCTGGTGTATTAGGGGATTTCACCCAGTGCTTCAGGCCCTGAACTCTATCCTAGCAGCGGCCTTCAGAGCCACTTTTATTCACTTTGGTTTTGTTTGGAATATTTTTGTTTTTCTTCTTGGCCATCTCTGGAGCTTCATTGCTGACTTTTTTTTTTTCTTTAAGATAAAAGGAATGGGACAAAAAGGTGAGGGATTGTAGGGTACAGAGGAAAAGAAACCACAGCACCGAAACTTATTTCATTAATGTGGAGACTGGATTCAAGCCAGGGTCATGCACATGGCAAAGCAGCACATTATCCAAGTGAATTATTTGCCAGCCCATCTTGGTTTTTTTTTTCCCCGTGTGTTTGTTTTTTTAAGTAAAGTAGATTTGAATATTCAATCTTATATTCTATGATTATGGCAAGTACTATTACTAGACTGTGGGGGTGAAATACTAAACCTGTTTATAAACTGAAGGAAGAGGAGGAGGAAGTTAAGATAGGATTTGAAACGGGATAACCACAGAAGTAGGGACCCAAAGAGGTGGAAAATAACACCTGTGCAGATTCTTCTTGGAATCAATGAGGGGATTTCTTTTCTGAGAAAAGAACATAGTGACTTTTCTGGTGGAGTGAGAGGAATGAAGGTGGTTTTTGGCTGATGAAGCACTTTTATTTTCTCAGCAAAGACAAGCCAAAGTTAGGATAATAATTTAGGTTTTGAGTAGAGGGTTTATGATTATTGTCAAATGTGGACCTGAGGAGTAGTAAATTTATAGTGAATTAATTATTGTGACAGAATGCTAGTTTTTCTGGTAAATGCCTGAAATTTTATATTTCCCAGTTTTGGAATTTTGTTTCTCTAGAGTGATGCTAGGTAATAGTGCATAACTATTACTCTTATAGGCCTCAGAGTATCTAAAATAGAATTGTGTCCTTCTTTTTCCTTTTTCTGATTGTTTGCTAGTCAAGTTTCCTTTATTTCCTTGCTTTTATTGTTGATTGTTTTCCTTTGGTTTAATCTGCTTCTTTAATTCTTGACACAGAATTAATGGTAAGAGATATATGTTTGACTGTTAAGTATTTTGTCTTTGTATATTTAGAGATCGGAATTTATAAATTATTATTGAGATTGTTGTTTATTTATACATTAGCAGAACTGAGAGAAGTAATAAAAGCATGTTTAGTGATGATTCTAGGGTTTTCAAATTTATTATATGTGTTTGTGTGTATATGTATATATTTAAATCTGATCTAGCTTTCAGATGATTCTGTTGAAAGTTCAAATAAAACATCTGGTCAGTCTGAGAAAGTCATGAAGAAGAAAGACATAGTGCCATGGTGGATGACTGAAGATGACTTTGAAGATGGTGGTAAATGTTGCTGATTTTTTATTTCAAAGTATTTGGCCACAAGGGGTCAGTCAAGACTTCTAATTCTGTATTTTATAACTGCTATAAACATATGAAAGAAAATAATACCAATATTTTATAGAAAAAAAGAGCATCAATAATCCTGGAGGCAAGAAAAATTTTAGAGTGGGTTTCTTTTTTTTTTTCTTGCCTCCAGGGTTATTGCTAGGACTCAGTGCCTGCACTATGAATCCATTGCTCCTGGAAGCCATTTTTCCCACTTTGTTGCCCTTTTTGTAATTGTTATTGTTGTTGGATAGGTAGAGAGAAATGGAGAAAGGAGGGGAAGACAGAGATGGGGAGAGAAAGGCAGACACCTGCAGACCTGCTTCACCACTTGCGAAGCCATCCCCCAGCAGGTGGGGAGCTGGTGAGCCATGTGCTCTTAACCCACTGGGCTACTACCCAGCCCCCTAGAGTGGGTTTCTTTACCCAGGAGTCTAATCCAGTTCTTGGTTCAACTAAAGATATTTATTGAGTTCTTGTAGTGTTCTGAGTATTAGACAGTAAAAAGGAGTTGTAATTTCTACTATTAAGAGTGTCCCTCAGAAAAAAAAAGGAAGGCCATGACCAATTTCAGATGCCATTAAACATCAGCACTGAGCCACTTGTACCTTAAGAGTTTTGTTTTCCTTGTCAATTACCTTAAAATTAAAATAATCATTTGACATATAAGCTGAAACTATCTAGTCTTTCTGTTCACTGTATTCTTCGTTATAAATACCAGATTGAGTCTTGGTTCCCATTTTATTAAGTCTCTTGTGCACTTGGTCAGTGTAGGTCACATCCTTCAGTTCAGCTGTAGAGCTGGGAGACTGTGGACAGATGCCATGACAGCACCCCAACCTTGACATGCACCTCTTCATTTTGAATAGTTCATGAATCTTTGCAGCTATGTGGTAATTATTCCTTGAGCCAGTAAAACAACATTCATACAAAGCCATAAAATAAATGTACTTCAAACATTCTCCCAAAAGGACACTAATTAGGAAGTTAAAGTCAAGATTTGTTATTTCTTTGACTTAAGTACAAGTTATATTTTCTAATTTAAGTATTAATCTCATACAATATAATAATTTATTTTTGTTATATGTTATTTTATAATGTATAAACTCGTGTAAAGAAATTTTGATACTGTATAACTCTTTCAGTGTTTTCTTATGCTTTGGGATACAGAGCAAAACCTACCACTGACCAGTGAGGATGAGAATGGTCTGATTATTGACCCCTGCTCTGGGCTTCTTTCCTCTGACTCTCCTACATTCTAGACTCAACTTCACTAGTCCTTTATGGCTTCAAATGCTGCATTCTCTCCTCACTGTTAATCCTTTGCCCCTCCTCTTTTCCTTCTTGGAATAATCTCCCTAGATATTTTCTGCTCTTCCTTCATTTAGATACAAGTGGCATGGTATGCTACATGAAGTATTTAGTGGCTCAAAATAGATTTTTTAACTATATCTCCTTATACAAACTTGAACTATTTTATTTAATAAGATGTTCCATCCACAAACTTAAATTGTAATTTTTTTATTTCTAAGTTACATCTATGGATTTTTATTTAGTGGAAAAGATTTATAGCTCTTACGCATCAAATTAGCCTACAGTATTAGTGTTGGCATAGTGGTCTGAACAAGTTTCAGAGCATAAATATCCAGCTATGTTAAATCTCATTCTTAGGACTGCTTGGAACAAATGTAAGCTATTTGAAAACCAAGACGATTTCTCAGCCTATTATGGAACTAGAAGAGGAATCTGCAGAAAAGATTCAATTTCTTAAGAGCAGTGGGACCTCTGTCTTAAGTGCTGACAGCTTAGAAACAAATGGTAAGTGTTCTAAGTTGAAAACTAATGAATTACTATGTTTACAATTAGAGTTTCATAAAAATTGACACCTATATTGGAGGCATGTAGACATTTAATATCTCCCGAAAGGATTTTAGGTTAGATGCTAGAGTTCTAGTGAAGCTTTGTAATGTTATATTTATTATGGATATAGGTCCATAATAAATATAACACTACAAATATATATATATATTACATTAATATATATTTAATGGGTGAGACACTAAGTATTTTAATTTGAAAATTACTATATGTTAATTAACACATCATTAAATTTTATCGCAAGTTTATATATCAAGAAAACACATTTATTCTTTCTGTTTAGAGATAATAGTTTCTGAAGTCAATCATAGTGTTATTGGATTGGGATTGGACACATTAGAAGAACAAGAGGAAAAAGAACAATTTTTTGCCAGACTTGAGAAAGGCTTAACATCATCCATTGACTATTCAAGATTAAATAAGGAATTGGATTCAAATGACTCCACTCATTTTAAAGCACTACATAGGTAATGTAAACACAAAATAATTACTGTATTAATTACATATTTTTCTATTGTAGGAAGGTTTGTATGTGCATAAGTTTATATGAGTAAACGGATGAGAGGTTTTTTTGTTTGTTTGTTTGTTTACTATTGGATAGAGACAGGGAAAATGGGAGGGGAAGATAGATGGGGAAAGAGACAGAATAGATGGAGAAAGAAACCTGCAGTCCTGCTTCAACATTCATGAAACTTACCTTCTGCAGGTGGGGGCCAGGGGCTTGAACCTGGACCCTTATACACTGTCATGTGCGCATTTAACTAGGTGCACTAACAACTGGCCCTAACAGGTGAAAGTTAAACCTTATTTTTAACTCTATTCTCTGTTCATTATTTTGGTCATAGTTTTTCTTACATATGCATGGAATGTATTTGAAAACCCACCTTGTTTCCAGATATGTGAAATTTCAAGCCTGTGATACTGTTGAGACTGATAGCATATTTCCAGAAAGACCTTACTAGGAATGGACTTACTGTGCAACCCAGTGTAGATAACTCAGAGCATCTAGATAACTATTGCAAATTTAGGGGCAAAAGAGAAAAAAAACATGAAGCAAAGAGGTTTGCTCTGTTTCTTACCTTTATATGGGATTGACTCTGATGATGACCAGGAAACATCTTTTACTGTGGAAAAATCTGATAGGTGGCTAACCAGTTCTTTCTATGGACAGCAGATTGTTGATAAATAAATGTACATCTATGTGTGTAAAGAAGTATGGCATTGGGAGTCGGGCTGTAATATAGTAGGTTAAGCGCAGGTGGCACAAAGCACAAGGACTGGCATAAGGATCCTGGTTCAAACCCCGGCTCCCCACCTGCAGGGGAGTCGCTTCACAGGCGGTGAAGCAGGTCTGCAGGTATCTATCTTTCTGTCCTCCTCTCTGTCTTCCCCTCCTCTCTCCATTTCTCTCTGTCCTATCCAACAACGACAACAACAATAATAACTACAATAAGAAAACAACAAGGGCAACAAAAGAGAATAAATAAATAAAATAAATATTTTTTTAAAAAAAGATGTCTTTAAAAAAAAAAAAGAAATATGGCATTGCTTTTCCTCTATACTGAGTTAGCAGCTACAATTAGTCTTACATTTTGAGGATCCTTTATTTCCCAAACCATTTTCCTTACAGCTCCCAAGTTTCTAGTTTTTTTGGTAGAAAAAGAATACTTGAAAAGAAATACAGAATTCTAGACTACTTTTGTTATGGGAGGGAAAGAGAAAAAGTGAATGAAAAACCAGAGCTTCACTTCATATGTAGATCTCGGGTCCTCATTCATGCACAGCAGGTATTTTACCCAGTGAGCCACCTTCTCTGACATGTTTGTGAAATATATACAGAGGGCTATATAGAAATGTATTATTAACATGTAATACTAAGTAAATGCTTTTTACAGCAATCAAGCTAACTTTGAACTAATGGAAGAGAAACATGAAGATGAATCAAAACATGAAGAGCTGTCAGGTAATATCATTGACTTTAACTTTGATAATATTTGATAATTGAACTTTTTAAAATAATTTTTATTTATAAAATGGAAACACTGAGAAGACCATAGGATGAGGGGGTATAGTTCCACACAGTTCCCACCACCAGAACTCCATATCCCATCACCTCCCCTGATAGCTTTCCTATTCTTTATCCCTCTGGGAGTATGGACCGAGAATCATTATGGGGTGCAGAAGGTAGAGGTCTGGCTTCTGTAATTGCTTCCCCACTGAGCATGCGCATTGACAGGTTGATCCATACTTTTAGTATAGATGTTGACAAGAAAAAAATTAAAATCAACTTGTCTTGGGAAGTGTTTTTTTTTTTATTTGTACACTTGAATAATTTCATTCTATGATCTTCTGATACCTCTCATTAGAAATCTGTGATTAAAAAAAAAAAGAAAACTGATGAATCTTGCTTTCAATTTGTATATATTCTGTCTTTTTTCCCTCTGTTTTCAGGATTTTTTATTTCCTGTTTGAAGTTGGTTATAAATCACTGATCTGTGTATATGTAATTTTCCATCAAAATAAAACAATTTGGGATGTTATTCTTTAAATATCATTTGTCCCCTTCAACTCTCCACCCCAGTCTTAATCCCAAATATATTAGAAAGTTAGATTTCATCTGTCACTAAGTCCTTCACTTTTTAAAGCTCTTTTCCCCTCTGTGTTTTAATTTCTATTGCTAAATTTTCAAGTTTATTGATATTTTTATTCTTTAATCATTAATTTAAGAGTGATTTTCTTGTGGCCCAGGAGGTGGTGCAGTGGATAAAGCATTGGATTCTCAAGCAGGAGGTCCCCAGTTCAGTCCCTGGTAGCACATGTACCAGAGTGATGTCTGGTTCTTTCTCTCTCTCTACTCCTGTCTTTCTCATTAATAAATGAATAAATAAAATCTTTTTTAAAAAGTGATTTTCTTTCACTATAGATAATTACTTTTGGATCTTTAGTGTCTTGAAAATAAATTTAGAAATCAATATTAAAGTGTTATATTAAGGTAGTGTGAAATCTGAATAACTAAATTTTTAGTTTCTTAGTAATATAATTGATAAAAAATCTTTTGTTTTTTTGAAAAACTAATAGAATTAAAACTAATAGAAACCCCTAAAAATAAATATCTTAACTATTTGAAATAATAAATAAATAAAATTAAGTTTTTGAATTCTCTACCAACTTTTTTTTTTGTTTTAGATTTTATGTATTTATTAATGAAGAAATAGGAGAAAGGAGAGAAAGAGAGCCAGACATCACTCTGGTACATGAACTGCTGGGGATAGAACTTGGGACTTCATGCTTGGAGATCCAACACTTTACTGCACAACCTCCTAGACCACTTCTCTGTCAATTTTTATAAAACATGTTTTCTGAGAGTCCAGCGGTAGCACAGCAGGTGAAGCACACATGGCACAAAGTGTAAGGACTGGCATAAGGATCCCGGTTAGAGCCCCTGGCTCCCCACTTGCAGGGGAGTCGCTTCACAAGCGGTGAAGCAGGTCTGCAGGTGTTTATCTTTCTCTCCCCCTCTCTGTATTCCCCTCCTCTCTCTATTTCTCTCTGTCCTATACAACAACGACGACATCAGTAACAACAACAATAAAGCAACAAGGGCAACAAAAGGGAGTAAATAAACAATTTTTTAAAAAAATATATGTTTTCTAAAGGAATCTTTAAGTTAGTATTTCATAGGGCTGGCAGGTGACTTACCTGATAGAGCCCACTTGTTATCATGCATGATAACATTAACAAACTCTGAGCCACCTAATGGGAGCATCTGCAAGGGGAAACTTCGCAAGTGATAGACCTGTGCTATATTGTGTCTTCTCCACTTTCTGTTTCTCCTCCATATAAAAGAATGAAAAAGATTACCAATGGGAACAGTGGAGTCATGTAGGCACTGACCCTAGCAATTGAATTATTTTATGAAGAATTCTTCCTTCTGAAGTCAGTTTTTCCTGAAATTTGACATTTTAATAACTTTTATTTGTCATTAATTGTATGTTAGAAGATTGTAAGATTACAATGTATAGTTCTACACCACAACCACCATAGTTCTCATAAATCTTACAATTTGCTTCTGTTTTGTTTGGATTTTTTTTGGGGGGGGTGGGAGCAAGTTTATGTAAATCAGATCTCTAGATTCCACCTAGAAGTGAAACCATCCAGTAGTTGTCTCATCTCTTTACTTATTTTGCTAAGCATAATCACCTCTAGTTCTATCCATTTTGTCCCAAAGGACACAATACCATCTTTTTGATTCCATGGTATATATAGCCCATAATTTCTGTAGTTAGTCGTCTGACGATGAGTATTTACACTTCTACACTTCGGCTATTGTAAATGGTGTAACTATGAACAGAGGGGTGCATGTCTAATTAGTGTTTAAGTGCCCACTGCACAAATGCCGTAGTGTGGCATTGTATTATAAGGTTCCATCTTTATTTTGTTTAAGGATTTCCCATACAGTCTTCCAAGGGACTGTATCAGTTTACATTCTCACCAGCAATGAGGCAGAGTTCCCTTTTTTTCACAACTTCTCCGATACCTGTCATTTCCTGGTTTGTTGATGTAAGCCATTCTCTCAGGTATGAGATATGAGAAATTTGCATTTCTCTAATTAGTGAGATGGAGCATTTCTTCATGTGTCTGTGGTAAATGTATATCTCTTTTTTAGAAAACTGTGTGTTTAGTTCCGTGGCCCACTTTTTTATTGGGTTATTTTTGCTTGTTTTGTAGATCTGTACCTTCTTCTTCTTCTAGCGTTTACCCTTCTTCCGTAGCCAGTCAACAGCAAAGCTGTCAGGAGCTGCTTGTTGCTGCCTTTGAAAGTGACTGGGATCCATGTGGATTCAGTCGGCTAGGAAGGATCGTCAGTTTCCCCAATGAATGGGTACTCACAGGATGCACCACGAGAAGGTCGATCCAATGCAACCCAGATCTGTACCAATTCTGTACAGATGTTTTATATCAATAATTAGTCTGATGTCTGCTGTGAAAATGTCTTCTCCCATTTACTGGGTTGCCTAGTTATCCTTTGTTATTTTGTGTAGAAGCTTTTTGGTTTTGTATAATCCCATTTATTTACTCTTGTTTTTTTTTTTTTTAACTTTTTAAAAATATTTATTCTCTTTTGCTGCCCTTGTTGTTTTATTGTTGTTGTTATTGATGTTGTCGTTGTTGGATAGGACAGAGAGAAATGTAGAGAGGAGGGGAAGACAGAGAAGGGGAGAGAAAGATGGACACCCACAGACCTGCTTCACTACCTGTGAAAGGACTTCCATGCAGGTGGGAAGCCGAGGCTCGAATGGGGATCCTTACGCTGGTCCTTGTGCTTTGTGCCACATGCACTTAACCTGCTGCACTACCACCTGACTCCCTTTGCTCTTGTTTTTATTTCCTATTCCCCAGGGGTTGAATCTTCAAACACCTTTTTGATATGAAGGTCCTGGCAAAATTTCACCGACATTTTCTTCTCTAAATTTTAGAGTTTCTGGTCTGATATCTAGGTCTTAAATCCATTTTGATTTGACCCGGATGTATGGTGTTAGGTGGTGATCTAGTTTCACTTTTCTACATGAAATTTGACATTTTGACGTTGTGATTTTCTAAATAATTTCCTTCAGAAGATTATAGTGATGATTTTGAAGATGAAGATAATGATACACCTTTGAAAACTAAAGAGGAAGAGACTAGTTCCAAAGAAAATTTCAAGTCGCATAAAGTAAGTTTATCCAAAGAGGTTTTTATCAGTTGGATTTTTTTTTTTTTTTTTTTTTTTTTTTTTGGCCTCCAGGGTTATTGCTGGGGCTGGGAGCTGCACTATGAATCCACTGCTCCTGGAGGCTATTTTTCCCATTTTCTTGCCCTTGTTGTAGTTTTTATAGCTGTTGTTAGATAGGACAGAGAGAAATCAAGAGGGTTGGGGAAGAGAGGAGGAGAGAAAGATAGCCACCTGCAGACCTGCTTCTGTGAGGTGACCCCCCTGCAGATGGGGAGCCGGGGGCTCGAACCAAGATTCTTATGCTGATCCTAGCACTTTGTGTCATGTGTATTACCACCCAGCCCCATATCAGTTGGATGTTGGACAACTTTCAAACTCTCATTATTTAGCTAACATAGCTTACATTTGAAGTTCTTGGATCAGAGAGAGAACACAGAGCCACCAAACTTTCATGCCTGAGGCTCAGAGGGCCCAAATTCAGTCTCTGGTACCACAATAAGCCAGAGTTGAGAAGTTCTCTGCTTGGACTCTTTCTCTGTGTTAAAAAGTAAGTCTTTAAAAATTGGAGTTCTTGGGAGTTGGGCAGTAGCACAGCGGGTTAAGCACATGTGGCGCAAAGCGCAAGGACCCGCTTAAGGATCCAGGTTGAGCCTCCGGCTCCCCACCTGCAGGGGGGTCACTTCACAGGCGGTGAAGCATGTCTGCGGGTGTTTATCTTTCTCTCCCCCTCTTTGTCTTCCCCTCCTCTCTCTATTTCTCTTTGTCCTATCCAACAATGACAACATCAATAACTACAATAATAAAACAACAAGGGCAACAAAAGGGAATAAATTAATAAAGATTTAAAAAAATCGTTCTTAATAGCTTATAAAATTAAAAGTCTATTAACAAGCATACACTTTTTTAAAGGAATTTTCTTTTTTTAATTTTTCATTATCATTATTTATTGAATAGAGACATCCTGAAATCAAGAGGGAAGGGAGAGATAAGGAGAGAGATAGAGAGATACCTACAGCCCTGCTTCACCACTCACAAAACTTTCCCCTTGCAGGTGGGGACCAATGGCTTGATCCCAGGTCCTTGTGCATTGTAACATGTGCACTCAGCCAGGTGTGCCACCACCGAGCCCCCATACACTTCTCCTTTTTTTTTGTATTTTATTTATTTATTTCATTTGATAGGACAGAAATAAATTGAGAGGAAAAGACATAGTAAGGAGAAAGTGACAGAGACACTTGCAGCAAGCCTACACCTGCAGGTGGGGACAAGGACAAGGGACTTGAACCCAGGTAGGTCATTGCACATGGTAACATGCACTTTTAAGCAGGTGTGCCACCACCCAGATACTTTCTAAACTCAAGATGTCAGTTTAGGTTAAAATATTAGTAAAATACCTTGGGAATTAATGACTTTCTAAAGGGTTTATTTTGGCAGGTAATTTCCTTGAGCTAAGCTTTAGAAATTGAAAACAGTTAAAATCTTGAATTTAATTTTAAGCCAGTATATTCAACTGCACTTTCTTTGGTGCATCTTATCCTGTGAAGTACAGTCAGTCTCTGTCCTCAGTCATCTGAAACTTACTTGACTAAAATAATGAATTAAATTACTCCATTCACATTGTAAGTAGCTCTGCTCTATTTCCTTTGCTTCTCAGTACTTACTAAGTAACTGATTAAGGATAAAATGTGTATTGCCTTGCAAATAGAATGTATCTTTAAAGTTCTTTAGTCGTACATTTGTTCTATGGGTCTTGATCTGGATACAGCCTCTCTTTGGGGGCTGTGTTAGGACTAGAGGAAGATTCTAGATAGTATTGAATAATTGTTTTCATCACTGGGACTATAAGGCTCTGGGATGACATTTTGTTTTCTAGATAGAGAAAGAGAAAGGCAGAGAGCTGTCACTGTCTACTACACAGTTTATACACATGGGGTGACAAAATTACCTTAGTAATAGAATTAATATAATCTGATTATTATCTACTTACATCCATTATAATTTATACTTAGATGTTGAATATAATAATATTTTATAGTAACTGGACAGCAGAAAGTATGGCAGTGTGACATACTAAGTCACCTAAGCAAATACAGTATCTCAGTTTCTCCTCTTTAAAAAAGAATCTCCATAATGAAAGAAAGCATTGACTTTCAATTTTTGTTTGTGTTGTTGTCATTTTAAATACAGTTTCTTTCAAGTAATATGATCATTTTTTCTTTTAATTTAGGGAGAAGAGAAAACTGGCATGCTTGCTAATGGTAAATATTTTGTACATTCTTACCTATCAGTTGACAGAAAAAAAAAATCCTGTTCAAATTAGGTATTTTGAGATTTATTTTTTATTTATTAGAGGAGAGAAATTGAGAGGGAAAGGGGAAAGAGAGAGAAATCAACAAGCTTTGCTTCACCACTCATGAAGGTTTTCCTCTGCAAGTAGGAACCAGGGGCTTGAACACAGGTCCTTGTGCACTGTAATGAGTGTACTTAACCTGACACAATACTGCCCAATCCTTCAAATTATATATAGTCTGAATAAACCACCACCTTTGCTTTTAAATAGTGCTAATGAGTTTAGAGTCACCAAATTTTTTTAATAATATGTCTCTGATGCATATCTTGAATCCTTCTGTTAAAGAAGTATCATGCTTCCTAATTTCAAACTAATTACAAAGCCTTAGTAATTAAAATGGTATTGCATTGGCATTCAAATAGTTACATAGGTCAGTAGAATAGAATAAACTGGCTAGAAATACCCCATGCATAGATATGTGTATATGTATGTGTAAGGAGTATAGTTTCATACCTATCTGTACAATCTGTACCATATTTTATTGTTAACTATACCTCACTGAAGTTGGGCGGGATAGTATTGTGTTTATTCTTTCCTTAGGCCCTCCTTTTCCCCCCACATATAAATTTACATATGTAAAAATATAAATTATTTATAATTCTTTTTTTTTTTGCCTCCAGGGTTAGCACTTGGGCTCGGTGCCAGCACTACAAATCCACTGTTCCTGATGGCCTTTTTCTTTTTTTCTTTTTCTTCTTTTTATTCTTTCCATTTTATTGGATAGGACAGAGAGAAATTGAGAGGGGAGTAGGAGGTAGAGAGGGAGATAGACATCTGTAGAACTGCAGGTGAGGAGCTGGGAACTCGAAACTGGGTCCTTGTGCATGTCTTTGCACTTTGTACTATGTGCGCTTAAATGGGCCAGACCCTATTATGTATAATTCTTAATATGTAAACATTTATATTTGTTTGTATACAGATGGCATGACAAGGATATTTTTATTGGGAGATTAATAGTTTACAATCAGCGGTAAAATACAGTAATTTGTACATGTGTAACATTTCTCAGTTTTCCACATAATAATTTAACCCTCTCTAGGTCCTCCTCTGCCATCGTGTTCCAGGACCTTAACCCTCCCCCCACCCCAAAGTCTTTTACTTTGGTGCAGTACATCAAACCCAGTCCAAGTTCTGCTTTGTGTTTTCTTATTTTTTTACTTCTTTTTTTTCTATTATTGGTGGTTTAATAATAAACAAGACTGTGGGATAAGTGGGGTACAGTTCATACAATTCCCACCACTAGATGCCATATCCCATCCCCTCCATTGGAAGCTTCCCTATTTTTTATCCCTCTGGGAGTATGGACCAAAGATCTCTAAAGGAACCATAAACATTTTTCTACATTCCTAATAGTTTTCCTTTTATTTCATTCTAGTGGTCCTGCTTGATTCTTTAGAATCCATTGCAGAGGTCAATCTTGATGAAGAGGATAAAGCAACATCTAAGTCCCAGGCCCTGCCAGAAATGATTGATAATGAAATGACAGGGACAGGTAACCATGTCTACAAAAATGTTACCTAAATATGTAATATGTTGTAATAAATGGACTTTTATTTTTAGAGATACGCATGTAATATAAAAAAGTTACATTGACAATAAAAATTAGCATCTCCCATTTTCTGCCATATTAGCAACCTAAATAATCTGATTTAGCTAGTGGTAACAATGATGAGCCACTAACTATAAAAAATGGAGAATCAGGAGGCCAGGTGGTGGCGCACCTAGTTAACTGCACACATTACAGTGTATAATGATGCAGGTTCAAGCCTCTAGCCCCCACCTGCAGGGGGAAAGCTTCACAAATGGTGAAACAGTGCTGCAGGTGTTTCTGTCTCCTGCTCCCCTCTCAATTTCTTTGTCTATCTCTAACCAATAATAGATAAATAAAAATATATTTTTTTAATGGAGAAGTAGCCATCAGAGGCCTAGGAAGAACAGGGAGACAGATGTAGAAGACAGTTGCCACAAGAATACTTTGGAATGCCTCGCGGTGTCAAAGAGAACCAAAGAAGACTGGATGTGGCCATGGGAAATTGCTTTTTATTATATCAGTAGAAGTTTTGGCAGGATATTGGCAAGACCATACACTTGACTGTAAAGTTAGAGGAGTGAATTTCAGTTGAAACACTGGGGGAAAAAAAGGAAAGGAAAAGAAAGGAAAGGGGAGGGGAGGGGAGGGGAGGGGAGGGAAGGGAAGGGAAGGGAAGGGAAGGGAAGGGAAGGGAAGGGAAGGGAAGGGAAGGGAAGGGAAGGAAAGGAAAGGAAAGGAAAGGAAAGGAAAGGAAAGGAAAGGAAAGGAAAGGAAAGGAAAGGAAAGGAAAGGAAAGGAAAGGAAAGGAAAGGGGAAAGGGGAGAGGGGAAAGGGGCAAGAAAAGGGAAAAGGAAAGGAAAACATAAAGAGAGAAAGACTACAAGATGGTTGATGGCAAAGAGAAAGGAGAGGTGTGAGTGAATCATAATGCTAAGGGAGAGACCAAATCCTTCAAAAGAATCTGTCAGTTTGCAGAACTTAATCCTAGTTTAATGCCAAGGTTTTAATTAAGGGTAATAGAAAAGACAATAACTAATGGAATCAAATATAGTCACTGTATTAAGACTTGCTATAAAGATTTATTGAAAATGCTGATTTCACATGGGTAGGGTACAGCTATGCTTTACCAAAGTTGGCATTTAACTCTGCCTTTTGTTAATTTGAACATACTCTTTTGTTAATGCTCCTTTTGTCCTACTGCCTTGTTCATCATTGCTAAGAGATTAAAGCATGGCATTAGTGTTTTATATTTATGTCCTAGTGTGATTATACTAAGGGTTACATTTATCTCAGTAGGTGTTTCTTATGGACAAAGCAATAGTGACATTGAAGCTCTACATCAAGCTTATCATCATGTCGCCCATTCTTTGGGAGATACGGATGAACAAAGAATTGAGGGTTCTGCAGTAGAAAATATCAAGAACTCGGTGAAAGATCATCTTCAAGAAAATGAAGAATCCTCTAAAAATATTTCTACTACAGAATCTGGTAAAAAAAAAAAAATTGCTGTAAATCGTGGAACAATTTCCATGTATTTTTTTCTTTTTTTTATTAGACAAATTTTTGGTTTTTTATTAACCCTGCCTTACAAGGGTATAAATGTTTTAGAAGTACATTTTTTCATTTCTTCAAGATATGTTACTACACACTTAAGTTTTGCAGTCTAAAACTTTTTCCATTGCTTTTTCTATTGCGTTGATTCTTTTTTTTATTTATTTTCCCTTTGGTTGCCCTTGTTATCATTGTTGTCATTATTGTTATTGTTGTCACTGATGTTGTTGAATAGGACAGAGAGATATCGAGAGAGGATGGGAAGATAGAGAAGGGGAGAGAAAGACAGACACCTGCAGACCTGCTTCACTGCTTATGAAGTGACCCCTCTGCAGGTGGGGAGCCGGGGGCTCAAACTGGGATCCTTTGCTGGTCCTTGTGCTTTGAACCGTGTGCGCTTAACCCACTGTGCTACCACTCGACACCCCGTTGCTTTGATTCTTTAGCTTCCCAACAAGAAAGAGAGAAAATGTAAAGCAATTTCCTTTTATAAAAGTTCCTTGACTATTTCTTGCAGGGATGGTTTAAAACTACTGAGTTTGACTGTTGCTTATATAAGTTGTACTTTATCATTCCTTCAAGTCTCATGGTAGTGTAATTTAATTACAATTTCTTGTCATGATTTGTTCTTTTTTGTTT
This sequence comes from Erinaceus europaeus, assembly GCF_950295315.1. Classification (NCBI taxonomy): domain Eukaryota; kingdom Metazoa; phylum Chordata; class Mammalia; order Eulipotyphla; family Erinaceidae; genus Erinaceus; species Erinaceus europaeus. The sequence continues at coordinate 27,133,203 of NC_080174.1, read as the reverse complement.
TTTATTAGCGATTTAATATTGATTTACGAGATTATAGGGGTTATAATTGTAATAGGGATGTAATTTTATACAGTTCTACCACCAGAGTTCTTTGACCCATCCCCTCCATTGGAAACTTCCCTATACTTTATCCTTCTGAGAACATGGACCAACATTCTGCTTGGTGTGCAAAAGGCAGGAGTTCTGACTTACGTAATTGCTTCTTTGCTGGACATGGTCATTGGCAGGTTGATCCATACCCCCCAGCCTATTTCTATCTTTCTCTGGTGGGGTAAGGCTCTGGGGAGATGGGGTTCCAGGAAGTGTTGGTGAGGTTGTCTGCCCAGGGAAGTCAGAATGGAATCATAGTAACATCTGCAACTTGGCAGCTGAAATGCAGTAAGATGGAAAACAGGACAAAATGTTTAATAAACAGGAACCAAAAAAGTAGGAATAGAGAAGATGTAAGTAGGGATCATAGGGCTGAAGGAAGCTAGAAGTCTATTTTAGGAATGTTCCTAGGAGCCAATGTCTTAATAATCTTACCTTGAGCTTGATAGCTAACATGGGGGTGGAACACAGATATTGTCTGGGAAGATGGTATCAAGAGTTGAGAGTAGAACTAGGAAGCAGGATTAGGGTAGAGAGTTACTAGCAAACTTGAACAAGATATATAAATGCAATTAACTGTTTACCTTAATGATCTAATCCAGGGCCTGTATCCATTAATATTTAGCACAGGAACCTGTAAAGCCTCTGGAGTCGCTGTCAAGACTGAGCTCACAATCCATAGTCACATCTGGGAACATTCTAGGCTATGCTCAATTCAGAGCTAGTCTTTCTCATGGCAGAGTAGGATGACCCAGCCTCCCTTTCAGAGAGTGGGACAGTCCCTACCGTTGTTATTTCATAGTGAAGGTATAGTCCTGAAGAAGCCTACTGGGAGCCAGGCGGTGGTGCTTCAGGTTAAGTGCACATGGCGTGAAGCACAAGGACTGGAGTAAGGATCCCAGTTCGAGCCCCCAGCTCCCTACCTGCAGGGGTGTAGCTTTACAGGCGGTGAAGCACTGTCTTCCACTCACTCCTCTCTTGATTTCTCTCTGTCCTATCCAACAACAACGACAGCAATAACAACAGTAATAACAACAATGAGGATGATAAATAAGGGCAACAAAAAGGGAAAAAAAATAATTTAAAAAGCCTACTAAAGGTTTTATAGTGATGTTCCTAATGGGTGTTAAGTCTAAGTCCATATTATGATTATTTCTCAATCTCTAATATAGAGTTTGTTCAAACAGAGTCTGGGAAGCACTGGCTTAACTATAAAGCTAGAACCAGACATGGAGTAAAATTTCGCTTCCTCATTGAATGTGTTTTGACTACGTTAAGAAACCTCTTTTCCAGAGAGACAGGCTGAGAGTATGGATCGACCTGCCAAAGCCCATGTTCAGCAGGGAAGCAATTACAGAAGCCAGACCTTCCACCTTCTGCACCCCATAATGATCCTGGGTCCATGCTCCCAGACGGATGGAGAATGGGAAAGCTATCAGGGGAGGGGATGGGATATGGAGTTCTAGGGGTGGGAGTTTTATGGAAATGTACCCCTCTTATCCTATGGTGTTGTCAATATTTCCATTTTATAAATAAAAAAAAGATACTTCTTTTCCATAAAGAAAATGTTCACACATGATTATATGCTTTTACATGATCACACACACATATATGCTTAAATTATGTTTATTAATTTTTTAATTTTCTTTAATCTTTTTTATTTATTGGATAGAGACAGTCAGAAATTGAGAAGGAAGAGGGAAGATAAGGAGAGAGGCAGAGAGACACCTGTAGCACTGCTTCACCACTTGCAAAGCTTTCCCCCCGCAAGTGGGGTCCAGTAGCCCGAACCTGGGTCCCTGTGCATTGTAGTACATGTGCTCAACCAGGTGCACCACCACCCAGCCCCTTTAAATTATTTTTTAATAAAGAAAAATATTTGGGGACTAATTTAACAACATGTTTAGCAAGTGTATACACATACATTTTATATATTTGTATAAATAAATATCAAAATAGGCTCATGGTAAAAGCAAATTTACAGTATGAAACTAAGTTCACTGAATGTGCCCCTTTTAAAGTATGTGACTGTGAAAGAAACTGATGGATTAGATATTAAGCAATTTATAAAATATTTTTTGGTTTCTCTTTTAATATTGTTCTCTCCTCATAGATCTGCCCACAGTAGAAGAGCTGATGAAACCTATCAAAATTGATGCTTTTGGGGTCAGTGGTTTTGACTTCAAATCTATCAGGTATGAGTTTTTTTGGAACAGGTTGTACAGACTGTTCACTTGGGTGAGTTTTTCATTTGTTCCTTATTTTATCCATTCTCAATTAGTTCTTCTCATCCAACTATTAATATCTTGTCAGAAGTAACCAGTAGTAGCTAGTACTTAATGCCCTCATCTCTTCTGCCATTTGTTTTAATAAAGAAGTCATTATTTACAAGACATATGTCACATGGGTTTCTTACCTTTCCATAATATATGTCTGCACACTGCGCAGCACCTCCATCACCATCAGGCACTTAGCAGTGGACCTGTCCTGTGACCCAGAAAGCTCTGCCATTCCTTAATATTCTAAACTTTGTAGGTTTGCTTTGTCACTGTAAAAATGAGCTGTGCCTCTCCACGCTCTAACATCTGTTTCCTTACCACCCTCTACTCAGTAGTAAGCTAGTGACACGCATTTCAAGTTCTTGTCAGCACAGGACTCACATTCTAAAAGAAGGATCTATGAATGGTAGTGCAGTTCAGTTGATATGCAACAAGAATGCGAAAAAGTTTTGTCAAACATCTCACCGGGGTCTGCTGCCATGAAAAAGGAAGGAATTCTATTTTTTTTTTTTTTGATGATTCTGATTACTTTCAAAAACTTCTGACAGTCATTGAAAAACTGATGTTTCTTACATGAAGAATCTTATGCTTTCCTTTAATCTTATTTCATAAGTAACAAAAGAAAACATCTATGATTAAGTAGCTTGAAAATAATTTTTAATGTTCTTCAAGTTTGCAAAATATGCTGGTTTTTAACCATAATTAGATTTTTCGTTGATTTGGTTGAGTTTTTATTTGATTGTTATTTTATCATTACAAAGTTCTAGAGTTATAGAAACAGTTTTAGAATTAATGGTGAATGATTAATTGGTATACATATAAAACTACCTGTGAGTCACTGCTATCATTTTATTCATTCTTGCTCAACTAGTCCATCAAAATTTAAGAATATATCCATATTTTTATAAATATCACACTGAGACATTATATTTTCTGCTGTACTTTAAAATTTACCCTGTACTATAATGAAATGTGTTTTTTAATATATTTACTTTATATCTGATTGACACACAAAAATGATTTCTTACATTTCTTCTAGACATATATGAAAGTGCTTTTATTGCCACAAGTATATATTTACCTTACAAGATATATAGATAAAACATATATAAAAGTTCATTAAGGAGTTCATTATGTTCTTATACAAAAGTAATCCTGGCCTTGTTTGTTTTGTATAAAAGAAAATTGTAAATGTTTTTTAAATCAGTGAGATGATTTTTTTCCATTGGTCCATATGTCCACTTTTGTTCTAAAACACTGTTTTAACTTCTATCACTTTGTAATATAAAATGGAGTCAGGAATTGTGATGCCTTCGTTTTTCTTTTTTTGTTTGTTTGTTTGTTTTGTTTTTTAATTTTGTTTGTTTTGTTTTTTAATTTTTTTCTTTTAATTTTTTATTTATAAAAAGGAAACATTGACTAAATCATAGGATAAGTGAGGTACAACTTCGAACAATTCCCACCACCAGAACTCTGTATCCTATCCCCTCCCCTGATAGCTTTCCTATTCTTTAACCCTCTGGGAGTAGACCCAGGGTCACCATGGGGTGCAGAAGGTGGAAGGTCTGGCTTCTGTAATTGCTTCCCCACTGAACATGGGCATTGACAGGTCGATCAATACTCCCAGCCTGTCTTTCTCTTTTCCTAGTGGGGAAGGGCTCTGGGGAAGCAGAGGTCCAGAACACATTGATGGGGTTGTCTATCCAGGGAAGTCTGGTTGGCATCATGCTAGCATCTGGAACCTGGTGGTAACAAGAGAATCAGCATACAAAGCCAAACAAATTGTCGACCAATCATGGACCTAAAGGCTGGAATAGTGCAGATGAAGAGTTGGGGGTTCCTCCATTTTGTAGATAGCTAGTAGGCATATTGTAGTTATATTCCAAAGGGCTCATGACTATACTAGTGTTGTTTGTTTGTCTGTTTGTTTGTTGCCTGAGCCTGAAATCTGATATGCAGGTAGATCCTGATTATTGTCTGGGGAGGTGATGTCATGGCTAGCAGAAGGACCAGAAAGCTGGATCTAAGAAGAGAATAGCTCCCAAATATGGGAAAAGGGTATAAATATTGTTGACTGTAAACCCCATCGATTTGATGTGATCTGGGGCCCATATTCAGCTTAGGAGCATATGTGACCTCTGCATCCCTGTAGATGTGAGCTCAGATTCTGTGGTCATAAGTAGGAACATTCCAAGCTGCCCCAATATCAGGACCCATCTTCCTCAGGTGTAGCATAGATTATGTTGTCCATCCTACCTTCAGAGGATGTAACATTCTCTACCATTGTTGATCCAATTGAGGGCAAGGTCCTATGTTGTCCCACAAAGGGGTCTGTTGTTTTGTCCCTGATAGAGATGACCGGTAACAGTGGAGATACAGATTTACTCAAGGTCTGGGCCCATCATGTCTGTTTGGGAATCTCAGGACTCCCCAATTAGGACCCCAGTTGATGGGGTGGCCTGATAGTGACTAAAGAGTCACCATTAAAGTATGCCAATCTCTTGTCCTTATTCAGCTTTTGCAGCCCTTGCTTTGATGAGGTTAGCTTTGGAGTGAGTGAGAGAACTGTAATAGAAAGTAGGTGAGGGAGGGTATCTAAGTAGACACTATTTCATTATGAATTTTATACTGACCAGTGAGATGATTTTATGTTTACAAATATCAAATATTTTTAAGTATAGTAAATATGTATGTTATATGTACATATGTATGTTTTTAAAATATTTTAGAAAACCTATAAACTTTATAATTTTGTTTGTTTTGTTTTATAGCTCTAAGAAACTGGCTGACAATAAAGAAACTGAATTTATTAACCCTTCACCTCTGAAAATAAACCCAAATGTTATGTCTCAAGAGGCACAAAATATAAGCCAATTTTTCAACAAAAATGAAGAAAATATTGTTTTACAGAGAACAAATGAAGGTATAGAAAATAGCTGTCTAAGTGCAAATACTACAGAAGAACATATTGATAGAATGTACCTTGATATTTTGAGGAAAAAAATATCTACTGCTCCTTCATTACCTCAGGATGACAAAATTAAAAAGGTTAAGTTTTCATATTCTAAGTTGATATGATGTATTACTGGTATTGTGATCATATGCCCTTCTTAAGCGAGTGGAATTGATAATTAATCTTTAAGTAGATCCTAGATGTTGTGAACAATATCTGTTACAATACCCAACAATCCCCTAGGTCAGAGATAACACTGTGGCTTTAGCTTTCTCTTACAAACTTTATTTACATTGTTTTCATTTTCCAAGTGAATCATAATACTCAAAATTTGAGTATTATAAAAAATAAAGTTTTTTCCTCTCTAGTACTTTCTGTTCAGCTTTCTGGCAATCTGTGTTCTGCAAATGTAAGTGAGCTCTCATTTTATATAAAGTAGCACCTTCTAAGAAACTTGTATTTCACTGTTTCTGATCTATTCTGAATTGTAGTTTCTTTGGTACAAATACTATTTTTTCACTTAATAATGTTGAAGTATGTTTCTTACTATAAACCATCAGGTTAGTAGTACATTTTTAATAGATCAGATCTCTGCTTTTTTATGGTGTTTATTTTTGTCTTATTATTATATGGTGCTGGAGATAGAACTCAGAGCATGCATTCTACCACTGAATAATCTTCCTGGGCCATTTTTTTTTTTTTTAATCTTGAGACATCTGAAGAAAAAAAAAAAAGATTTCTACATGATTTCAGTATGTTCTTATAATCTCTTTCATGCTCATATACAACTTCTTCCTGGCAGTCCTATTTTAATATTTTACTGTTTATCTTGCTTTATTGTACTCCTGACTTTGAAAGTATTTTTCTAAATATTAAATTTAACGTGAATTAGATTGAGGAAATTTAAATGAAATGATTTTTCCCACAAGCTTGATGATATAGTCAAAACTAGTTTTTCGCATGTATTGACTCTGCATTTACAACTGTAGTTAATATTTAATTACTAAAGAATTTGTACTTGTATGCAGACCTCTAAATCTCAGATCAGTTCTGGAGAAGAAGAAGCAGTAAGTGATAAACAGGTACCATACAAGAAGGCCAAAAGTGCACCACCTTTACTTAAAAGAAAACCCCTGAGTGGATTATATGCCTCAGTTAGAAGTTCAGGATATGGCAAACCTAGTTCACCATTCAAGACATTTTCTACTCTTGAAAAGAAAACCTCAAAGGATATCATGAAAAACAAAAATGTAAGGACTGTCCCCACCTCAAATCAAGCTCGGAAAAAAGGTAAGCCTGTGCTCTTTTTATAATTGGGTTATGTGCCTACTGGACATTGTTTTACCTTCTGTATTTTTCTTCTGTCTATGAGCTTTGCATTTTCATAGAAAATAAAATGGACTGGAGAGCTAACACCCACCAGGTGGCACATGCGCTCAAGAAGTGAATCACACATATGTAAGACCTGGTTTAAAAAGAGAAAAAAAAAAAACAGTAATCTACATTCCATTTCTGAAAGATCCAATTTACAGAATGTTTTTTGTTTGTTTGTTTGTTTTGTTCTTTTTCAGGTGACACCTATAAGCCTGGGGAAGTGAATGGAATATAATAGTCAACCTTTCTGAGTTTGTTAGTTTTGTAATGTTCAAATGCTCACTACAAAAGAGCTATAAATTCAAAAATTAAATGGCAGCCTACTATAGAATGTTTATAAGGAGATTGTCTGGATACTATACATAGTGCTTTTTTTTTTTCCCAGCACCACTCAGTTCTGGATTCTAGTGGTGCTGAGGATTGAACCTGGGACTTTTGAGCCTCGGGCATGACTCAGAGTCTCTGCATAACCATGATGCTATATACCCCCTCCCCATAGTGCATATTTTTATATATCACAGTGCCACTTTTAGTCCCTAGCATAAGAATTGTATTGAAAGTAAAAGAAGTTTAATTTTCAACTTAAAAAAACACACAACTATGAAAAGAAATAAAAGTGTTCAGCCACTGCCTTTAGATTCTAGTCTAGAAAAGACTTCAGTGGAGCCTGAAGTATTTTGTACTTTCTTTCATGACATGGTTAACCAATTATAGTTGTAGTTGTCATTGGGGAAAAAAAAGTAGTTTATTTACTTTGGATAGAGATAGAAATTGAGAGGGAAGGGGGAGATAGGGAGAGAGAAGGAGAAACACCTATGACTCTGCTCCACCACTCGTGAAGCTTTCCCTCTGCAGGTGGGGACCAGGGGCTTGAACCAGGGCCTTGTGCATTATAACATGTAAGCGCTGCCAGATGTGCCAACACCTCCCCACCCCCAAATTCATCTCTGTTAGTCTTTCCCTCTACCTACCCACCTAGGATCACTTTGACTATATTTGAAGTTCTAGGCATTAGAGATTATTTCCTTCTATTTATGTGGCTGTGTAGTTGCTGCAGTGACCTGTACATATGAAATGGAAAGGCTAGCACTGACCTATGTTAAGAGAGCAGGAGAACAGCATTTGGGATCGTTTATTCTGGAGTGATAGAGATACAGTTCTGTAGGATTATGATGGTATGGGGAATTGAACCTGGGACCTTGGAGCCTCAGGCATTAGAGTCTGTTTGCATAACCATTATGCTACCCCACCTTCCCCCTGTTAACATGAGAATTTCTAATTTCCTCCCCTAAGAGTGCTCTTATGTTCTTTTTCTGTAGAAAGTCTGCCTGTAATGCTGTCAGCCCATCATTATTAGTAATTAGCTGTTTCTTTGATATAGCATGAATATTAAGGAAAAAAATCTTCTTAAATATTAGAATAATGAGGAGTGAAACTATTTTTCATTAATGTTTTAGAAGCATTCTCCACTTTTGGGAACAAGAAAATGAACTTTTGTTTTTAATGTTATAGTTAACTCCCAACAATTTTTATAATTTACTTTATCCAAATTCATTCATTCAAGGGGATTGGATGGTGGCACACCAAGGTTCAAGTCTGCTCCCCACTTCCCCTTTGTGAAGCTTCATGAGTGGTGAAGCTGGCCTATAGGTGTCTCTCTTTCTCTCCTCTATTTTTCCCTCTCCTCTCAATGTCTCTCTGTCTTAGCTAATAAAATAAAGTAATGCATGGTTGCCAGAGCTATAGATTAGAAGTGCTGGCATCAAGCCCCATTGATAACCCTGGTGGCAATCAAATTCATTAAGTTCATGGATTTTTTTTTTCTTTCAGCATTATTGCTGGGGCTTAGTGCTTCACTATGAATCCACAGCTCCTGGAGGCCATGTTTCCCATTTTTGTTGCCCTTGTTGTTATTGTTATTATTGCTGTCATTGTTGTTGGCTTGCGCAGAGAGAAATCAAGAGAAGAGGAGAAGACAGAGAGGGGGAGAGAAAGATACCTGCAGACTTGATTCACCACCCATGAAACAACCCCTCTGCAGGTGGGGACCTCGGGGTTGGAACTGGGATCCTTACCATGGTCCTTGTACTTAGTGCCACGTGCACTTAACCTGCTCAGTTACCACCTGGCCAATTTTTTAAATACCTTCCTTGGTCCAGACACTGTTAGTTATTGAAACTGCATTGAAAACACACATAATTTGACCACTACTCTTTGATAATCATTTAGATATTATGATTTGTTATAGACATTGAAATAGTGTATTTTTAAAGTATTAAAGATTGAAATTATCATAATGTACATTCTCCTCACATATTTCATCTCCACTTACCATTTGATGTGAATGTTAGGTCATTAGCCTTCTGTGTCAAATTGAGCAGAATACTTATTATGGAAAGCAGTTCTGAGTGCAATGAAACAGCTGTGTTCTAGTGTTCACCAGCCTGCTTTACATGATTACTAAGTGTATAGTTAACTTATTTTCTATTTGTGATACTTTTATTTATTGTTTCAATATTTAGAAATCTTCTCTGGAACAAAACTCATTAGGCCTTCAGGACTGAGTAAACCAGTTTCCCAAACTGAAAGTATTCTAGATACTCCTAAGAAGTCAGAATATCATCTAGAAATTGATTCCTGTATTCAGTTTCATAATGTACGTATTACATTTTAAAATACTATTCAGTTTTTATGTTCTACAACCATATTAAATCTGTACTATAACAAAACACATGTGATCCCTTTTCCTTCAAGAGTGATAATCTAAACACTTTCTGAACATTTATTTTCTTATATTGTAAAATATCGATGACTGTGTTATTCCTAATGGTTTTTTTTAATCACCTGTGTACAAATCTTATTATCAAAATCTACTCAGATAGAGTAATACATTTCTTTAATAGGATTCTTCAGGTTACCAAGGTGAGAACAAGGAAACAGAATTACTTATGTTTAAAAGAGTTCAAGAAACAGAGGAAAAATGGAGAGGTGCACAAGCCCTAATTGAGCAAATTAAAATTACATTCTTGGAAAAAGAAAGAGAACTCGAAAAGAAAATGGAAGAACTAAAGAGCAAACAGGAAAAGGAACTCTTCAAACTGAACCAGGACAATTACATTCTTCAAGCCAAGGTACTAGACACATTGTCCTAGTTTTCCTTCCCTCTTCCCCAGTTAACCTTCCACCTTCTGTATCCCACAGTGACCTTAGATCCATACTCCCAGAAGGTTAAAGAATAGGAAAACTAGGATGAATATGGGATGATCTGACTCTCAGGAGGAAGTTGAAAAACAAGATCAGGAAAAAAAAAAAAAAAAACACAAGTAGAACCTGAAATGGAATTGGTGTATCGCAACAAAGTAAAAGACTCTGGGTTGGGTGGGTGGGGAGAATACAGGTCCAAGAAGGATGACAGAGGACCTAGTGGGGGTTGTATTGTTATATGGGAAACTGGGGAATATTATGCATGTAGAAACTATTGTATTTACTGTTGAATGTAAAACATTAATTCCCCAATAAAAAAATTTACAAAAAATAATAGGAAAGCTATCAAGAGAGGGGACAGGATACGGAGTTCTGGAGGTGGGGATTGTGTGGAGTTGTACCCTCTTATCCTATGGTTTTGTCAGTGTTTCCTTTTTATAAATAATTAAAAAAGAAAAGTATGCTTCCTCCTAAATGCTTTTCCATCTTGTTTTCATGGAACTATGTGAACTGCTGTATTCACTGTGTAAAATACAAAGGTGGTCTCCCAGAATGCCTCTTTATAAAAGAACCTATACAGATCCCCATGGGGGGGCAGAATTTAAAGTAGCTTATGTTGTTAATTTTCTGCAGTCTCTTTGAAAAAAAAAAATCCCCTAGTTCACTATGAACTTCAGAGAACCCAGCTTCAGAAGTAACACCTGTACAAGGCTTCATCTCCAGAACTGTTATCAGAAAACATTACTAGTGTGGCCTAACTGTAGTAGATTTTTGCTCATTCCACTATGCTTATGAGATGGCTCCTTGAGTTATTCTTTCTTCTCACTTTACTAGTTCCTTCCCCAAATAAACCAATGTCTGCATTTTCTCCAAGTTAAGTAGCTTTGAAGAAGCAAACAAAAAACAAAGGTGGCTACATTTTGAAACAACTGATCCTGCTACTGGAGAAAAATTGAAGCAAATCCAAAAAGAAATACAAGAACAGGAGACACTTCTTCAAGGATATCAGCAGGTATGAGAATCCTTCAGCACTTGTGTTTGTTCTTGAGATCCCTTGATTAGAAAAAAAAGGCATAGTGAAATATTTCTGTGTTCATTTCACAGGTTGATAAAATTCTGGTAAGCAGGAAAAAGTAAACATTGACTAGTCTACACATTTTTTTTCCTTGGGAGGAATTAAAGTAGTTAAGAGTACGTTTTGAATTCAAAGAATCTAGATTTAGGCAATTCTCTATGCAACCTAGGGAAAATCATTTCACCTCTCTAAGCCAGTTTGCCACATTTGTGAAATGGGATGATATCTGTGACCTGCCTCATAAGATGGTTTTGAAATTGAACAAAGATGGAACTAAAAAGATGGCTCCCCTGCTTTGTCATGTGTACCACCCAGATCCAAGCCCAGCCCCACTACACTGGAGAAAGCTTTCTCTATATCTGGAGAAGCTTAGGGGAAAAAAAAAAGAAATAGAAATAGAACTAATAAGATGGTGCAAGTCAACATTTTAGTTCCTTATACACAAGATTAGTGAATGCTGCTTGTTAATGTTTATCATATTCATAGTCCTTAGAATCCTATTTTTCTTCAGATTTTTTTGCTGTGCTTCTAAGTAGGTAATATTGGCTAGAGTGATTTTCATTATTATTCAGTTCTTTTCATTGTTTAATGTTTATTTTATTTCATATGAGGTAGAGTTTGCATGAAAGAGAGGCCAGAGCTCACACATGTAGTGCCCTGTCAACTGAGCTGTTTCTCCAGTCATTCTTTGTTTGTTTATTTATTTTATTGTCACCAGGGTTATCACTGGAACTTAGTGCCTATACTCCAAATCTATCACTCCTGATGGCCATTTTTTTGTTCTTTTCCTTTCTTTTTATTTAATAAGAGAGAAAACTGAGAGAACTGAGGAGGTAAGGAGAGACAGAGGGAGAGAGAGACACATTTGAAATACTTTCACCACTTGTGAAGCTTTGCACTGGCTTTCTGCCAGAGCCCACATCCAACAAAAAAGCAATTAAAGAAGCCAGACTTTCCACCTTCTGCACCCCATGAAGAATTTTGGTCCACAATCCCAGAGTACCAAATGTTACGGAAAGATGACCAGAGGGCTTTTAACTCCAATTTCATCAGGACCCAGAAAGAGAAGAAGAAAAAAACAAGCGGGGGTGGGGTGGAGGTGTAGGCCACTCAGAAGTAGAAGATATGACTCCGAGGAAAAGAAGAGAGGACTATATAAGAATGGGCAAATATATATAAATATAGATAGTTAGTTACAGGAATAAGAGTCAACCCATATCTGTGATCCTGGGAGATCTAGTGTAGTTTCTAGTGGAGGGAATGAGGACACAGAACTCTAGTGGTAGAAACTGTAGTGGTGGAATTATACCCTGTTATCTTACAATTTTGTAAATCAGTATGAAATCACTAACAAAATATTTTTTAAAAAGACATTAAAGCAAAGGATTTGAGGAAGGAGGACAAGAATAAGGAGAAGCGTGGTGGGAGGGAGATGCCTTTCAGATCCTGGTACATGACGAACCTAATTTCAGGATTAGAGTGTTTTGTGGTGCCTATCTTGAGAAATTGTACCCATGTGTCAACCATTACTGTACCATTAACCTCCCAATAAAAATATAAAGAGAAAAAAGTCTCCTTATCTATACTGAACATATATCTAAGTTAGATTGATTTCTGTGACTTTTAACTAAATTTCTTTGATAAAAGGAAAATGAAAGATTATATAAGCAAGTGAAAGATCTCCAAGAACAAAACAAGAAAAATGAAGAGCAAATGTTCAAGGAAAATCAGAATTTGTTCAGCGAGTTAGCTTCCTTAAAGTAAGTCTTTAGTCCTTCAATTCAAATAGACTGTTTCAAAGCTTTTTTATTGTGATGTAATAGCACTGTTATTATTTTTCAATGTCAGAGAGCAGCTGAACAAAAAGCGTTTCCTGTCTCAAGTAGTTGAAGATTCAGAACCCACCAGAAACCAGAGTTTTACAGATCTATTAACAGAACTGCGAATGGTACAGGTAGGTTTAATAAGGATTCTAACTATGGAAGACAGAAAAGATAATTATTTAAAAGACCCATATGGAGCCAGCAAGATAGCTCACCTGACATTTGCTTTGTTGTCCACATGGCCCCAGTTGAAGATCACAGCACACCACATGGGAGCACTAAAGGAAGCTCTGATGCATTCTCATTCTTTCTCTTTCTCTCTCTTTCTTTCTTTCTCTCTCTCTCTGAAAAAAGTCAGTCCAGAGTGGTAAAATCACTCATGTGCAAGGCACAAGTCTCACACACACACACACACACACACACACACACACACACACCCTTATAGAAAACACATATATATAGATAGCCAGTGAGAATACACAGTGATAGTACATAGTACTTGCTTGCAAGAGGTCTCAAATTTGACCCCTGGTACAACCAATTGACAAAGCTGAACAATGCCCAGCAAACAAATCAAAACAAAACACCTGCTTATAATTGGCATACTGTTTGAAAATTAAGAGATACCTAAGATCAGCATTTAGCATACTATATAACATTAACATAGAGAAAATATAACCCTGGTGGCAATAACAATTACAAAAAGATTATTTTAAAGTATTTTCAAATATTCTTTTAGGAAACTTTTTTAGGTGTGTGTGTAGACAGAAAAGAAAGAAAGATAGAAGCAGGCTGGGAGTATGGATCCACCTGCCAATGCCCACGTCCAGTAGAAAAGCAATTATAGAAACCAGGCTTTCCGCCTTCTGCACCCCATAAAGAATTTTGGTCCATAATCCCAGGGGAACAGATGTTAGGGGAAGATGATCAGAGGGTTCTTAACTCAAATTTCATCAGGACCCAGAAAGAGAAGAAGGAAAAAAAAGGGGTGTTCAACATAATCCTTACCCAGTGAACCTCAAAATTGTGTAAGAAAAATTTCCAGGGAGATAGCACTAGCAGTAGAACTAACTTTCCTAACTGAGGTCTCAGGCTCAGTCCCCAGGGAAAGACAGATGATAATTAAACAAGTGAAATATTATATAGAGAGGTAAAAGCTGTGAAGAAAATAAAAAAGAGACTGATGGTGAGCAGGACAGGGAGGAGGCAGCAGTTACTAGTATGCTTCCGAGGCACTTTCTGACAAAACGGTATCTTGATTTGAGAGTTGAAGAGTAGCAGCAGCCAAGTGCACAAAGGTTGGTCTCCCAGCCAGGGAAGGAGTACAAGCAAAGTCATAACTAGCCTTGTTACCTTCCAGAAGCAGAGAGCTGTGAGGCAGAAGTGGATGAGTAAGGAAAAATAAGAGGAGTGGCAGACAGGATTTGCCAGCTGAACACCCCAACCCTCAGGATTGACAAGGATGGCCTTCCTGAAGAGGAAAGGCTCAGACTTGGACAGATGCAAGCAAAACATAGAGACATCCACTTAAACAATCACTATGTGATTGACCTCACGGTGTTTCAGATTCCTTTGACTTCTGAAATTCTTTACCTCTGTGAAGTAGACACTACTCAAGAGCATCTCTAACTTGGTTGACTTAATGAAGCAAAATGTATCTGCAGAGGGTACACTGGCACATTCAAACACTAAAAGAAACATAGTTTCTCGTAAAAAGGTATCTATGGAAGACTGCACAGAAGATGAAAGAATGAAATAATATAGTTGAATTTGTGATAGAGCTAGAGACCATTGTTATACAAGGCCCCATAAATGGATGTTTGTTGTAAGACTTGATTTTAGATTGTATGCAAAATTTTAAAGTACTTTTCTTTTGAAACATGACTATTATAGGTATACTACCATGAATCTAAGTGTTTCTTCAACATTTCAGAGTTCAGTTCATTGAATGTCTGTTGACTACTTGCCATCTGCTCTATAGAGATATTAAATAATTCTTTTTGAAGCATTTTCTTTTATTCTTTTTATCAAAAATAGGTCAGCTCTCCTTATAGAACAAAAAGGGAAAATAGTACATATAGAATGCATACATCATATTTCTCCCTATGGCTTTCACCTACCCCAACCTTCCAAAAAAAGACAAAAATAAAAGCCAAAAAAACAAAAAGAAAAAATCAACAACAAAAATAAAATATAACTGTGCCTGACTATATCCACAGGAGATGTTTTCTCTATGTCCAAATGTTTCTTCTACTTGTCTTGAATAATGAATAACTCTTGGTCCTTGTAGAGCTTTCAGCATAAAAAAAGTTAAAAGAAGATAAATGGACATAAATCAAGGTTATATGAAACAGAAAATAATAAATGTTATGCTAAAATTACCGTGAAATTTTATGGGAGTGCAGAGGAGGGGTTATAAAAAATAACTTTTGTTTTCTTTTTTGTTGTTGCTTTTTGTTTAGTTTTATTGAGACAGAGAAGTTAAGAGGGAAGGAGGAGTTAGAGAAGAATACTGCTTCACTACAAGTGAAGCTTCACTCCAGCAAGTGGGGACCAGGGGCATGAACCAGCTTCCTTGCCCATTGTAACACGTGCACTCTACCAGATACGCCACCGCCCAACCATTGTTTGTGTATTTTCCAGATGAGATCAGGCATGTTTGGGGTGGTATGACTGTAGACATTTGTTTGTTTCCATTTGGTGCTAGGCATCAAACACAGGACTTCATATATTTACAGAACTGCTGAACCACTTCCATGCCCCAATTACTACTTTACATATATTTTAGAGTGAAAGACATCAAAGCATTATTTGAATATCTATAGAGTCCTACCTATTTGCATCTTTGCTGTTCTCATGTAGTGCTAGCAGTTGAACCCAGGACCTCACACATCGAAGGCATATACAGTTGAACCCAGGGCCTTACACATAGAGAAAACACTCATCCTACTGAACCAATTTCCTGTCAGGAATAACCATTTGAACTGAACTTGAAGGATAAGTATGATTTGATCAAGCAAAGAAATGCTTTGAGATCAGTGTGGGATGCAGCGTATATTGAAAATTCATTCAACATATTTTCAATGTACCAAACATTTATGCATTTATAACGTATAGGTTAGTAGCATAAAGCCCTGCTTTTAAGTAAATATATGGTGTCAGGTGGCAATGAATGTTGTCCTAAGAAAACAATGCAACTCACTTGAGGGACAAGATGGGCTGCTTCTAAAGTAAGGAAGGTCTTCCTGTAGCTTTATTTGAGCAGACATCTTGATGAAGTAAAGCACCACACTGCATGGCCATCCCAGAGCAGAATGCTATAAAAGAGGAAATGGTTCTTACCAACACTTTTATGTTTGAGTGTGCTGAGGATGTTTCAATAATACCTAAAAGGTCTCTGGAGTGGCGTCAGAGAGGGAGAATTTGTAGTAAGTGTGGCCAGAGATCAGAAAGAGGCTGAGTTATGTGATACTTAGTGTGGTGGCAAGGAGTTGAGTTCACTTGCAAGAGAAATTGGACAACCAGACAGTTTCAGTTAGATGAGTGATAACTTTTCAGAACAACTCTGACTACTGTGAGGAGAATCAGGGTTGAAGAGGCAAAATATCAAGGAGGTTATTGCAGTAATCTAGAATTTTGAATACTTGGTAAGAAGAAAGAAAGGCTTTTACAACAACATTAAAACAACAAGGGCAACAAAAGGGAAAAAATAGCCTCCAGGAGCAATGGATTCGAGCACTGGCACTGTGCCCCAGTTAACCCTACAGCCAAAAAAAAAAGTATTTTAAAGTTGTCCTCTGTGGGAGGAAGAAAGAGAGGGGGTGGAGAGGATGTTGGGGTCCTGGTGTAGGATGATGGTGGGAAAGGATTTGCATTGAGGTTGAGAGTGTTTTTCAGACACCTGTCTTGGGAAGATGAGAAATTACCCATATGTTAGCAACTATACTATAAACCATTACCCTTCCCTCCAATAAAATAATGGGGGTTTTTTGTTTGTTTTTGTTTTATTTTTTAGTTCTGCTTAATATGTGGTTAGAAGCCATTCTAGGAGTAGCTAGGCAGTGGCTCACCCAGTTGAGTGTACATGTCCCATGTGCAAGGATCTGAGTTCAAGTCCTGTCCCCACCTATAGAAGGGAAACTTAGTGAATGGTGAAGCAGTGCTGCAGATGTCTGCTGTTTTATCTACCCCTCCCCTCCCAGTTATTTTCTGTCTCTAAAAATAAATATACTCAAAAAGTATTTTTAAAAAATATTTCGGGGGGTGGGGCTATAGCGCAGTGGGTTAAGCACATGTGGCGAGAAACGCGAGGATCCCAGTTCAAGCCCCCAGCTCCCCATCTACAGGGGAGTCGCTTCTCAAGTGTTGAAACAGGTCTGCAAGTGTCTGTCTTTCTCTTCCTCTCTCTATCTCCCCTCATCTCTCAATTTCTCTCTGTCCTATCCAACAACAACATCAGTGGTAACAACAGAGGCAACAAAATGGGAAAAGATGGCCTCCATGAGCAGTGGATTTGTGGTGCAGGCACCAAGCCCCAGCAATAACCCTGGAGAACAAAAAAGAAAATAAGAGAAAAAAGAAAAGGACAGGAAAGAAAGAAAAAATATTTCTAGTATACTCTAGGAAGGTAATAATTTTAGGAGGAGGGGGTAGTGATAATGTCAGAACTCATTTTTAGGAAAAATAATTAGTAGTATTTATGTTAGGTTTGGTGTAAGAGAAACTACCACAGTTTGTTGTAGTTGGAAATAATTTGTATTTCTTTGCATATAGAAAGACAAAAGCAGCTTACTGGAAGACATCAAAAGATTAAAGCAAGACAAACAAGCTCTTGAAGTAGACTTGGAGAAAATGAGGAAAGAGAGAGACCAAGCCAAAGACCAGGTTGCTTATGCCACAGGTAAAACACTTAAGCTATAGTTTACCTTTATTTCACAACAATTCTAATTTTTACTTAATTTTTTAATTTTATTAGTGATTTATTATTGATTTACAAAATTATGAGATAACATGGGTATAATTCCACACCATTCCCACCACCAAAATTTTGTGTCACCATTCCCTCCATTAGAAACTACAGCAGTTCTCCCAAGGTTACAGATATAGGTTGACTATTACTTCTGTAACTATCTATCTCTAGTTATATATATTTGGCAGTTTTTTCTATGGTCCTGCCTCTATTCCTTTCTCTTTTTTAATTTATTTATAGAAAATAAAAAATAGAAAATGTCAACAAAATTGTATAGTAAGAGAGGTAAATTTCCACACATTTCCCCCCACCAGAGTTCCATATCCCATCCCCTCCATTGGAAGCTTTCTTATTTATCTCTGGAAGCATGAACCCAGGGTCATTATGGGGTGCAGAAAGTGGGAGGTCTGGTTTTTGTAGTTGCTTCTCCACTGAACATGGACATTGACAGGTTGATCCATACTCCCAGCCTGTCCCTATCTTTCCCTACTGGGGCAGAGCTCTGGAGAAGTGGAGTTCCAGGGTACATTGGTGAAGTTGTCTGTCCAGGCAAGTCAGGTTAACATGGTAGCATCTGCAACTTGGTGTTTGGAACATGTGTTCCTTTGCTTCCTCCTTTCTTGGGGGACTTGGTGCATTAGTTCTTGTAAGATGGGGTTGATTGTGGCAAATTCCTTTACTTCTTGAATATTTCAGAAGACCTTTATTTTTTCCTCATATTTGAAGGATAATTTTGCAGGATACAATATTCATGGCTGGAATTCCCTTTCCTTTAGAACTTTGGATATTTCATTCCACTCTCTCATTACCTCTAGAGTTTGTGAAGAGAAATCTGATGAAAGTCTTATAGCTTTGCTTTTGTAACTTCTTTCCTTTCCCTAGAAGCCAGCAGTTTTTTCTTTGTCATTGACTTTTGATAGTTTTACAATAATGTGCCTTGGCATTGGTCTTTTTGTATTTACAAATCTGGGTGATCGTTCTGTCTCTTGAATGAGAATGTTCTGTCTCCGAGTCCACAGGCAGAGCCACTAATCTAGCCAGACTTTGTGAATGAGAATGTTCTGATGGTTTCTTAAGTGAGGGGAGTGTTCAGCTAAAATTTCTCTGAAAATGGATTCTGGGCCTTTGGCCTTGTCTTCCTTCTCAGATATACCTGTCACTCTTATATGGGATCTCTAGATGGAGTCAGCAGTTTCAGAGAGTTGCTTCAGTCTTTCTGAACCATTCTTCTCCCTCATCTTTGAATTGAAAGAGTGGGTTGGCTGTATCTTCTAGAATGGAGATTATTTCTTCTGAATGTGTAGATCTATTTCCTAAGCCGCCTTCTACCTGGGCATGGATTGACTGAAGTTCTTCTTTCAAGATTTGAAGATACTTAAGTTCCTCTCTTGTTTGTTTTAATTCCATAGTAACAGGCTCTTTTAATTCTTGTTTAAATTCTTGGATAGTCCTCATAATGAGTTCTGTGTAGTCTGTATCTGAGAGTCTCTAAATCTGTGTATTACTTGGGTTTCCTCTCATTTCTGCCTGGCTGATGTGCAATTTTTTTGCAAGTTATTGATGGCCAGCAGGTGGTGCTATTGTGATCTCTAGGTTTCTCTGTTTTGTATCATCTGCAATGGGTGGGATGGGGTGGAAGGGTGGTTGCTTTGGGCTGTCTTGTGATCACAAATGCCGTTTTATATTGTGTCCTTGCCTTAAATTCAGAAGGCTAGCCCCCCACCCACCCACCCACCAGTCAAAGACTGAGAGGTTTTAAGCCCCTGTCTCTTTTCTTCCAGCCCTAGAAACAATGTTACTTGCTTGCTGTGCTTAAAGTGAAATCCCCAAAATGGCGCAGGGCCTGCACTTCCCAGAGCTCTGGTTTGACTTCCCTGTTCAACCCTTGCCCACATCCCTTTTCACTCCAATTGCAAGCGTGTACCCACCTGAGGCTACAGAACTTTCAGCTGTAGATTATGACTTCAGTTGGGTCTCTTGTTGTATTTATTTATTGATTTGGGAGGAGCAGTGATTTCTCCTTTTATTTTTCTTTAACTCAATCTTACAGTTCTAATTTTTAGTTTAAGTATTAACATTTGAATGATAAAATTAAAGCACTTCCTGTAAGAGTGTTACCATTTTAGAAATGTTTTTTAAATTCATTATTAATAGGTATGTACATTTTGATTGGTTTTAGAAGGACTAATCATAAAATAGAAAAAGAAAATCATGGGTGATTTAAGGTTGTGGTATTTTATGTTAGCTGTTTATTTTTCTGTCATGTAAATTGTCACCTTCCTGTGGTCATGATCTGCCTTTTTTATCCTTGGGTCGGAGGCAGAAAGACTTAACGTATTTGTCAGATGAGCAAATCATACTGTATTTTGTAGAAGACTCAGATAAATCTGGCATTCCCCACCAAGGCAAAGGAGAGTAAGAAAAATGCGGCAACATTTACTGTTTCTTAAAACCACAACTGAATCAAGATAGAGTTAGAAAAGAGTTTTCAGCAGGGAGTGGTATTTTGAGTGGGGTTTTTCTCAGGTGTTTTTCATGAGCTTGTTAATGGACAAATGTACCTGTGAAGCAAAACAGCTAGCAGAGCACAGAACGGAAAGGCCTTGTTTGCCAGAGTAAAGATCTCCACTCTGTCTTGTAACATTGAGGGTAAACTATGAGCAATAAAATCTATACCTGTTTATAAGAAAAATCACATTTGCTTTCCTCATCTGTAAAATAGAGTAAGTAGTTAGTACCCATCTTATAAGTTTATTGATATAAGCATATCATGTGTGGTAAGCTTTCTCTACCATCACTGTATTTCAGCATAACTAGCTGGCGTCTGATTCTTCATTCTTGTTATTGCTAATATGCAACATTTATTTTCCCATGCATGCATGCAACTTTTATAATTAGAGTCCACTGGAAAATTGTTGATTTATGTTTTTATTTTTTTTTTAATATTTTTAAAAATTATTTATTTATTACTGGATGGAGACAGACAGGAATTGAGAGGGAAAGGGAAGAGAGTGAGAAAGGCAGAGAGACACCTATAGCCCTGCTTCACCACTCATGAAGCTTTCCCCCTGCAGGTGGGGTGAACCCAGGACCTTGTGCACTGTAGTGTGTGCACTTAATAAGGTGCACCACCGCCTGGCCTCAATTGTTGATTTAACTGTTAATTGGAAAAAAAAAATCAATGTAGTTAACTTGCTACAAATTGAGGGTTTGGACTATGCACACAATCTCACCTCCTTTTACTAGGCACCTAACAAATTAAACTAGGCACCACCTGGCAAATATCAGTTGTTTTTTGCTTTCTGTATATTTATAAGGCTTCTTTTAGAACAGTGCTGTTTATTTAAAATCTTTAAATTTCATTCAGTTTCATATTTTGAAAAATTATATTCATGTTGTGTTACTTTATCTTTTTGGGGGGAATTCTTTATATTTTTTTAAAGAAATCTCTCCTTTTTTTATTATCTTTATTTATTGGATTGTGACAGCCCGAAATCAAGAAGAAAAAGGGGAGATAGTGAGGGAGAGAGAGACATACATGCAGCACTGCTTCATCACTTGCAGAGCTTTCCCCATGCAGGGGGGACCAAGGGCTCGAATCAGGGTCCTTGCCCATTGTAACCTGTGCTCAGCCAGGTGCACCACCACCCAGCCCTGTTACTTTATCTTATAGGTGAAAAACTGTATGAAATAAAAATTTTAGAAGAAACCCATAAACAAGAAGTCACTCGTCTCCAAAAGAGATTACAGTGGTATGCTGAAAATCAGGAACTTCTGGATAAAGATGCAATTAGGCTTAAAGAAGCAAATGAAGAAATTGAGAAGCTGAAGCTTGAGGTAACCATTCAGAATGTGTTTTCTTCCTTTTATTTATTTTTTTCTGCCTCCAGGGTTATTGCTGGGGCTTGATGCCTGCACCATAAATCCACTGCTCCTGGAGGCCATTTTCTCCATTTTGTTGCCTTTGTTGTTATTGTTAGTATTGCCATTGCTGTTGTTGTTGGATAGGACAGAGAGAAATCAAGAGGGGAGGGGAAGACAGAGAGGGGAGAGAAAGATAGATACCTGCAGACCTGCTTCATTGCTTATAAAGTGACGCCGTGTAGGTGGGGTGCTGGGAGCTCGAAACCTAATGCCAGTCCTTGTGCTTTGCACCATGTGCACTTAACCCACTACCCTACTGCCTGGCCCCCCAGAATGTACTTTTTGTAGATGATGCCTGTTAGTTTCAGCAGTCAATTCCATATCATCTTACATGTCACTGAATCAGTACTATAAACTATATTAGCTAAAATATTCAGATTTGGGAGTTGGGCAGTAGCGC
This sequence comes from Erinaceus europaeus, assembly GCF_950295315.1. NCBI lineage: Eukaryota > Metazoa > Chordata > Mammalia > Eulipotyphla > Erinaceidae > Erinaceus > Erinaceus europaeus. The sequence continues at coordinate 27,111,112 of NC_080174.1, read as the reverse complement.
AGCGGGTTAAGCGCAGGTGGCAGCTCAAGGATGTAAGACTCCCGGTTCTAGCCCCTGGCTCCCCACCTGCAGGGGAGTCACTTCACAAGTGATGAAGCAGGTCTGCAAGGTGTCTGTCTTTCTCTCCCCCTCTCTGTCTTCCCCTCCTCTCTCCATTTCTCTCTGTCCTATCCAACAACAACATCAATAACAACAACAATGAAACAACAAGGGCAACAAAAGGAAATAAATATTTTAAAAAAAATTCAGATTTTGGTTTTCAAATACTTTCAAGTGTATATTCTGTTTTATATTAAATTGAAGAGAGTTCAAGCTCTTTATCACGATTTTTCAGGTTCCCATGTAGTGGAAGTTCTGTCTACCTCTTCAGCCTATTTGGTCCCACACTTCCCCTGGCTGCATTATTCCAGCTCACCACATCTTTCTTTGAACATTCAAATTTATTCTACTTGTTGCATTGGTCTGGAAATATCTGGCCTCAGTTTTCAGTGTCTCACTCTTTGAGTCTCAACTCCAATTTCTTCCCCAACTTTCTTAGCTGCCAGTCTCACCCCCTCTGACACTCCCTTTCTCTCCCTTCATTCTGTTTTATTTTCTATGGAGAACAAAAAGAGCTTCAGGAAATTGTTTACTTACTTGACTAGCTTATGGGTAAGCACTAAAAGAGCAGGGATCTCAGTTGCCAGGTTTGCCCGCTATATGTCCAGCACAGTGCCTTATCTGAGAACTCACTGAATGAACTCACATTCTACTTTTTCTTCTTGGTATATCTATGCTATGTTACAGACTTCTATACCGTGTTCTTTAATCTTTAGGTTGAGAAACTAAAAGCCGAATCTGGAAGTCCATCTATTCAGCAAAAGATACGTTTAAAAGACAGAGCAGCTGATGCCAAAAAGATTCAGGATCTAGAGCGACAAGTATGTATTATGAGTAAATTTTTATTAAGGCATTTTATGTATAGTACACTTTGTCTTTTTGTTTCAGGAATTCTTTAAAGTTGTAGTCAAACTCCTGGAAATAGTTTTTATATATTTATTTCAATAATAGATTATTCCTAATTTAAATATACAGATTAATATAAGTAGCAAATAGAATCACTATGAAATATACTATATATATATATATATAGAGAGAGAGAGAGAGAGAGTATTTAGAATAATGTACCTTTAAGAGAGACTAGACCTCTTGTTGAGAGGTTATTTTTGCCTTCTAGGTTTGTTAGACATCAGGGAAGACACAAAATTTTAAATTCTGGACATATAGTTAGGATTCTCTATTAACTTTACATCTAATTCTCGAATTCTACTGAATAGGTACAATAGATGAAAGGCAAATGGGAACAGAGACTTGAGTTTAGAACCTATTACTAATACTTAGAAAGTTTTACAAAACACTCTGGAATCAGAACATTGAGATTCCAAAGAACCCAGAACATTTAGGCCCCAAAGAATTCATAATCTTGAATTTTTTAACTTTTTATTAATAATAAAGAAACACTGACAAAACCACAGAATAAGAGGGGTGCAGCTCCACACAATTCCCACCAGCAGAACTCCACATCCCATCCCCTCCCTTGGTAGCTTTTCTATTCTTTAACCCTCTGGGAGTATGGACCCAAGGTCATTGTGGGATGCAGAAGGTGGAAGGTCTGGCATCTGTAATTGCTTCCCTGCTGAACATGGGCGTTGACAGGTCGATCCATATTTCTAGCCTGTCTGGGCTTTGGAGAAGGTGAGTTCATTGTTCTTAATAGCTACATAGTATTCCATTGTGTATATATACCACAGCTTTCTCAGCCACTTATCTGTTGTTGGGCACCTGGATTGCTTCCAGATTTTAGCTATTATAAATTGTGCTTCTACGAACATAGGTGTTCACATTTCTTTTTGGTTGGGTATTATGGAGTCCTTAGGGTATATCCCTAGGAGAGGAATTAGTGGATCATATGGAAGGTCCATTTCTAGCCTTGTGAGAGTTCTCCAGACTGCTCTCCACAGAAGCTGGGCCAGTTTACAGAATTTCCACTGGCAGTGCAAAAGAGTTCCTCTGTCCCCAAAGCGTCTCCAGCATTTGTTGCTGCTGTCCTTTTTGATGTATGCCATTCTTGCAGGAGTGAGATGGTATCTTAATGTCTTTATTTGAATTTCTCTGACAATCAGCGACCTGGAGCAATTTTTCATGTGTTAGCTTTTTGGATCTCTTCTATAGTGAATGTTCATATCCTTTGCCCATTTTTGGATGGGGTCATTTGCTTTTTTGTTGCTAAGTTTGCTGAGCTCTTTGTATATTTTGGTGATTAGTGTCTTGTCTAATGTATGGCATGTGAAGATCTTCTCCCATTCTGTGAGGGGTCTCTTTGTTTGGGTGATGGTTTCTTTGGCTGTGCAGAGCTTTTCAATTTGATGTAGTCCAACTGGTTTGTTTCTGCTTTACTCTTCCTGTTTGTTTCATCAAAGATGTCCTTGAGGTTTAGATGGAAAAGTTTTCCACCAATGTTTTCCTCTAAGTATTTGATAGTTTCTGGTCTAACATCCAGGTCCTTGATCCATTTGGAGTTGATTTTTGTTTCTGGTGAGATAAAGTAGTTCAGTTTCATTCTTCTGCATGTTTCAACTCAGTTTTCCCAGAACCATTTATTGAAGAGAGCCTCCTTCTTCCATTTAATACTTTGGCCCCGCTTATCAAAGATTAGATGTCCATCCCATCGGTGTGGGGGTTTAGTTCTAGGCTTTCAGTTCTGTTCCACTGGTCTGTGTGCCTATTTTTGTTCCAGTAACAGGCTGTTTTGATGATGGTGGCCTTATAATATAGTTTGAGATCTGCGAGTGTGATGCCTCCATTTCTGTTTCTTTTCCTCAGGATTGTTTTCGCAATTCTAGATGTTTTCTGGTTCCAGATAAATGATTGTAGCTTTTGTTCTATTAAAGGAGCTTGGTGGAACTTTGATGGGTATCGCATTAAATTTGTATATTGCTCTGGGGAGAATATTCATTTTGATGATATTTATTCTTCTAGTCCATGAGCATGGGATGTCTTTCCATTTCTTGGTATTAGTTTCTATTTCCTTGAATACTGACTCATAGTTTTTAGTATACAAGTCTTTCACTTCTTTGGTCAGCTTTATTCCCAGGTATTTTATTGATTTTGCTGTAACAGTGAATGGGAGCGATTTCTGGATGTTTTCTTCTTCATATTTGGTGTTTGCATAGAGAAATGCCACTGATTTTTGTACAGTGATTTTGTAGCCTGACACCTTGCTATATTGCCTAATAACTTCCAGTAGTTTTCTGCTGGATTCTTTATATATATTATCATATCATCTGCAAATAGTGAGAGCTTGACATCTTCCCTTCCTATCTGTATTCCTTTGGTTTCTTTCTCTTGCCTGATTGCTATGGCAAGAACTTCTAATATTATGTTGAAGAGTAATGGTGATAATGGGCAGCCCTGTCTGGTCCCTGGTCTGAGGGGGAGTGCTTTCAGCTTCTATCCATTGAGTATAATGTTTACTGTAGGGTTGCTATATATGGACTCCACGATCTTGAGGGATTTCCCATCTATTCCCATTTTTGTAGTGTTTTGAGTGTGAATGGGTATTGAATTTTTGTCAAAGGCTTTCTCTGCATCTATTGAGATATCATGTGGTTTTGATTTTGCTTTTATTGATGTGGTGAATGACATTGACTTATGTATGTTGAACCATCCTTGCATTCCTGGGATAAATCCCATTTGGTAGTGATGAATAATCTTTTTGATATGTTGCTGTATCCGGTTGGCCAGGATTTTGTTCAGTATTTTGGCATCTATGTTCATCAGAGATATTGTTCTGTAGTTTTCCTTTTTTGTTGTGTCCCTATCTGCTTTTGCTATCAGGGTGATGTTGGCTTCATAGAAGGTGGAAAGGAGTGTTCATGTTTCTTCGATCTTATGGAAAAGCTTTAGAACTATGGGTATTAGCTGTTTCCTGAAGGTTTTGTTGAATTCATTTGTGAAGCCATCTGGTCCAAGACTTTTGTTGTTGAGAAGATTCTTAATAACTATTTTTATTTCTTTGTCTGTGATTGGTGCATTTAGGTTTTGTGTTATGTCGATTTGAAAAGAATGTGTATTCCAGTTTTTTTGGGTGAAGAACTCTGAAAATGTCCAGGAGGTCTAGTCTGTCCATCTCTTCATTTAATTCTCTTGTTTCTTTGTTGATTGTCTGTTTCATTGATCTAAGTGTGAGAGTGGGGTGTTAAAATCTCCCACTATTATTGTATTACTGTTGATTTTTTTTGTAGTTCTTTCAGTAGGTATTTGATGTATTTAGATGGGCCCTCATTGGGTGCATAGATATTAATACTTGTTAAATCTTCTTGGTTGATTGATCCTCTAATCATTATGTAATGGCCTTGCCTATCTTTTATTACTTCATTTAATTTAAAATCTATTGAGTGAGAGATGAGAACAGTTGTCCCCGCCTTTTTTTTTTTTTTTTTTTTGGTCCATCTCTTCACATTAAGCCTGTGTTTGTCTTGTTGGGTCAGATGGGATTCTTGCAAGTACCATATGGTTGGGTTGTGTTTTCTGACCCATCCTCCCACTCTGTGCCTTTTAATGGTTGAATTTAAGCCATTGACACTTATTGATATTATGGATTTAATGTTTTGTAGTGCCATTATTTTACAATTTTTTATTTTCTCTGATTTATTTCAGGTATTATGGTGATGTTCTTGTTTATAAGATATCTTTTAGAATCTCTTTCAGGGCAGGCTTGGTGACAGTTGCCTCTTAACTGTTGTCTGTCTAAGAAGGTTTGATCCCTCCATCTAGTTTGAATGAAAGTCTAGCAGGATATATTATCCTTGGTTGAAACCCTTTTCCATTCAGCGTTCAATAGATATCTTGCCAATCTCTTCTGGCTTTTAGAGTTTGAGTGGAGAAGTCTGCTGATAATCTTATGGGTTTTTCCCTTGTATGTGACTTTTTGTTTTTCTCTAGCAACCTTTAGGATCCTTTCTTTATTCTTGCTACTTTTCATTGTAACTATGATGTATCTTGGTGTCTTCAGGTCTGGGTTGATTCCGTTTGGGACTCTCTGGGCCTCTTGAATCTTAATGTTCTTTCTGTTGTTCAGGTCTGGGAAGTTTTCTTTTATTATTTCCTCTAGAATGTTTACTTCCCCTTCCTCTCCTTCTTCCTCTAGCAGGCCAATTATAAATGTTACTTCTTTTAAGATCATTCCACATGTCTCTGTTGTTGTTTTCAGTACCTCTCAGTCTCTTTTTGAGCTCTTTTACCTCTTTCTTAGTTTTATCTAGCTCCTCCTCTGTCTGGTTAATTCTGTTTTCTGCTTCTGTTCGCCTGCTTTCCCTTCCCTCAGCTTCTTTCTTCAGTTCAGTTATACTATTAGCTTTTTCTGCTAATTGACCTTTTAGTTCAGCTACTTCAGCTTTCAGTTCTATTAATTACCTTGAGGTAGCTTGTGTTTTCCTTGAGGGTCTCATCTGTTGTTTCCCTAATTCTGATAGCCCTTTCCTCCATGGTTGTCTTCAATTTTGTGATTATTAGGTTTGTTATTGCTTACATACTTTTCTTATCTATGGTTACTTCTGACTGATTTGGAGTTTCTTCTGGGCTCCTGTCTTTATTCATTGTGGTAGCAGTTTTATTTATTCTTGATTTAACCATTTTCTTTTTATTGATGTGTTTTTTATTTTTCTGTTATGTCATTCTTCAGTTGTTGTGTTTTGACTACAAGCCACACTATATTAAATACTTTTATGACAATTGTAGTCACCCAACCTCAGAAATTACAGCAATCGTAACTTAAGCAAGGATTGATGCAGTTCAACCAAACCAGTTAGCCAAAAAACAGCTCCAGTCCAAGAAAAAATAGCAACCAAAGCCAAAGGAAAAAAGGGAAAGCAAGAGTAGACAATTATACAAATCTACTGTCCACTGTAAATTTTAGGGATAGCAAGAGGAGAAAAGAAATTAGAAAAGAGAGACACGCACAGAGAGAGTCCACTCTGAGTCATAGTTCTTCCCCAAAATAATTCACAAACGAGTATTAGTGAATTCAGAAATCTTAAGAAGGAGGAAGGAAGAAAAGAAGACAAGAAAAAAAAAAAAGAGCAATGAAAGGAAAGTTGTTTTTCTTTTTTTTAATTAGGTAGGAGGAGGAAGAAAGGAAAGTTGAGAGAAGAAGTAGAGAGAGACAAGTTCCTCTCAAACTGGATAGGACACCCAGTCACCTAGCAATGGAGAAAACAACAGTTAATTTTGGTCAACCTGAAGAAGGAGGGGACAAAAGGGACACACTAATATAATAATAGTAATAAAATAGAATAGAATAAAAAACCCTAACAGTCAGTATGCAGCTTGGAGCACTCCAGATTTGCTGCAAGCAGCCTGAGCAAAGACAACCAATTGTAAGAAGTATCCAAAAAAAGAAAAGAAAAAAAAAAAAACTCCAAGTAGTGTTTCCCAGGCAGGGATGGGGTGAGGCTCTGATTGGTCAGGCATTTTGTCACTTAAATAGAGCTCCAGCCACTTAGAAAAAAAAAGAGAAGGCAAACAAAAAGGAAAAGGTTTGGAATGACACCCCTAGTGAGCCAGGAATCTTGATAAAGAAAATAGGTCAGCAGGGAGCCTGCTAGGAGATGCTGTTCAGACCTTGGGGGCTGGTTCAGGGGTTTGGGGGAGCAGTGAGCTTCAGAAATAATCAAAATTTCCTTTCTCTTTCTCCCTGGCCTAACCCAAGAGTGGTCTTACCATTAGGACCCCTTATTCACCCTCCTCCTGATGGCCCAGTATCCTACCCTATTCAGAGAATCCCCAGTCACAAGCTGCTGTTTGTTTGAGCTCACACCAGCTGCTGCTTGCAAGTCACCATCTTGGCTCCACACACCGCCCTTTTTTTTTTTTTTTTTTAAACCAGAGCATTGTTCAGCTCTGGTTTATGGTGGTGCTAAAGGTTGAACCTGGGTCTTTGGAGCCTCAGACATGAAGTTCTCTTTGCATAACCGTTATGCTATCTACCCCCCACCACTCTTATAATCTTGAATTCTCTCACTCACTGTTTTCATGGTCAGTGTAACTACATATCTTTCCAAGATATAGTATACTTATCAATATAAGGATTTTTTTATTAAAATGCTTGGTTTGTGTGGATTATTAAATTTTTCCTCCAGTTTCTTATAAGTTCATTTAAATAATGTGGTATTCGTATTCATAGATAAATATAAAACAAAGTAAGAATTTCCAGCTGAGGGCTGATGAAATAGCTCACTTGGATAATGTACTGCTTTGCCATGTACATGTCCCAGGTTCAAACCCCATGTGCATAGCATTGAAGGAAGCTTTTATGTTATGATCTCTTTCACTTTATCCCTCAGTCTTTCTACCTCTGTGTATCTTATAAGGGATCCAGACCTGTAGTCATGCCATGATACTTACATATGTAGCTATTATTTCATCATAAATCCAAAACTGTGAGGTCACCACCTGATTCAATATTACCCTAGTTTTATGAGAAGAAACTTAAGCAAAAATTAACTGTTATAGGACCTGCTCGTACATTAAAAGGTATGATTTGATAGCTGTGTCCACTGACAAGAAAGGAACATGAAAGATATAGTTTGAAGAAATTCTATTTTATTTATCTGTTATATAACTGTAGTCTAAGATTGCTTGCATTTTATTTTGATTAGCCAGTGCAGGGCTATGAGAAAAATAAGGCCAAAATCATCACTAGATGACTTTAAGAGAAGTTGTATAGAATGGAATGTATGAGAGTGAAAGAATAAACCATGCTTATTAGTAACAAAATTGAGACTGAAAATAGCAATACATATTGACCAGAAATATACTATAGTATTAATAATTGCCTTCTTAATAAATTCATTAAAATTTATTGGTTTATGATCTATATCTTTCTAAAGTATTATTTGTTATCATTGTTTAATTTCATGTTACATGTACATTTCATCTTACTGTTCCCATAAACATTTCTATCCTAATGACTTTAAACCTTATTAAGTATTAATCTGTGATAACAAAATTATATCCCAATATAGCTCAGATAATTTTAGAGTCATATTCTGAGATAACTTGGTTATCAAATAAAATCATTCATTTTCTAAGTCTCACATAGATAAAAATGAGGCTAAGTGTGTGCTATAGTGAAAGTTTCAAATTCTATAAATTCATTCATGCTTCTGTTTTTAAGAACCAGTTCATAGTTTAGTGTATTGTAAAAGTTACCATTTATTTACATTATGTGATAACCATTCTAGTATTCGTTACCAAAGATTAATGTTACAAAGCAAAATTAGAGCTGCGGAGATAGCTTGGCCTGTTAGAGCACTAGCTTGCATGCCTAAGGCTGTCCCTGTCTCCACCTCTAGCCAGAGTGTTGTCCTTTCTCTCCTTTCTCTCACTCTCATAATAAATCAATCATTTAAAAACAAATAAGGAAGATATAAGTAAAATTAATTTTTCTCCAAAAATGTAATATACACTTCAGGATATCAAAATTAGGCTGAATTTTTTAATTAATATAGTAATTATGGATATGTTAAAATAAGTGATTTTTAAAAATCTAAATCTCCTTTTAATATAAATATGTGTGTGTTTTATTATGCTTACATCTAACTTGAATAAACTACAGTTTTAATAATGCCAGAGGAAGCAAAGCTTTCAAAACTATGCTGATGGACCAGATCATAAATATTTATATGTGAATATATCTCAATTTATGATACACCTATGAATGTGAGGCATTTTTGTGAGTGGGTATATTTGCTGTTACCTTCACAAAGCATGAGCAATTCTTAGTTTATAAATGGGATTTTTAAGCACCAGCAGCCCATCTTACTTGAGGAAAGGTATGAGTTCAAATCATCTAGTTTATTTTTCCATTATTATCTTAATTGATTGAATATAGATAGTCAGAAATCGAGAGAGACAGGGGTGGTAGAGAGAGAAAGACAAGAGAGACACCTGAAACACTGCTTTCACCACTCTCAAAGCTTTCCCCCTGTAGATGGGGGCCAGGAGCTGGAACTCAGATCCTTGAACATTGTAACATGTGCACTCAGCCAGGTGTGCCACCACCCAGCCCCCAAATTATCTAGTTTTTGACATAATATAGATCTCACCATATGCTGGGGACTCTGATACACATGTTAGCAAGATGAATGTCATATGATTTTTCCATTAACTGTATCAACCCCATTTTATCAGTAAAGACAGACTTAGACTGAACAGTTGATATACATACTAAAACAGGTGACACAAGCTATTTCCATATATATTTTAGCCATTCTATTAGACTTCCCTTTAGGTACTCTTTTATATCCTGTTCAGACACTCAAAGATTGTTAACGGAGCATTTAGCTTTTTGATATGTTTTACTAAAATACATAAGCTAACCATCATACCTTTAACAAAATTGGATAAGCAACTATATGTCAAGATCTCATTTCTGTGGCCCCTCGTGCTGTTCATTATTACTAAAGGATGGTATAATATGTTATTAATAGATTAAATGAAGAGAGCAAAAGTTTGAAAGCTTTGCTTCCTCTGGAAACTTCACTAGACTTCTCTAAATGCTGTTTAACTTTCCGTTATCATTATGGGGGGGAAGTAATACTAAAATAGATCGGAAGAGAATTATGATGAGGAAGAGATTGTTGTAGGTACTTAGTAAGCTGTATGTTAATTGCAAAAAGTTATAATGTTTTCGATCACAATAGCATAAGCACTGTCATCTGAAGGCATCTAAGAAAGAGGGGGGATGAGGTTTCCCCTTAAACAAAAAAAAGAAAAACTCAGTGTATACTACTAGAATAGTATCAGTAGTATTTCCCAAGATCCATTTCAAATAAACCCAAGAGAATTTCTGTAAATTAACTAGTATTTAATTAAATTTGATACTATAAATTTTTAATAAGATAATAAGGATGTGAAGTTTGAAATTAAAGTGTGCTTCTGAGTATTTGATTCAGTCTTGAAATGAACCATAAACATCTCTTGGAAATCAATATATGATATAGCACAATCTAAATTTATACTGTAGCCTGATAATTATTATATATCTGTGACCTTGACATGTACAAAAATGTTTTCATAGGTTAAGGAAATGGAAGGAATTATAAAGAGAAGATATCCCAATTCTTTACCTGCTTTAATATTGGCTGCATCAGCAGCTGGTGATACAGCAGATAGAAATACAGTAGAATTTATGGAAAGAAGGATAAAAAAATTAGAAGCTGACCTTGAGGGCAAAGATGAAGAAGCAAAGAAAAGCCTTCGTACAATGGAACAACAGTTTCAGAAAATTAAAGTAAGTGCCTGGTAGCCATGGCCCTCAAATGGTCATTGGGGACTGAGGCCTTCCCACAGGCCTCCAGACCCTGGTGTATCACATCCCTTCTGCATGTGTTCATAGTGACATATTCACAGTTATCCTAGGACACTAAGACTGTTGCCGATTTTGCTCCTCACCAGATTGTGAGCTACTTGAAGGCAGCAATTGAGTTTCTCTGTCTTGATTATAGAGCAGTTTTGGTTCAATAAATAATGATGATGAATGAGCAAACACTATTGGTACCTCCCTCCTTTACAATAAACTATATTGATTATTTAGTCTAAAGCTCAAGTACTCAAATTCCAAACTGGTTTATTCCTTTAAGATTTCTAAACTAGAAGTTTATGTTAGAAAAGTTGGAAAATGTGCTATTTCTCAATGACTTTAGTACCCCTCCATATTTTACCTATTTATCCTCAAAGAGTTTTTCAGTTTTCGTGGAAAGAGGTACTAAATAATGAGGTTGTATGGTTTTAAAATAAGTTTAGTTTAAGTTGATTGTGGTTTAAAGCACATGTATAATTTAATGTTTATGAAGCAGCATTTGTTATGAAAGTGCATGACATAAATGGGGACTACATAGTGTACCCTTCAAAGATTAAGGCTTGATAATGTGTGACTGACTGGGTCAAAGTTGATGGAATTAGCACATATAGTGGATGCCTATAAGAAGAAATAGGTCAGTCCTGGTAGGAATATAGGGCTACAATAGATGATGAAATGTTTAGCAGTGACTTGACATTTTATGGATCCTTTTTCTCAGATTCAGTATGAGCAGAGACTAGAGGAGCAGGAACAGCTACTTGCCAACGAATTGAAGGAGGCACCCCAGAACCAAGAGGACAATTCCTCCAGGGTCAAAGCCTTAGAGAAGGAACTCAACGACCTTAAGGAAGCCCATCAAATCACTATAAGAAACCTTGAGGCTGAGATCGATATTCTTAAAAATCAGAATGCTGATTTAGAACACAAGAAAAATGATAAAGATGATAAAGATTTCCAGTCTATAGAGTTCCAGGTAGAACAGGCACATGCTAAAGCGAAACTGGTACGACTCAATGAGGAACTGGCTGCAAAGGAGCGAGAAATACAAAACCTTTCAAAAACTGTGGAGAGGCTTCAGAAGGAGCGGAGAGTGATGCTTTCCAACCAGAACTCTAAGGCTAGGGAGGAGGCGACTCCAAAAAGGGTGAAGAAAGATGTTTTGCTTCCAGGTAAAGGCAATGCTGACTCCTTCCCTGGAAGCCTGAATGGCAAACTTTACCAACCATATATTTTTATGGATTCCGATATTTCAGAGGTCTTACAAGAAAACAGCAGATTAAAACATGAACTAGACGGGTTAATTCTGGAAAGGAATGAACTGAAGAAGAAATCTGAAGTAGCGGTGAACCAACTTGAAAATTCTATGAGAAGGTAAAAATGGGGATTTTTTTTTAAATGGGAATTTTAAAATATATGAGTATATAAGCATCGAAAAATATATTAATGTGTGTTTCCTCTGAATATCTTAGTTTAATCCAAAATTGGGTTTGCAACCAAATTGTAAGAATTCTATCACATTTCTGAGCATAGTACTGACTTAGAGTTGGATTTCTGAATGTTGGATGACCATATTATGATGAACTGAAACCTTTGTATGTGAATCCAGACCGTAACCTCAGGCTAACCAGTCTTGCCTTTTTTTTTTTTCCTTTTTTTTTTCCTTTTTTTTTTTTCCTTTTTGCCCTTATTGCTGGGTTGGGTTCTAGGTGCCTGCACCATGAATCCACTGCTCCGTGTGGCCATCTTTTTTCTATTTTTGTTTTTTAATATGACAGAGAGAAATTGCGAGAGGAAGGAAGACAGAGAGGGAAAGAGAAAGATAGTATAGACAATGTAAAAAAAGATGGCCACCAAGGGCAGTGGATTCATAGTGCAGGCACAGAGCCCCAGCAATAATCCTGGAGGCAAACTAACAAAAAACATGAATATGAGGAGTGGGCAGAGAGCTACCTCATTTGGTAGGATGCCTGTTTTGCCATGTGTGGTCCAGGTTCAAGTCCCCAGCATACCACAAGATAGATATTATAGCATCAGTTGAAACTTCAGTCTTGTGGTGTCCGTCTCCCTTTTCTTCTGTCTGAAAAAAAGTCACCCAGAGTTGTGCTTTACATGAGCACAGCCATGACAAAAACAAGCAAGCAAACAAGAAAAACCATGAATATCCTTTAAATTCTCCTATATCTGAGCCACTCTGCCCTTATTATCACTTAACTGAATTATCTGACTAAATTCCTTTACCTGAATCTCAACTTCCATCATTAACACTACTCTGTGGTCCCAGCTTGCCAGATTTCCATACTGTCTTTGTTTCAGTCTTGTTTGATGTCCTATGTCTTCCACAAAATATTTCTGAAAGCTCCTCAGGAAATGTCCTGCTCTCCCCTCCAGCTCCTCCTATATAATTTATAATATTGTAACCCCCCCAAAAAAAAAAACCACTAGTCATCTACCACCTTGAGGCTCCTAGAAAGCTGAATTTTTTTAATGTTTTTTGTATTTATTTCCTTGTGTTGCCCTTATTTTATTGTTGTAGTTATTATTGATGTTGTCATTGTTGTATAAGACAGAGAGAAATGGAGAGAGGAGGTGAAGACAGAGGGGGGGGGAGAAAGAGAGACACATGCAGACCTGCTTCACTGCCTGTGAAGCGACTCCCCTGCAGGTGGGGAGCCAGGGGATCAAATCGAGATCCTTATGCTGGTTGTTGCGCTTTTTATGCTTAACCCACTGCACTACTGCCCAACTCCCCTGAATTTTTTTAATTTCAGAAATTTTATTCTTAGAATGCTGTTAGTCCAAGGATCATATGTATAGACCAAAAACTGGCAGACTTTGCTTAGAGACAAAGCAGTAATGAGTCTGCAAAGGAACAACTATGATTATCCAGATAAGAATAATAAAGCAAGAAATCTGAATGTATCTTAAAAGATAAAGCATCAAGCTCCTTGCTTTAAATTCAGACAAAGCTTTTAGGGCCTTTGATTCCCTCAAAAAAAGTGAAACTAAAGTGAAAGACCCAGACAATAACATCCCACGCAACTCCTAGCTTTCTTGGCTTGAGAGCCTAGATAATTCAAGTTTCCCCTTAGAGTAAATAATAATGAACTCATGGAGTAATTATAAGAACTGATAGGCAGTAATGTATAAAACAGTAAATGTTGGGTCCTCTCTGCCTTCACTACTTTAATTGCTAAATCTCTTAAACTTTTTTTCCCCCCAATTTTATTGGGGTATTAATGGTTCACAGTACAGTCTTTGACACATAAGCACAACTCATCTCTTCTTGACTCACTCGTCCAACCTAGGGTCCCCCAACATATAGCAGGACCCAATATCTCTTCATCCCATCCCTTTCCCTCTGACTCCAGAATCCTTTACTTGGTACAATACACCACACCCAGTACAAGTTTCACCCAATGCTTTCCTTTACTATCCTTTTTTTTTTTAAATAAAAAAGTTCCCACCAGTGAGTGGGTCATTTGGTATTGATCCTTCTCTTTCTGGCTTATCTCACTCAACATACCTTCAACTTATTGCAAAGGAGATTATCTCATCATTTTATTAGCTTTATAGTATTCCATTGTACACACACACACACACACACACACACACACATACATACATACATATATCACACCTTTCTAAGCCACTCATCTGCCACTGAGCATCTGGGTTGCTTCCAAGTTTGGGCTATTACAAACTGTGCTGCTATGAACACAGGTGTGCATAGGTCTTTTTGGATAGATGTCTCGGTTTTTCCTGGGTATATCCATAGGAAAGGGATTGACACAGAAGTACAATTTCTCATCTTCCCATGATATATATCATACAGACTATACTCTCATTTTTTTTTTTTGTACTCACTCTGAATTTGGGCTTGAAGACCTACTCATGTGTGGTTTGCTTTTTATTTGCTCTCAAGGGTCAAGGAAGATACTTCAGCACACATAACATCTCTCCAAATATCTCATCAGAGGGAAATAGAGAAACTCCTTTGCCAAAATGCTGTCGAAAATTCTTCTTCCAAAGTAGCTGAACTAAATCGAAAAATAGCAACGCAAGAGGTAGACGACTTTACACAAACTTTTCTTTGATTTTAATTTCTTTTTTCTTCATTTTATTACTGTTATTTTATTACTGTTAGCAGAAAATTATTTACTTTGGAAGTATTTCAACTTCACTTCCTGAGACTGGTGACAGAAATGGAAAACATTATTGACTCAGAAAGAATGCCATTAACATATGTTTAACTATTCTGTTTCAAACTTTTGTTCATACATTTTTCAAATGAGCCTCTGGTAAGTATGTTGTGATGGATGACTAAAGAATATGTCTTATGTGATTGAGATTTTAATACTTGAATGGTTTCCTTTTTTTTTCTTTTTTTTAATTTAAGAAAGGAGACATTAACAAAACCATAGGATAAGAGGGGTACGACTTCACACAGTTCCCACCACCCGATCTCCATATCCCATCCCTTCCCCTGATAGCTTTCCCATTCTCTATCCCTCTGGGAGCATGGACCCAGGGTCCTTGTGGGTTGCAGAAGGTGGAAGGTCTGGCTTCTGTAATTGCTTCCCTGCTGAACATGGGCATTAACTGGTCGATCCATACTCCCAGTCTGCCTCTCTCTTTCCCTAGTAGGGTGGGTCTCTGGGGAAGCGGAGCTCCAGGACATATTGGTGGGGTCGTCAGTCCAGGAAAGTCTAGTCGACATCATACTGGCATCTGGGTCCTGGTGGCTGAAAAGAGAGTTAACATACAAAGCCAAACAAATTGTTGAACCATCATGGACCTAAAGGCTGGAATGGTGCAGATCCTTTTTTTTAACCAGAGCACTGCTCAGCTTTGGTTCATGGTGGTACACGGATTGAACCTGGGGCTATTGGAGCCTCAGGCATGAGAGTCTTTGCCTAACCATTATGCTATCTATCCCTGCCCATACGTGAACTTTAATACTGAGTCATCTCCCTCTACCAACTCCCATCCAACATGTCTTACTCATTCTTCTTTCTCTCTTTCATTCATTAGATAGTACTTCTGGATCATAGACAGTCTGGCACAGAATAAAATAATGAACAGGTTATATATAACTCTTGCTATTATGAAGCATAGTCTTCTCAGAATGAGGAGAGGATCTACCTTTTCTCAGATGTGTTTTTCTTCTTGGATTATATGTTTACCTCCTCACCGTATCTCTGAATGTCTACTGTGTGGCCTTTCCATTGTATTAACAAGTTGATTATAATTAAAATTGAATTGAGACTTGTTTTCAAATGGTATATCCAAATAAAGATTTTTATTTGCTTATGATAGTTTTACTGTTGACTTGGTATGAGTAAAGATTGTTTTAAAAAGCGAATATGGCACAATGTTAGCAGTTGTTAAATCAAATTGATAAACATGAATATTCATTGTGGTCTTCATCTTTTCTATAAGTCTTTTTTTTTTTCTTTTAAAGATTTTATTTACTGGGGGTTGGGTGATAGTACAGTGTTTAAGTGTAAATGGCACAAAGCACAAGGAATGGCAAAAGAATCCTGGTTCTAGCCCCCGGCTCCCCACTTACAGGGGATCACTTCACAAGCGGTGAAGCAGGTCTTCAGGTGTCTATCTTTCTCTCCCCCCTCTATCTTCCCCACCTCTCTCCATTTCACTTTGTCCTACCCAACAATAACAACAATAATAATAACCACAACAACAATAAAACAAAAAGGGAAAAAATAGCCTCCAAGAGCAGTGGATTCATGGTGCATGCACCAAACCCCAGCAATAAACCTGGAGGCAAAAAAAGAAAAGAAAAAATATTTATTAGTTAATAAGAAAGATAAGATAGCGTTAAAGAACCAGACATCACTCTGGTACATGTACTGCAAGGGACTGAGCTTAGGACCTCATGCTTGATAGTCCAATGCTTTATCAATTTTTAAATTTTATTTATTTATTACTGAATAGAAATAGAAACTGAGGGGGCTGGAGGAGAAAGAGAGAGAAAGAGACAGAAATGCCTGCAGCCCTGCTTCACCACTTGTGAAGCTTTTCCTCTGCAGATAGGGACCAGAGGCTTGAAACTGGGTCCTTGACACTGTAGCATGTGTGCTTAACCAGGTGCCCCACCACCCTGTCCCCAATCCAATGCTTTATCCACTGCACCATCTCCCAGACCACTAGCTCTACAGTTGTAGGTAACTTAGGTATTTAAAACTTATGTATACAAATATATTTTTAGAGCTACTTAAAGTTAAGCCCAGTATCAGAATTTGATCATCTTACAAATCTGAAACATTAAATTCTTAGGCTAAAGGAAATATGTATATGCAGAGCTAGATCTAATTAGAAAACTATTATTAGAAGTATTAGATCTGTTTTTCACCCTTGACATATTGAATCAATAGTGAGTTACAAGATAAGTTAATAGGAATATAATTGTACACCATCTGCCACCCAAGGTCTGTGCACCCCCACCCCACTCCATGTTCCCCTAGGTAGCCATTATAGTTTTCCCACAGTCTTGGATATAGGTTGACTTTTTTTGTTGCTGTGTGTTTGTTTTCATGTTCCTGCATTCAATTCTCTACATCCCACATATGAATGAAACCGCTCTGTAGTTGTCCTTTGCCTCCATACTTACTTCACTAAGCATAATCTCCAATTCCATCCATTTTATCCCAAAGAACACAATATCACTTTTTTATTGCTGAGCATTATTCCCTTTGTGTATATGTCCCATACCTTTTTTTTATTCAGTCATCTGTTGAAGATGTGCTCCCAGTGAACAAAATTTAAGGTGTTTTCCAAAAGTAACCATTTGGGCTGGGCAGTGGCACACCTGGTTAAGTGCATATAGTACCAAAAATAACCATTCATATAGCCTTGCAGGTAACTTCTAGCTTTTTCCTCTGTGGGACTGGGGTACCCGTGGACAATGTAAGCACTTTGACAATTGGTTATATATGAAGGAGCAGGCTGGGAGGAGATGGGAAAAGTGATGTCATTATGCCGTAGTGCAATAAATAAGTCATGTTCTCAAAGTTCTCAATAAATGTCAATAAATGTGAGTTAGATGAAAGGCAGCATAGTCTAGTAGTTAAAAGAAAAACTTTAGAGATAAGAAAGTTGTTGTTTTTTTCTTTCCTTAATGTTTGAAGTTTCTCAGTGAAAGTATGTATATATGTCAATTTCGTTGCAAAAGAAAATACAAGACACATTTGGTTTGCATGGATATTTTTAAATCTCTGTTTTCTTATTTCGTTGTTAGTGGGACTTTTTTTTTCTTTAATGATGTAATATTGATTTAAAAAATTACAAGAGAACAGGTGTACAAACAGGTAACTCTGTACCATTCCCACCACCAGAGTTCTGGAACCCCAACCCCTCTATTGGAAGCTACAGCAGTTCTCCCAAGGTTGCAGATATGGGTTAACTATTATTCTACAACTATCTGTCTAGATTTGTATATATTTGCCTTTTTTTTTTTGGCCTCCAGGGTTATTGCTGGGGTTCGGTGCCTGCACTACAAATCCACTGCTCCTAGAGGCCATTTTTTTCCCATTTCGTTGCCCTTGATGTTGCCCTTGTTGTTGTCATTATTGTTATTGTTGCCATTGATGATGTTGTTGGATAGGACAAAGAGAAATGGAGAGAGGAGGAGAGAAAGACACCTGCAGACCTGCTTCACCACTTATGAGGCGACCCCCCTGTGGTGGGGAGGGGGAGGGTGCTCCAACTGGGATCCTTAAACCAGTCCTTGTGCTTTGCGATACATGTGCTTAACCCTAACTCTGCCCTACCGGCCAACCCCCTATTTGCCCATTTTTTTTAAGTAACATCTTCTCCTTTCCAAGTCATACATACACCTATTACTACATGCAAATGCCCCTCCCTTTTTCCTCCTCTCTCTCTGGTTCCTGATAGAGTTGGAATTCACAGGCTTCTGGTCATTTCTCCCCTCTTTCTCCCCCACTGAGAGTATGGATCAAAATTATTTTTGGAGTGCAGGAGGTGGGAGTTCTGGCTTCTTTAATTGCTTGTCTACTACATGGGCATTAGCAGGTCAATCCATACCCAGTAGTGGGGCTTTTTTTAGATTAATTATTTTATGAGCGAGAAGAGCAAGAGACCAGAGGTCCACTTAGCATCTATGGTTCTAGGGATAAAAACTATGGGGCCTCACATAAGCCAAGTCTTGTGCCATACCTACAGAGCCACCCCACCCACGCAGCCACATAGCCACTAGTTTTGATCAAAACGATTAACCTACTCAATCAGAAAGTACGAAGATAATAGTAGCCACTTCACAATGCTTAGCCTTTATAAGAATTTATTTTAAAAGCCCTTGTAGGCCTTTAGAAGAAGAAACACTAGAGGTAAAGAAGCCAAGTAATTGCACATTTATTTGTAGCACATATAGCATTTACAAGGTGAAAGAATAATGAACTTAATTGAATGATCTTTTTTACTATTGCATTTTAGTTCTGTTAAAGACTTATTAAGAGAGAGGAGAGAAAAAAAAAAAGAGAGAGAGGAAGAAGAGAGAACCTGATTGTTGCTTCAGCACATGCTTGCAAGTCCAGTGCTGTAACCACTGGACCACTTGAATTCAATAGTTTTATATATAAGGATTCTTTTTACTTGTTAGGAGAAACAAAAATCATTAATTTATTTATATTTTCCAAATTATGTTTAAGGAAGAAGTTTATTAACTCGGTACTTCTATTTCTTAGGTACTGATAAAACATTTCCAGTATCAAGTTAGTGAGCTGCAAAACAAACAAGAGTCTCTTATAGCTTCTCAAATTCGAGAAGAAATCCTGCAAAGAGAGGTAAGAAATCACCAAAATATTGGGCTAACAGATTGCTTTTTAGCTATTTCTATCATATTCCTACCTCTTTATAATCTTTTTTACTTAAATATGCAAGGAGATACAGCCTGAAAGCATGACATATGCAATGAAAATATCATGAATTCGTTGATAAGTTTGAAACTTAAGGATTGTTATTTCAATGTTTATTGAGGATTTTTCTGGGTAGTGGGGAGATACGGACATTATTTTTTGTTGTTGTTGTTGTTGTTGTTGTTTGTTTTTTTGAGTATAAAATTGGATAGTTAAGGCCCTTTAGTATCAATTCTGACACTGTTGAATTAATTAAGAAAGAGTTAAAGCGGCCGTTGAATCACTAGTAACACTGTCATTTCCAGGAAATAGGTCTTCCTGGAAGCTCATCATTTTTACTACTCTTAAAATCCTTTGATTCTGGAAAGTGTGAAACAAAGATAAGCCATTCACTGTGCTCCTTGAATCATATACACCTTTATTTTATTTATTTTTTCATTCTGTCTCTTGCTTAATGATGGTCTGCCACTTAATAAGCCATATATTCATGATATTTTAACCCAGCTAATGTATTCCCACTGCCAATAAATACCCTGCTAAACTACATCCCTGCAGACCTGTACCTCTCAGGCTGGTGACAGCATGAACTGTTCCCAGCCCTTTGTGAGCTCCAGGAACTCTTCAGTGTACTATTTCCAGTGGCTTCAGAACTGCTTCCCGGCAATAAAACAAAGCAATTATAGAACTCATCTTGCCCATGGCCCTTCTCTCAGGAATTATCAACCCTTCAGTGCTGCTAACTAGAGTTGCACAACATTTCATGTGGTTGTCTGGTTTTTCCTGTTCTTTAAGGAAAGGGGAGGGGGTATCTTCCAGTCTCTTCATATTCATCGGTGAAAGCACACTATACATTTTAAAGCAACATTGTAATAACTTAATTTTTTACTATTTATTTATTTATTTATTTGCCTCCAGGGTTATCGTTGGGGCTCAGTGCCAGCACCACGAATCCACTGCTCCTGGAGGCCATTTTTTCCCATTTTGTGACCCTTGTTGCTGCCCTTATTGTTGTCATTATTGTTATTGTTGTCGCTGGATAGGACAGAGAGAAAGTGAGACAGAGATGGGGATAGAAAGACAAATTTTACCTGCAGACCTGCTTCACTGCTTGTGAATTGACCCCCCCCTCCCCCGCACGCAGTTGGGAAGCTGGGGACTTGAACCGGGATCCTTATGCCTGTCCTTGCACTTTGCATCATATGCGCTTAACCCGCTGCACTACCGCCCAACCTCCAGTAATTTAATTTTTAATAGTAATTTAGGGTTATTTTATAAACCTGTAAAAAACAGGGTTGAGTTTTTCAACATAGTTCAACACTGACATCATTGGGCAGAGAACTGTCTCACACTTAGCATAATAATTATGTAAACTTGACAGGTTGTTTTTGTTTGTTTGTTTGTTTTAATTTTTATTTATAAAATAACAACACTGACAAGATGATAGGATAAAGGTATACAGGGCAGGGCTCTGGGGAAGTGGGGCTCCAGGAGTCATTAGTAGGGTCATCTGCTCAGGGAAGTGGAGCTCCAGGGCACATTGGTGGAGTTGTCTTCAGGGAAGTCTGGTTGGCATCATGTTAGCATTGGAACCTGGTGGCTGAAAAAAAAATAGTTAACATACAAGGTCAAACAAATTGCTGACTAATCATGAGCCTAAAGGCTGGAATAGTTCAGATGAAGAGTTGGGGGGTTTCCATTTTGTAGACAGGTAGTAGTACTATTTTAGTTACCTTCCAGAGTGCCCATGACTAGGTCACATAGGCTCCTAAGCTGAATATGGGCCCCAGATTACATCAAATCAATGGGGTTTACAATCAACAATATTTATATACCTTTCCCATATGTTGGAGCTACTTGCTTCCCTGATCCAGCTTTCTGGTCCTTTCTGCGGCTATGACATCATCTCCTCAGACAATAACTTGGGCCCACCTGCATTTCAAATGTCAGGCTCAGAAAAAAAAAAAAAACTAGCATAGTCATAGGCCCTTTGGAATATTATTTTTTAAAAAACAACTATATATAATTACATTGTCCTAGGATACATAGTTAATGAATTTTCTTTTTCTTTTTTAAAATTTTTTATTGGGGAATTAATGTTTTACATTTGACAGTAAATATAATAGTTTGTACATGTATAACATTTCCCAGTTTTCCATATAACAATACAACCCCCACTAGGTCCTCTGTCATGCATTTTTTATTTATTTTTTATTTAAGAAAGGAGACATTAACAAAACCATAGGATAAGAGGGGTACAGTTCCACACAATTCCCACCACCCGATCTCCATATCCCACTCCCTCCCCTGATAGCTTTCCCATTCTCTATCCCTCTGGGAGTATGGACCCAAGGTCATTGTAGGTTGCAGAAGGTGGAAGGTCTGGCTTCTGTAATTGCTTCCCCGCTGAACATGGGCATTGACTGGTCGATCCATACTCCCAATCTGCCTCTCTCTTTCTCCAGTAGGGTGGGTCTCTGGGTAAGTGGAGCTCCAGTACATTGGTGGGGTCCTCTGTCCAGGGAAGTCTGGTCGGCATCATGCTGGCATCCGGAACCTGTTGGCCGAGTGATGAAGCTGAAGGGTTGTCATTCCACACCTGAAGTCCCTGGACACAGTCTGAAGTGAAGCATGGTGGGTCTTCTGTCATTCTTTTTGGACCTGTATTCTCCCCACACACACACCCTCACCCAAAGTCTTTTACTTTGGTGCAGTATGCCAATTCCAGCTCAGGTTCTACTTGTGTTTTCTCTTCTGATCTTGTTTTTTAACTTCTCCCTGAGAGTGAGATCATCCCAGGAATATTACTTTTAAATTGAAGTTCCCGTTATAATTTATCTCAAATAATATGCCACAAGCTGTTGTATGATATGAAATGATAATAGAGTCTGTGATAATATCTGAGCTTAAATTGTTGACTTGCCTCACTGTAAGATTCCCTCAGAGAGTCAAGTAAACTTATAGAATCACAGTTATCATAGAAAGATAGAAATATGCACATAGTACTGTATACAATATTCTGGGCACCAGCCAAGAAACATTCTGGCAGAAAAGTAGCTGCAAGCATTTCTCTATAATGCAAGTAGTTCTCACAGCAGTCCCAGCAGTGGTCCAGGGGACTGAACAGGAGGTAATTGTTAGTGTGGCATGTTCCACAAAAACCAATGTCTCTTACAGTTCATGCACAGTAGTTCTGACAAGAAAACACCTAGCTCAAGAGTAACTATCCTCATTTCTCACTTCCAGAAGGCATTTCAGTTCATACAAAGTTCTCCAAGGCCAGATGATTCCACCCACCCATCAGGGTACATTGCTACTACAAGCTTACATGTTGTAAGGTTACCTGACATTTACCAGCTAAGAGGAGAGTTAGAAAGTTCACTGCGGGGGTTGGGCAGTAGCATAGCCGGTTAAGCACAGGTGGCGCAGAGTGCAAGGACCATAAGAATCCCAGTTCGAGCCCCAGCTCCCCACCTGCAGGGAAGTTACTTCACAAGCAGTGAAGCAGGTCTGCAGGTGTCTATCTTTCTCTGTCTTCCCCTCCTTTCTCTCCATTTCTCTCTGTCCTATCCAACAACAATGACATCAATAACAACAACAATAACCATAACAATAAAACAACAAGAGCAACAAAAGGGAATAAATAAATAATAAATACTAAAAAAAATTCACTGGACCCCAGATCCATTTTAAGCAAAAAGAAGAGAAGCTGTACCTTTTTCCTACAGCCACTCTCTAATGTTCTTAAACACTCCCTATCTCCTTTTTTAAGCTTTTACATAGGATAGAACACCTTTCTGCCCTTCCTCATTCTTTCAGCAAATATGGAGGGGGTGTTAGAGGCATTTAGGATGCAGTAGTAAATAAAGCTTTAGGCCTTACCTTCCCAGAGCTTGGATTCTAGTAATGGTTGGGACAGAAATAGATTGAACCTGATTCGCATATGCTATAAAGCTCCCCAGTTAACTTTATGGGATGTGAGTTACATACTCACCACCAAAAAAGGAATTAATGGGTTTAACACAGTCCAGATTTACTCAGAGTCCCATGAACACCTAAACACTATCAGGGATTTGCCTACAAAGGAAAGAAGCAATGGATATTTTAAGGCCTGTTATGCTCAGTATCTCTGTCAGTGCTAGATCCAGTTAACCTGTAGACCTTCTGAGTTAAGTGCTTATACTCATTAGTTGTTGCTCCCAGCAGGTCAGCCAGGAAGATGCATGATGCCAAAAGTTGGAGAGTATGGAAGTACATGAGATGCATGAAAAGCACATAAACATACTGCACTAGAACAAAGGACTCTGGGGAAAGAGAGGAAGGGAGGGAGCTGGTGAGGCTTGTGGTCCTGATGCATGATGGTGAAAAAGAACCAGAATTAAGAAGAGTGAGAATATTTTGCAAAAACTTATCACAGGGAGATGAGAAATTGTAGCAGTATGTCAACAACTGTTGTATGAATCATTAATTCCCCCATCCAAGAAAATGATAGAGATTACTCAACAGTGTAAGAGGACATATCTCTTCCAGGAAAGAAGTAGAAAAGTAAAAGAAAAAAAGAAGAAAAAAAGTATTTTGGCACAGTGGGTTAAGCGTAGGTGGCGTGAAGTGCAAGGACCGGCGTAAAGATCCTGGTTCAAGCCCCGGCTCCCCACCTGCAGGGAGGTTGCTTCACAGGCAGTAATGCAGGTCTGCAGGTGTCTGTCTTTCTCTCCCCCTCTCTGTCTTCCCCTCCTCTCTCCATTTCTCTCTGTCCTATGTAACAGCGATGACATCAACAACAACAATAATAATAACTACAACAACTATAAAAAAAAACAAGGGTAATAAAAGGGGAAATAAATAATTTTAAAAAGTATTTAAAAATCGACCTTTATCCACATGATCCATAATGGGTGAATCAGAGTTTCATGTATTGAATTGTATGTTTTCATATTAATGTCACTCCATTTTATAATAGCAGTTTACAGTGTAGGAGTTTTAGTAATTAGTGTTTGTTACATACTATGACAAGGGCTCTTTGTGAGTCTCACAGTGAAATGGATCAGGGCTCAGTCCATCAGTATTCATAAGGATCGGTACTGTTCTGTTTTTATAGGTAAAGAAAAGTGGTGCTGAGAAAAAGGAAATGGGAGCTAGATAGGTGGCACAGTGGCAGAGCACAAAACTTGCCTGCTTAAGGTCCTCAATTCCATTCCCAGTACTGCATATGCCAGAGGGGTGATGTGGTTCTTTTTCTCATTAGTAAGTAAACAAGTGAATCTTAAAAAGAAAGAAAGAAATGAAATAGCTGGCCTGAGGTTACCAAGCAACATGAAGAAGCTCCAGCTTTAGCATTCAGGCACTTACCCAAGGTCCTAATCTCTTAATTGTTTGTTTGTTTTTTTATTAACTTCCCTGTCTTTGAAACCTCAGACTATTTTCAGCTTTTGTTAGCACTATTCATGTATCATGAAACATTTTTGATCAGCATCTCTGATTATGTATTCAGTTATCTCCTAGGATAAAAAAATTCAAGGATTTTTGAGATATATTCCACTTCAAGATTTCTCTGCTCTTTGTATAGAGCTAAATTTCTAAGTGTATATAATTCATTATTGAATGATGAATATTTTCTTTTTTAAAAAAAAAAAAAGATTTTATTTAATTATTAATGACAAAGGTAGGAGGAGAGAGGGAAAGAACCAGACATCAGTCTGGTACATGTGCTGCCGGGGATTGAACTCAAGACCTCATACTTGACAGTCCAGTGCTTTATCCGCAGTACCTACCACCTTCCAGACCACTAATATTTTCTTTTTGTATTGTTGTATCTTTAAGTTAGGTATCCCTACCACCCTATCCCCATTGTGTTCCCATATTAGCATTCTCCTTCACTCACTTGCTTGTTTCCCTTGGCCAGCACTTCTTATTCTGTGTGCCATAACTGGATACCTGTGAATATCACAAGTCAGTCATGGCTGTAAATGAGAAACAACCCCCCTTTTTTATATCATCACTAAAAATTGAACTGAATATTTGGCAATTCATGTTGAACTATGCTCCTTACAATTTCCTGAGGTCAGCAGTTATCTTTTGGGGGTTTGTTTTACAATTGATAGTACTTGATGTTTTCACACATCAGATGGTTATGTTCAGCAGTTATCACCACAATATACTTCTTCCTCACTTTTCAATGAGTCTTCTCAATTACAGTCTCCATATTTCTTTTATCACTAATGATAGCACCTGTGCATTTCACAGTCAAAATATTTAGATTTGTGTCTGAGTTCATGTACTTGTAGTTTCATATTTTTAAAAACTAATTTAGAAAGAAGATATGGGGGGGGGGGTCAGGCAGTAGCGCAGTGGGTTAAGCTCACATGGCGCGAACCACAAGGACCGGCGTAAGGATTCCTGTTCCAGCCCTGGCTCCCCACCTGCAGGGGTGTTGCTTCACAAGCAGTGAAATAGGTCTGCAAGTGTCTTTCTCTCCCCCTCTCTGTCTTCCCCTCCTCTCTCCATTTCTCTCTGTCCTATCCAACAACGATGACACCAACAACAATAGTAACTACAACAACAATGAAAAACAAGGGCAACAAAAGGGAAAATAAATAATTAAAAAAAATTTAAAGATGGTAAGTTTTTAATCACTATTTCTGTTAGGTTCTGGGAATTTATATCCAAATCAAAATTGAACTTGTGAAATTTATCCATTTTTACTTGTTTATTTAATGTTTGGTCTTTTAGTGTGAATAGCTAGCAGATTATCAGATCTATATGGTATAAAGACACTGCAATTAATCGTTTCACTGAGTCTAACAAACAGGTCCCCTCAGACCTACATTTTACTCCTCCTTGTTTTCATAGCGTTATTTCTGTTTTCTCTGTGAACTGTGGTGTGAAAAAGAAGATACTGTGCTGGACTGAAATCTCTCTGGGGGCAGAGACTAAGTCTTTGATCTCTATATCCCCAGAACCTAAGATAGTAGCCAGTACAGAAAGTTTTCATATCTCTATATGTACATATCTACTTGTAGAATGGATTAATATAAATTATAAATTGATAAGAGCTTGAGAATTCCATATAGAATTATTGTATGTGTGCACCCATGTATACATATTATTTATTGAACTGTGTATTGGATGCTATGCTTTGTTATACATGTATTTGCTGCATTACATGTATTATTTAATCCTAAAAGTGATCACATTTTTTTAGCAGATACCTAGTAGCAAAGCTGAACAAACCAAAGAAAACACATAACTTCATTTTGAATGCCATAATCAAATTGAGAGGCAGAGATTGATCCAATTATTTGGAAACTTGGAACTTGATTTTCATACAGAGCTAGGATGATCCTTTATTAACTGGACATAGGAAATAAAAACAGCTTGTCTAACTATTCAAGATACCTTTGTAGTTAACAAGAGTTTTTTTTTATCTAAAGAAATGTTTTAAGAGAATGTGAACATTCTTGCTTCTTTTTACTAAAAATAGTTTCTAAGCCAGCATGATAGCTTACATGGATAATTGCTTGTGTTGTCATGCACAAGACCAAAGTTCAAGCATGGCTCCCACCCTATTAAAGGAAGCTTTATTGCTGTGATATCTTTCTGTCTGAAAAAGTCAAGTCTGGAGTGGTGAAGTCCCAGTGATTACAAATAAATAAATAAGTAAATAAATAGTTTCTTTGAACATAGTTTTTTATTTATTTATTTAATGCCTTAATTTTAGATTACAAAACTTTTAGAAGAATTGCAAAAAGCCAAAGAAAACCACACACCAGAAATGAAACATTTTGCAGACTTAGAAAAAAAAATTAAACAGATGGAAATGAGGCATGAACAAAGAGAGCAGGAACTTCAGCAGGTAAAGTAGTAATATATATGTATGTATGTACATAAAATGTACACAAAATATTATATATGTACATAATTACTTATCAGTCAATCTATCAAACTTGCCACAGTTTTGTCATCCCTGGCAATAGTTTAGTTCCTTTGTATTTTCACTGTGATAAGTACATGTATGTTTTTTAACAGAAAGTAAGATTAAATCTCAAATACTTGAAGACTGATTTGTCTTGCATCTGGAGAAATAAACAATGTGTATCATGTACTTTTTTCACCTGTTAAATTTATTAATGACATTATGAAAATATATACATATCCAGTAATTTTCTTTTTAACAAATTCTAGTATTCAGAAACACATTATTATTATTATTATTATTATTATCTGTATTTGTTAGATAGAGACAGTCAGAAGTTGAGAAGGGAGGGGGAGATAGAGAAGGAGTGAGGGGTCTGCGGTAGTGCACCGGATTAAGCGCACACAGTGAAGCGCAAGGACCCACGCAAGGATCGCGATTAGAGCCCCAGGGTCCCCACCTGCAGGAGGGTCACTTAACAGGTGGTGAAGCAGGTCTGCAAATATCTATCTTTCTTCCTCTCTATCTTCCCTCCCCTCTCAACTTCTCTCTGTCCTATCCAAAAAACAAAAAGAAAAGAAAAAAAGAAAAATGGCCTCCAGGAGCAGTGGATTCGTAGTGCAGGCACCAAGCCCCAGCGATAACCCTGGAGGTAAAACAAAAAAAAAAAGAGAGAGAGAGAGAGAGAGAAACACCTGCAGCCCTGCTTCACCACTCACAAAGCTTTCCCCTATAGGTGGAGGCCAGGGGCTCGAACCCATGTCCTTGCACATTGTAACATGTGCATTCAATCATGTGTGCCACTGCCCGGCCCCTATTTTTCCTTTCCATCATTTAATAATTGTTACACAACCCACCAGCCACCACAGTTCTGTGTCCTCCCTTCTTCCTTTCCCAACTGTCCTTCTCCCCCTTCAAGGATAACCACCATAGTTTTCATAAAGTCTTTGTGATAGTTTGACTACTTTTTGTTTCTTTATAACAAGCTTATGTGTTTCAGTTCTTTATATTGCAAATATGAGTGAAGCCATGCAGTAGTTATCTAACAGAGAAACTGCAGGTCATTTGGTAACAGATATAAACTATAGCAACGAGAGTTCTTTCACACAAATACCAAATTAAAGAACCTCACATTTTTATATAGGATAAGAAGGATGAAAAAAAAAGATGTAATTTTAAAAGTGCTATACAGAATGACAGCACTTTATGTGTATATAAATGATATAAATGTGTTATACATAAAAGTACTATTATATACTAAGTATGTTGTATATTGATATATCTAAGAGTCTTTTTGAAATGGGTCTTGTCTCACCATTCTTTGCTTGCGTTTCATTCTTGTTCCTTTGCTTGTGTATCCATTTCTTCCTCCTCTTTTCATCCTTTAAAGTTACCTTATTTTATTGTTATTATTATTATTTTGTATTATCTTTCTTTCTTGGATAAAAACAGCCAGGTCTCAAGAAGGAAACGGGTGATAAACAGACACCTGCAACACTGCTTCACCACTTGCAAAGCTTTCCCCCTGCAGGTGGGGACTGGAGGTTCAAATCTGGGTCCTCATGCATTATAATGTGTTTGCTCACCAGGTGCGCCACCACCTGGCCCCAAGTGGTCTTGCATTTCTCTGGCTTGTTTGTCACCTTTTTAAGGGTTAAATTTTCCTTGTTTGCTTCTATGTGACACTCATTTTAGTAACACTTGTACAGCAGGTCTGTTAACAGCAAACTCCTTTAGTTTTGTCTGGTACTGTTTTTTATTTGCTTATTTGTTTTAAGTTTTTATTTATAAAATGGAAACACTGACAAGACCATAGGATAAGAGGGATTCACACAATTCCCACCACCAGAACTCCATATTCCATCCCCTCCCCTGATAGCTTTCCTGTTCTTTAACCCTCTGATAGTATGGACCCAAGGTCATAATGGGGTGCAGAAGGTGGAAGGTCTGACTTCTGTAATTGCTTCTCCACTGAGCATGGGTGTTGACAAGTCGATCCATACTCCCAGCCTGTCTATTTCCCTCAGAGGCCAAGGATCTGGTGAGGTGGGGCTCCAGGATATATGGTGGGATCATCTGCACAGGGAAGTCCAGTTGGCGTCAACCTGGTGGCTGAAAAAGAGTTACGATAGAAAGCAGAGCAAAGGGAGTCAGGCAGTAGCGCAATGGGTTAAGTGCAGGTGGCACAAAGCACAAGGACCGGTTCGAGCCCCTGGCTCCCCATCTGCAGGGGGTCACTTCACAAACAGTGAAGCAAGTCTGCAAGTGTCTGTCTTTCTCTCCCCCTGTCTGTCTCCCCCCCCCCGTTTCTCTCTGTTCTGTCTAGCAACGACAACATCAATAATAACAATAATAACTACAACAATAAAAATAAGGGCAACAAAAGGGAATAAAGAAATATTTTTTTAAAAGAAAGTAGAGAACATTGTTGACTAATAATGAACCTAAAGGCAAGAATATTACAGATGGAGATTTGGAGTCTCCATTTTGGAAAAAGCTCATAGGTCTATTTTAGGTATATTCCAAGGGGCCCATGACCCAACTAGTTTTTGCCTGCGCCTGACATCTAATATGCAGGTGTCCTAAGCTGTTGTCTGGGGGGATGGTTTCATAGTTGGAAAAAGGACCAGAAAGTTTAGTCTAGAGTATTAAGAGAAGGGTGGAGAGACCCAAGACCTCCTCCTTCCAGACTGTTTCCTAAAAGTAGGAATTCTGCTGGGAGGTCATAGTCACTTTTTTCTTGCAGGGCAATCTGATCACCAGGATCTCTGTGGCAACTTGGACACCTTAGAATCTGATAGACTTTCCTGCTGCCATAGAGTACAGTGTTAGTTCCCTGGGGGTTGCCCAGGAGTCTTTGGCTTCTACAGCTTTTAACACCAGTGCTGAACTTTTATTTTCTAACCCACTTGGTCCCTAAATATTTCTGTGTGGGTCCTTTCAGTCCACCAAGTGGACTGGAAGCAATTGCAAGGATGGCACGTGTCGGCAATGCAGTGCTGCATTTCTGCTTCAGTTCTTCTCTCCCTCCCCTCCTGCTCCCACTGTCCATGTGCAGTCATCAGCCTTCAGGTAGTGATATTCCTAACTTTACCAGAAATTTTAGTTGTTCTATGATGAAATTTGTTGAATGATTTTGTTATATATAACAACTGTTTTCTGGGGAAGAGTCAACTTTTTTTTTAACTATTATTAGTAGTGATTTAATAATGATCGACAAGATTGTGAGATAAGAGGAGTACAATCCCATATAACTCCCACCACCAGAGTTCACTTCTTTACCCCATCCCATCCATTGGAAGTTTCCCTATTCTTTATCCCTCTGGGAATAAAGACCAAAGATTTTTATGGAGTGCAGAAAGTGGAAGATCTGGCTTCTGTAATCCCTTCTCTGGTGGACATGGGCATTGGCAGGTCAATCTATACCCCCAGCCTATTTCTATCTTTCCCTGGTAGGGTAAGGAAGAACTAACCTTCCATTACTAAGTCACTATAGCTGCAGAACTATGAGAAAATACATTTCTCTCTTTTCTGTCTATGGTGTTGTATTGTGTTGTGGCAAGGCAAGAAGACTAGTGCTCTGTTCAGATAAAGGAAAGTAGCAGCAGTGAAATGAATGTTTCCAGTCACATCATGCTATCTAGTCATTTAAAAAGTCAATAAATTTTTTGTAATTAGTTATAGTAATAATGAGTTTACTAGAGCAAGGTATATTACTACTGGTAGAGGTCTTAATAATATTTTAAACAATCAGTTTAATTCACCTTGTTTCTTATTAACATTTATTGAAATGATTTTAGTATTTTAGCACCTATTTATTATTAATTAAGTACATAATATGGACTTCTGGGGAAAGAGCAATAGCTCACTTGGATAGTGCACTGCTTTGCTATATGTGTGTTCTAGGTTTGAGCCCAGCCCCCCAAACACTGAAGTGTCGGGCTGCACCACGGAGAAGGGAGAGAGGAGATCCGGAGCAAAGAGGAAAACACAAATCTTTATTTGCGCTGGCACCTCAGAGTTGGGTGCAAGAGAAGTAGGTTGGGCCACGTGGAGGTAGTAAAAATGGCCGCCTTACGCAATAACCTTTCCTGCGTCTAAACACCGAAGTGAAGCGCCGGCAAAAGAGGTGCGGAAGAAGAAGGGCTTTTATAGGAGCAGCTTTCACGAGAATGGGAAGGGGGAGGAGTAACCATAGCACTCCAGGATAGGAAAATAACTCTCGTGAGAATGGGAAGGGGGAGGAGTAACCAAAGCACTTCAACTATGGCGGGGAAATAGACAATGCCCTGAGGGCACAACATGGTGGAACAGGTGCTCTGAGAATGTCCCAACTCTTACGGGAACTAGCAATAGCCTGAGGGGACAACATGGCAGATGTGACTGCGTCTGCACAATTTCCCAGCATCTCCCCCTTTCCTTTTATCTAATGGCCAGGGCAGCAGTCTGTAGAGTCTATGATATCTGAGACCAAGCTGGTTTGTCTTCTGGCAGGAGCAATCTTGTAGATAGATGAGCTTTCCTTAGTGTGTAGGAGTAGGAAAGTGAGAGAAAGACCTACTTGTGTCTCTTAGGAGACTCACTCAAACTGATTAGAACCCCACACATAAAACTATTAGACCTTAGTTCTGTGCTCCTAATAGAAACATCACTATGTCTAAGGGGGGGAGCCGGGGGCTTGAACCGGGATCTTTACACTGGTCCTTGCGCTTTCTGCCACTTGCGCTTAACCACTGCACTACCAGCTGATTCCCTTTTGCTTTGTTTTTTAAAGAATAGAGTAAAGCTCTTAGAGTCTATGAACTACTCAGGGTCAGTCTATGAAAAACCAGCAATGTGAAGGGAAGGAAGCTGCTGTAAAATTGTCTAAAGTGTAAAAAGGGTATACCAGCAAGTCCGATAGAAGTCGCAGTCCAAAGTAGGCAACTAGACTAGGGGGAGAAATGGCAGGGGATGAAATGCTGCATGAGAAAGGTCAGCCTCTGGAATTCTGCTTTTCTGTAGAGAGTGAGCTGGAACCGCCAACACGTGACAGTCAAAGCAGAAGCAGGAAAGGCAGACAGGCAGGAAAAGAAGTTCTGTCCTTGGAGTCTGTGAATCAGGTTCTTCAGATCACGTCAGGTGACATCTAGGGTTTCGGGGGGTGTGCTACTGTAGTCGTGCCATCTATGGGGGATGTCAGGGTGTGCAGGGGTCCAGATGGTTTTTTCCAGGATTCCTGTGGAAGACACAATCTGCTTCTCGTGGTTAGCAGGGCATCTGATTGAATTTTTTATAGAAAAAGAGGTTTGGTGCCTTAGCCAACTGAGTATTGGGGGATATATCTTTCCTATTTATTTATTATTATTTTTATTTTTATTTGTCATGGTAATCAGCCGTTATCTGGAAGGTCCTGGGTGATTCATGGGGAAAAAGAACTTATCTTTTAACAAAGACCCTTAAGGTGTAGGGAAGCGGGAACTTATCTTTTTTTTTTTTAGTATTTATTTATTTGTTGCCTTTTGTTGCCCTTGTTGTTTTATTGTTGTAATTATTATTGTTGTTGTTACTGATATTGTGGTTGTTGGATAGGACAGAAAGAAATGAAGAGAGGAAGGGAAGACAGAGAGGAGGAGAGAAAGAGAGACACCTGCAGACCTGCTTCACCGATTGTGAAGAAACCCCCTGCAGGTGAGGAGCCAAGGGCCTGAACCAGGATCTTTATGCCAGTCCTTGCACTTTGCACATGTGTGCTTAACCTGCTTTGCTACCGCCCGACTCCCAGGAACTTACCTTTTAACAAAGACTCTACGGCCATTCCAATAGCAAAACTTGAGGGCACATGTGGCTCCCCACATGTCCCCCTTTCTTATATATATATATATAAGGGTGCATGTTTTGATGTTTGGCGGACTTTATTTTGTGGCAGGGTGGACTGTGCCTGTCTTAGGTTGGGGATCAGCCTTCCATCTTACCCGTCATTGGAACACCTGGTCATTTTTGCCCAGTAGTACTAGGTGCCCTGTCTTAGGTTGACTGGATAGCGCTAGTTTCCCTTTTACCCGTCATTGGCTAGCCAGCCCTCTACATGGTGGACGTTCTGATGGAGGGGGTCAAATCCTCCATAGCAACTCCATATTCTGCCATGTCCAGCCTATGATAGTGAGCTTGTATAGGTTGCATCTTTATGGCATCAATCTGTTGTTGCAAAAAGGCCATGAGCTTGTTAAGAATTATAGGACCTACTGTGAGCAGAAGAAGTAAAACAAGGAAGTGTCCCACAACTAAGGGTAGCCAGGGTAAGGAAGGGGGAATGTATCCATTGGTAAGAAGAGGTGGGATCATATCTCAAGTCTAAGGGAAGCAGTCAGTGGATGTGATGTCCAGGGAAACAGCCATTTGTCTTTGGAGGTAGTAAAGGATATCTGTGGCATGGGTGATGTTATAAAGGGAAACATCTTTAAATTGTTGGCTGACAAAGGCAGGCCTATGGTGGCAAGACAAGATACACCAGTTAAGTGTACAAGAATATGTGAATGTTGTTAATTCACATAGGTTGAATATAGAGGAACTTCTTACAGTTTAATACCTTACCATATGAACAGATGATTCTTCATATGAAGGCTTGATAGCTGTAATCACTTACTTGTGAAAAAAAATAAAACTTGTAACAAGTTAGAGGTTTACTATAATTGATACCTCGATGACTATAATTGGTTTAAATATCTTTATAATTTTGTTTGAAGGTCATCTAATGTTACCTCTCGTAGCAGTCTCTACAGCAAGATCTTCAGACCAATTTTGGTTAAAATATATATTTTGGTTTTTTAACTATTTTTACTTTGGACTATAAACAGACTCAGGTTACTTAGAGAGTTAATGCATGTTAGTGACAATGGTTTTAACATTTACAGTACTCTGAGCAGATGGGTCATAAAAAAATTTTTGGTCATTCAACACACTCACTCAAAAAACACAACTGGCCAGTCATAATACAAGACATTCAGGGAAAGGGTAGGAGAGAGGTCTCTGAGAGCCAGATTTCCCAGATTCTGCCATGACATATTATGAATCCTGGGATGTATCCTGCATCTAGTCAAATACCTTTTGTAGTATTTGTTGTTCTTCAGGGATAGCAGTGCCATCATGCGGGTATTGTGAGACATGGTGGGCAGGAACCCAGACAGGTTTAGAGTAATTATGTGGGAAAATGCATGCAAAACCCCATCCCATGGTCAATAGAGGGTCAGGCCCTTTCCAAATTGTATCGAGTGGGTCTTTCCACTTGACCTTAATAGCTGGAAGAGTAGATGGTGTTTGCCAGTGAAGAATAATAGGAGGTAGGTCCGAATTATTGTAAATATTAAAGAGATTTAATGTAGCTAAGGCTTTTGCTAGCTGGATATTGGGGGGGTACATTCCTCCTTTATCTTTATTTAATTGAGCCTTAAGGGTTTGATGGGCCCTCTCGACAATGCCTTGTCCCTGTGGATTATAGGGAATGCCTGTGGTATGAGTAATGTCCCAGAGGGAACAAAAATCTTTAAATTGTTTGCTGGTAAATGTAATCCCATTGTCAGTTTTCAGTTGAAGATGTAAGCCCATCACAGCAAAACAGGAGAGCATATGGCTTATAAGCTTTTTAGAGCTTTCTCCCATCTGAGCTGTCGCCCACAGAAATTTAGAAAAGGTATCAATTGAGACAAACACATATTTTTGTTTGCCAAAGTTTGGTATGTGGGTGACATCGATTTGCCAAAGAGTTTTAGCTTTTAAGCCTCGGGAGTTTACCCCAAGAGTCTGAATAGCAGGTGTTTTTATGAGACTTGCACAGGAAGAGCATGTAGCAATGATATGTTTCAACTGTAGTAAAGGAACATCAGGAAATCGAGCTGTAAGGCCTTTAAGATTAACATGGGTTAGGGAATGCAAGTCAGCAGGATCAGAGACAGAGACTAGGAGAGTTCCTGTGGAGGCAAGTTGGTCAGCTACAGCATTCCCTTCAGACAGGGAACCAGGAAGAGGGCTGTGGGAACGAAGGTGTTGAATAAACAGTGGTTGGGTTCGAGAACAGAGCATAGAGGTGATTTGAATCAAGAGAGGGGAAAGTGGGTTGTCATCAATTTTCACATAAGAATGAGCAAGCCATGGAAGTAAGTTAACAGTATACACACTGTCAGAAAAAAGGTTGAAGGATTCTGGTACAGCTTTTAATGCAAGGAAAAGAGCATAAAGTTCTTTGTACTGAGGGGAATTATCAGGAAGCTCACTAAAGAGAGGTAGGGGATTGTTTGTCTGGATAATATATAAGGGCAGCAGCTCCTTTTTTTCCACCATCAGTGAAGACTGTAGGAGCAGAGGGAATGGGATCCCGAGAAAAAAGTTTAGGTACTTGTAAAGGCAAAAGAG
Source organism: Erinaceus europaeus (assembly GCF_950295315.1). Taxonomy (NCBI): domain Eukaryota; kingdom Metazoa; phylum Chordata; class Mammalia; order Eulipotyphla; family Erinaceidae; genus Erinaceus; species Erinaceus europaeus. The sequence continues at coordinate 27,075,519 of NC_080174.1, read as the reverse complement.
GTAATGAAGCTATCAATTTATTAGAAGGAAAATGGTTATCTATTTGTCCTGGAAACCCCACAAAGCTTATGGCAAAGTGGGAATGATGGCTTATGAGCCACTCTGTATCTGTGAGAGAAAAGGGAAGAATAATTAAATCCACTTCTTTCCCTAAGACCTGCACAGACCTATTTCTTCCTTGGTGAACCATGAATGCTAATGCATCTATCTCAGTGAGAAGTCTTGGAGCTCTGCCTACTGGGCTGTGAATTCACTCGAGAACCCCATGGTTCTGCCACAATGCCCCTACTACTGTGGGGGTGGAGTTAAAGATTAGAAGGTTTACCGGAGATGTGGGGGAGAATCGAACAAGGTGCATGTCCTGGAGTACCTGGTTAACCCTTTCCAGTGCCAAGGAGGCCTCGGGAGTTAACCTACATTTTGAGGTTAACGTTTTGAGGCTGTTTGTTTCCTTTTAACAGGTCAAACAGTGGTTGGAGGCAGCTTGTAGGCGGATAAAGATACTGCCTAAGCCAATTTAAATTTCCAAGAAAACTTTGTAAAGAAGCAACAGTAAGGTTAGGAGGAAAAGTAACACTAGGTTTTAAGGGACGAATTTGCATTAGAGAAATCTCTGAACCTAAGAAAGATATTGGAGGAATTAGCTATATCTTCTCAGGAGCTACATTAAGGCCACTTTTCTTTAATGCAGGAATGAAAAAATCATGTAGGGCACAGAGATCTGTATCTAATTTTCCCCACATTAAGACGTCATCCATGTAGTGAAAAACATTAAGGCCCTTATGAATATATGGGAAAATGGCAGATTTAACAGCCTCTTGACAAATTGTAGGACTATTGGCCATGCCCTGGGGCAGCTCCACCCATTCAAATCTATTGGCAGGGCTGGCGTTATTAATAGAAGGAACAGAGAAGGCAAAACGCTTACAATCTGTGGATGCAAGGGAATAGAGAAAAAACAATCTTGTATATCAATAGCTATGATTGGAATTCCCATGGGAATTGCAGAAGCAAGAGGCAAACCCCTTTGGGAGGAGCCCAAAACCGGCATGGTTTTATTTACCACACGGAGATCTTAGAGGAGGCGCCATTTTCCCGAGCGCTTTTTAATCACAAAGACAGGAGTATTCCATGGGCTTCGAGAATGACGAATATGTCCCAAGGACAACTGCTCTCAGACGAGCTCTTTTAAAATTTCTAGCTTATCCCTAGGCAGAGGGCACTGTTCCACCCAGACAGGCTCATTAGAAAGCCAGTCTAAGCAGGGAGTTTGGTTTCGAACAGTTGCAGTTAGTATTGGGGGTGCTAATTAGATCTGGTCTCGCAGGAGCGAGTGTTATGCTCTGCAGAGGCATCTGTGGGTATCCTAACATCAAGACATTCCAGAAGATCCCTGCCCAGTAGGTTGTTGCTAATATCAGCTATCAAAGGGCAGAAGTGTCTGGTAGAACCTTCTGGGTCTTCCCACACGAGCGAGTCTCGTGTGCAAAATGATGGGATCACCCCTCCTACTCCATGTATACTGGGTCCTGGGAGGAGTTTCCAATTTTGGGGAAACTTTGCTTGCCTCAAAATCGTCTTTTCTGCCCCTGTGTCAATCAAAAATTTAAAAGGAATATTGCCAATATTTACTGTCATAGTAGGGTGACCTCGTTCTAAAACAGGAGTGGTCCACAAAATCTCAGACCCCGAATTTGTGCCATTCAGGGGCGTGCCATCTTTATGAAATTTGGACCAACAATCTGTCTTCCAATGAAAACCTTTCCGACATCTGGGACAAGTGTTCGTGGCTTCTGGCTCCCTGACTGAAGGCGGGGTTGTCCTGACTGGAGGTGTGGTTGCTCTAACTGGAGGCGTGGTTGCCCTGACAGGAGACGTGTTCGCAACTTATCTGGACATTGTTTACGCCAATGCCCTTGGCGGCCACACTGAAAGCAGGCCCCGTTTTGATTACGTGGGGTAACTGCATAAACCTGTGTCGTAATGGGTGCCTCATAAGAGCCTGATGTAAGTTCCTGTGTCGCTAAAATCCAATTATCTGGGTGTAGGTGTTTAAGACTAAGGCATGCCTGACGGAATTGTGGAATCATGCCATCCCAGACAATAGAACGCAGGAGGAGAGAGCAGACTTCAGGATTATAAATCTTTCTCTCTAAGGTTGACCGCACCCTGGAGATGAAGTTCGCTAAGGATTCATCAGTGTTTTGGTGAAGAGAGTTAATGGGGATTGAGGCCTCTACTGTGGATGGGTTTAACCTTTCCCATGCTTGTGTTGCGCAGATGCATACTTGTTCAAAATAACCGGTTGGAAACTTGGCTTCTGCCTGCTGAGTTCCAGTTTCAAACTCTCCTGCTCCAAACAATGCATCAAAATTCCATTCTAGCTGTTTGTGAATATTTTCCTGTGATTGTCTAGAGCATTCATCACGAAAGCATGCCTTTCATTGCAGATAGAGGGGTTCTGGGAGTGCAGCACAAGCTAAGTCTTTCCAGTCTTGGGTGGTGTTAAGGTGCTGGAAAAAGCTTCGTAAAATGGACTTGGTCCATGGGGCATGATACCCATCCTCCTTCACGGCCTGCCTAGTTCTCTCATTTCTTTGGAGGAGTATGTATGCCACACCTGAGGTTTTTTGTCTATTGGGGGCCATATTTACTGGGAAGGTGTGGACTTGGTTTGATGACATGGGGGAAAGAGTCACAGAAGTGGAAGCTGCCATAGTGGCCGCAGTGGACGGAGCTCTCGGGGCAGACTGCAAAAGGTTTAAGGTCTCTAAACGCTGAAAACATATCTTTTAACTCTTGTATCTCAGCCACAAGGTCTCTTAATAATGAGGTTTCAGCGGGGGGAAGGGTCATGTAAGCAGAAGCCACTGCAGGAGAAACCGAACACATGTCTGCAGGGGCAAAAGTTTTGGGGCTGACTACAGATTGCTTAGGGCGTTTAAGTCCTAAGCACTTATCCTTTAACTCTTGTATCTCAGCCTCAAGGTCACTTAACCTTTTGGCAGGAGGCCTTGTACATATCCTGAAAGTAGCAAATATAGCCACGAGAACCCACAGTATAGCGAAAATTAAAGCATCTCTAAGATCGAGAACCTGTCCCAGGAGAGAAGGATATAATGTCTGGGACACCTCCTCGTAAAGCGGAAAAAATCCCATGGTGGGGGGAAACGTGGGGCCGCAGAGTCAGGCTGCTGCCACTTGTGTCTGGGCGACTTTTCTGGACCTCAGGCCGGGAGTGAGTGCGGGACATGTCGGGCAACAGGTGTCGGGCTGTGCCATGGAGAAGAGAGAGAGGAGGTCTGGAGCGAAGAGGAAACACAAATCTTTATTTGCTCTGGCACCTCAGAGTTGGGTGCGAGAGAAGCAGGTTGGGCCATGTGGAGGTAGCGAAAATGGCCACCTCATGCAGTAACCCTTCCTGCGTCTAAACACCGAAGTGAAGCACCAGCAAGAGAGAGAGGTGCGGAAGAAGAAAGGCTTTTATAGGAGCATCTTTCGCGAGAATGGGAAGGGGGAGGAGTAACCATAGCACTCCAGGATAGGATAATAACTCTCATGAGAATGGGAAGGGGGAGGAGTAACCAAAGCACTTCAACTATGGCGGGGAAATAGACAATGCCCTGAGGGCACAACATGGTGGAACAGGTGCTCCGAGAATGTCCCAACTCTCGTGGGAACTAGCAATAGCCTGAGGGGACAACATGGCAGATGTGACTGCGTCTGCACAATTTCCCAGCATTGAAGCACCCTTCGGTTTTGTGGTCTCTTTCACTCTCTGTCTCTATCTAAGAAAAAAATAAATAAATAAATCTAGCACTTTATTGTTAGTAGACACTAAGAAATGTTAGATGTAGGACAAAGAAATTGCTGTAGTTGATGTCTCTTTCTAATTCTTAAAAATTTAATTTGTGGCCGGGTGGTGACCCACCTGGTTGAGTGTACATGTTACAGTGCCCAAGGACCTGGGTTTGAGCCCCTGGCCCCCACCTGCAGGGGGAAAGCTTCACGAGTGGTGAAGCAGGGCTGCAGGTGTCTCTTTGTCTCTCTCCATCTCTATCACCTCCTTCCCTCTCGATTTCTGGCTGTCTCTATCCAAAGAAATAAATAAAGATAATTTTAAAATGTCAAAAAAAAATTAATTTGTAGACTACTACAAGATGTATGTCAAGAGTACCATCAATCATTATTGCATTATGGCTTCATGGTATGTGAACATTTCACTGGTTTCGCCATACATAGCACTTTATAATGGCTGTTCTAGATAATCATTGTAAGTTGTTGATAAATATGTTTGGGGGGTGCAGTAGCACAGCAGGTTTAGCGCACATGGCTCAAAGCGCAGGGACTGGCACAAGGACCCTGTTTCCAGCCTCCGGCTCCCCACCTGCAGAGGGGTCGCTTCACAAGCGGTGAAGTAAGTCTGCAGGCATCTATCTTTCTCTCCCCCTCTGTCTCCCCCTCCTCTCTTGATTTCTCTTTGTCCTCTCTAACAACAGCAATAACAACAACAACAATAATAATAATAACAAGGTCAACAAAAATGTGAAAAATGGCTTCCAGAAGCAGTAGATTCATAGTACAGACACTGAGCCCGACTGATAACCCTGGAGGCCAAAAAAAAAAAAAAAATGTGTTTAATGTTTGCTTCCTTACATAGTACTATAAGTCCAATCAGGCAAGATAAGAAATAAGCAGATTGGAAAGGAACAAGTAAAATTTTACAGATGACATAATTTTGTACATTGAAAATCTTACAGACCCCATCCAAAAATAATGCTGCTGACTAGCCAATGAATTGTCAGGGTACAAAAATTAGGAGTTTTTCTATATACTAATAAGTTATTTGAAAAGAAATAAAGCACTTAAACACAAATAAAACTGGAGTCATAATATTGTTAAAATGTCCATACATGCCAAAATTATCTATAGGTTAAATGTGATTCCTTTCACTATTCCAGTAATATTTTTTATAGTAATAGAATAAATAATCCTGAAATTAGTATGGGAGCAAATGACCCAGATATCCAAAACTGTTCTATGCCTTCCTTTCCCTACCTGTTAAATGGGAATTGATGCTTTACACTTATCCCCTACTGTGCTAGTAGGACAGGTGGGTTAAACATGTTAAATTAATAGACTTAGAACTTAATAGACTTAACACTTAGTGTTACCACTTCATGCGTGTGTTTTTATTATAAGTTCCTCAGTTGTAGTTAGCAGTTTGGATTGCATCTCATCTGCTGAAAAGAAACAGCTTGTGGGGGATGTTTAGATTTATGTTAAGGTACTAGAAATGCATGATGCTTTAAAAACTCACCTTTTAAAAGGTGACCTTTTAAAATATGGCCTTTTAAAAACTCACAATTTAGGGCAGGGAGACAGCATAATGGTTCTGCAAAGATGGTCTCATACTTGAGACTTCAAAGTGCCAGGTTCAGTCCCTTGTTCCATCATAAGCCAGAGATGAGCAATGCTACAGGAAAATAAATAAACAAATAAATAAATAAATATTTTTTAAAGCTCACAGTTAAAATAAAACTGTAAAAAAAAATTTTTTTTTAATGTAAAGCCCAATTACCTATCCAAGCTAGATACCAAGTTCCTCACTTCTTACCCACTTCACCTGCAAGGGTGTTTACTGAAACATTTGAACCTTTTGGCTAACTAAGGCTGCGATTTTTCCTGTCCTTGACATAGAGCTTACCAGTTTACTAAACCACATTAGCTCATTGAGATTGCCCAAGTGTTCTTCACGCTGTTTTGAACTATTAAGAGTAGTGTGATGATTTTTTTTTTCAGATCATAAAGCAGACACGCCAAGTAGTAGAATCTGAGCAAAGCAGAGAAATTGAGAAATGGAAAAGACTAGCCCAGTTAAAGAATCGTGAGCTTGACAGATTCCGCACAGAACTGGACTCGATATTGGATGTTCTCCGAGAGCTGCATCGGCAGGGGGTGATTGTACCAGTTGCTTTTACAGATGAAGGGAATTCACCAGAGTACTAATAGAGGCTTCTGCTTCATACAACTGCAAAGATAAGCCTGCAAATGGATGATGGATAGACTTGTGCCATTGTCAGAAAAAAGCTTTTGAAAATAAGTGTGCGCTGTGTAGCCAGAGAACTAACAACCCAAAAGCAACATTTCAAAATAAATTGCCCGTATCCAATAAGGAAAAAAGAAAGCAACATAGTATATATTACTGAAAAATCATAAGCTAGTTGCATTGTAAATATTTATGGATAAGGCCCATAGATCCAGATGAGTAGAACTAGTGAGATTTACTGGGGGGTGGGGGAAGGTTCTTATTTATAAGCTAGATATGGAGAGAAAGAAAAAAAATTATATACTACCACTGTTGATCAAGTTTGGATTTTTAATTCTTGCTGCTGGAAAAAAAATAATCTCTTTTTTATCAAAGAAGCATAGAGAAGAATGTGAGCAGAGCAGTGTGGACAATTCCATCAATCATTACCTGAATACTGGAGCTTCCACAATAATTTAGACAAGAATTGTAACTTCCTTACAAGCAGACAGTGAACTCTTGTATTCTCCCACATTTCTAGTTCTACCTCTCTCTGCCTCATTTTTGCACCTGATTATTAGGTAAAGTATTTCATAAGTGACCAGGGAATCTATACATCTTTTGTATCTTTTGTGCAATGTGTCTTAAATGCCTACTCATTTTGTAACTCTGAATTTCAAGATTATAAATAACTTAATAACATTTCTGCTTTCTCCAGCTAAAGCAGCAATACATGTTAATTAGGAAAAAAATACTCTACAAAAGCATGCATGATAGTAACTAAATTCTTATTTTATTTTCTCCATGTCTAAATGCAGAGGTTGAGTATACAGTGTTGATCAGTTAGAGTTGCAGCCACTTTCAAATACTCTAAATGAGTCTGGTCAATAATAGGATAAGGTGAATTATAATAATTTTAGTTGAAATTTTCATATTAAAGGATTAAAGAAAAAATTAAATTTATGTAGACTAATATTTTAATAACAAAGTGAAATTTCATTTTTTTCGTACTAAATTTTTTTAAAATCTTGTATAATTTGTGGCAATCTCAATTTAGATTAGCCATTTTCCAAGTCCCAGTAACAACTTGCTATTCAGTACCTCTGTAGAACTATGGTTATAAAGTGCAATGAAGCAGTAATTATAAAGCAAAGGTTTGTGAGCTCTTAGCAGAATTGTGGGTAGCAACTGTGAAATGTAAGAAATGAAATTTTTGTATTAAAGTTTTTTAATGTCCTTTTCCCTATATTGGGTGGAAGAATTTCAAATTATAATAAAACCTTAACTGTTTTTCATGTGAAAGAAATTTAAATTATAATATAAGCTATTTTTTTATAATTTGAGTGTTTACGTGTGTGTGTGTGTGTGTGTGTGTGTGTGTGTGTGTGTGTTTATCTGCAAGCCTGTTACTTCATATATCCATCCCTGTTTTGGTTCTTTTAAATATACAAAAGGTGATTATTCCCAGCACTAACATGACAGACTCTAAAACATGAAGTATAAACATCACATAGATTGTTATATTAGAGCACAGTCTATTTTGATGAGGATTCTCTATTCTACCTTGGGATAAGTTGTACACATCATGGGTCTCCAATTGTACTTTCATATTAATAATTCACAAGTGCCAGGAAAAATTCAGGAACAACACCTCACTTCTTACCTATGACCCTAAAATTCAGGATGAAAACACGAAAGATAGATATAAACTGTCATGAAGAGGGGAATTTTTTTCCTAGTAATTAAATTCCATAGATTATACAGTTCCATATGCTTCACAGTAAGATTGGGTGCCCAACTCCTCTATAGGACTCCCTTTAACAACTGTTGGAGAGCTTTCATATCTGATGTCCTTCAGGTTATAACCTGAAGATATAACTTTAGGTTTATATCTAACCTAGTACTTAAAAGACTTTCCAGTAAGCTATCTGCATATCCCTCCAGTATAGTCAGGTTGTTGAACAAATGCTCAAGAGCAGTAACAGCTCCTAGGCATAAATTCTTTTTTAAAAAATATTTTATTTATTTCTAAGATAGGAAGAGAGAGAAAGAAACAGACATCACTCTGGCACATGTGCTGGCAGTGATCGAACTCAGGACCTCGTGCTTGAGAGTCCAAAGCCCTCACTGAGCCACCTCCCGGACCACCTAGGCATAAATTCTTAGCCTTGTATGTGTGGAAGAGGAATAGCACTAAGCTACTAATTAGTAAGAAGAAGCCATTTATATGCTGAATTTAAATCTACTTTCTTTAGGTTCAGTTATCACACCCTATGTTTTAAGCTGTTTAATCAGTCATTCTGTTGTTCTGCTTTCCTACCTGATCCTACCCCTTTGATATGTAATTTCCTGATGTTTTGTAAACCTTGTGAATAAATAAATGTATTCAGGACTTGAAGAAAGGGCTTTTGCTGGGTCAGTAGTGGTACATGTTCAGGGAAAGTCTCCTCTAGGCTCTAAGAACACATCTGAGTAATTTTCAGTGTTTCCAGCATCCCCAGCCCTAAAAATGAGATCCTTACCTGTATGTGTGGCATGCTTGAAACCATAGTTTTTGCATAATTTTTTATTGTATCTGTGGACCAATATACTTAGTAGCTACCTGTCCATAAACCCTGATAAACAACTTTAGTACCAGGGTCCCATTGTATACTACACAAATCTTTAATTTCTCATTAAATGTCAAGAAAATGAAAACAAATACTCCTCTTCTACACCCATAGTTACTAAGAGCCCTAACTGGTAGATGACCTTACACTAGATAAGACAAGGGCCACCTTAACTCAACAACAACTTACAAGTGTGAAGTTTGAAAGTTTTCTAAACCTTCCAAGTTACTACTAATCCTGAAGTTAGTACTGAACCCTCAATAGTCGTTTAGTTTTGTAGACGGGTATTTAAAGACAAGTATCTGTATTCCTTCTCAGCAACTATCAACTTAGTAAGGGAGTGAGTTCTAGGCCCCAAGTAACCCATTTCTCCCCACTAATATAGATCATATATGCAGTTTTTCTGCATACTTGCTGAAAGCTTCAATCACAACCAACAACTCAGTAGTACAGATAGAGGGAAACACTCTTTTCACATAGACCTATTTTATAAGATTAGCACAAGAAGTTTATTGAAGAGCAGCATTAATCATAGGGGAAAGGTATAGGAAAGAATTCAATAATATAAAAGGAATTTGTAGATTCAGGACCAAAAGAAAACGACTGGACTTTGCTGAGATGTAGAAAAGCAGTAAATGGGGGAGCTGGGCAGTAGCACAGCAGGTTAAGCGCACATGGTGCAAAGCGCAAGGATGGGCTTAAGGATCCCAGTTCGAGCCCCCTGCTCTCCACCTGCAGGGGTCACTTCACAAGCAGTGAAGTAGGTCTGCAGGTGTATATCTTTCCTCTCTGTCTTCCCCTCCTCTCACGATTTCTCGCTGTCCTATCCAACAACAACAACAGCTATGACAATAACAACTACAACAAGCGCAACAACAAGGGCAACAAATTGAGGAAAATGGCTTCCAGGAGCAGTGGGTTTGTAGTGCAGGCACTGAGCCCCAGTGATAACTCCAGACGCAAAAAGAGAAAGGAAGGAAGGAAGGCAGGCAGGCAGGCAGGCAGGCAGGCAGGCAGTAAGTGTGCCAGGCATGCATTATACAAGCATCCCAAAAGTCAAAAGTCAAGAAATAAGGATACTAAAAAGGGGCAGGGAACTAACTCAGTGTGCCCAAGCATAAGATTTATGTGCTTGAGACCTCAGAGCACCACCATATCCCAGAGATGGGCAATGCTCATATTTCTCTTTCATTCTATCTCACAAAAAAATAATAAATCTCTTTTAAAATGCACAGCAGAAGTTTGACCCGATGGAGCTAGTCTCAGTACATCTGCCCTATCCTGGAACTCCTCTTGATGATTCTGTTTGGTTTCCATCTTTCGTTATTAATAGGAAAGTGAGAAAGTGCTGATAAGAGGACTACTAATAGAAGTAAAATTACATTTTCCCTCTTCAAAATTCTCTGAGTTAAAAAAAAAAAAATCTGTGAAGGCTTTGTGAAATAAGAAAAATTGAAGTCATGAGGAAAAGAATATAGAAAGGGTTAAAAATGAGCTTACTGAGAGAAAAGTGAAAGGTAGATCTTGTGTTTTGTTTTCTTATCTACAAAAACAAACACCCTTCTTCCTCCAACCCCAGATATTGTATCTGCTGTCATACTCAAAGCACGACTCATCATACCAGAAGTCAGCCTACTGACTGACATAAACAAGGAGAAGAGAGAGACTAAAGAGAGAAAATCTATAAAAGCTGGTGGGTTTCCATAGTTAGGACAGAGCCATTCTCTGCCAACTCACCTGCTCCCAGCCCCTTGGGGCTGCACTTTAGCTTACCTTTCATTCTTAGATCCCCTTTTTCCCTCCTGTATCTATCCAATAAACTGTTTCTAAACCAGTGATAGAGTTGGCTTAATAATTTTTTTCTTTTTGTTGTTGTGTTTTCCTCCAGGGTTATTGCTGGGGCTCAGTGCCTGCACCATGAATCCACTGCTCTTAGAGGCCATTTTCCCCCCTTTTTTGCCCTTGTTGTGGTTATTATTGTTTTTGTTGATCTTTGTAGTTGGATAGGACAGAGAGAAATCAAGAGAGGAGGGGAAGACAGAGAGAGGGAAAGACACCTGCAGACCTGCTTCACTGCCTGTGGAGTGACTCCCCTGCAGGTGGGGAGTTGGGGGCTCGAACCGAGATCCTTAACGCCAGTCCTTTGGCTTAACCCGCTGTGCTACCGCCCAACCCCTACTTAATAGTTTTTTTTTATGTGAACAAGAAGTCAACTGGCTTTAAGTCAGCATCTTGACTTCATGTAATCCTAATTACCCTCTAAAGTTTCACCATCCAGTAACATCATATGGGACCATACTGGCTCAATACATAAATTGGGATAAGAGTACACAAAAAAATACATAACATGCACTCTCCCCAACATAGTGTTATCATACTAATTTCTTCAAGCAGTCGGTTTATTCAAAATATGTATCCCTTTCCATTCTCATAGTCATTACGAAACCTTGTTACTAAACCTTGTTACTATTCTGCTTGCAACTTGAGTGAGTCCTCTACCCTAATGTTCTCCTTACTCCACACAGCCTACACAACAATATACCAATATTACTAATATTCCTAGATCTCTGCTTCACATGTACCATCTTTCCACTTCACCACCCAGTTGCTTTCAAGTGTTAACCTCTTCTCCATGCTCTAGTCCAGACACCCAGTCCTTTACAGGAAGGAATCTACCCTATGTAGTGGCTTAAAACAGCATAGATTTCTCACCTTACAGATCTATAGGCCAGCATTCCAACACAGCTCTCACCCAAGTTAAAACCAAAGTGTCAACAAAGCTGTCTTCCAACTGAATGCTAAAGAGTATGTGTCCTAGCCTTTTCAACAATGATCTAGAGACCACCCACATTCCTTGGTGTGTGTACCTTTCACTCCATCTTCATAGGAAAATTGCTTTTGAGCTCTCTTCCAGTCATATCTACCATTACCTCTAAGTTCAACTGGGAAAGTTAGTCCAAATTTAAGACCCCTTATGATTAGATTGGACTCACCTGACAATTCAGGTCACTCTTCCCATCTCAAAGTCTTTATCATACCTGCGAAATTCCTTTTGTCATGTATGTTTAAACCAGTATACTAGTCTGACCATGCCATCAATACCCCACCTTTGATTATATCTTCCTTTCTATTTGCTAATCTCACTCTAACCATTTCCTTTGCTCATCACATGTTTTTATGATCATGTTCTTTTCTGAATAGTATATACACACATCTAATATCTGACTACTGTTCTCATTTTACAACAAATACACCCTTTATTCATGTCATTATTGTCCTAGGATGATTGACAATGACAGGTTTCTTGGAGACTGCTAAGGGGAATCATTGCAAAAGTTGCCACAAAAATGGGTCAAAAGGTAAATAATTGCTAAGCTCATTTTTAAAAACATCATGACATTATATTTGAGATCTTAATGTGACTATTCTTTGCTTACAAACCAAAACTGTGTTAAAGAAAGATCTGAATAGCATCTCTTTCTTCAATTAGATCATCTACCACTCATCTTTTTTTAACACATAGGACTTTGATAGAGATTTATATGATCTTACCAGGTGTAACTAAAATGAAAAGACTAAGGAAGAGAAACAAAAAGCCATACAAAGTTGTTTAACTCTTGATTTGCTCACAGGAGAAACCATTACTCAAGCTGAGTGGCACATTAACCTGATTTCTAAGTGTGATGAGAATGCTGATTTTCCCACTCACTTATCCATAACTGCTAATTTGTTAGATACTAAAACAATTTCCTTATTGTATTTGCTCCTACTAAGTATACAACAGTTTAGGTTTTACAAAAAAGGAAGCTAAAAACATCCCCCATACTGTCAGAGCCCCACAAGAAAGACATAATACTTCGCGCGCACACACATGCGCGCGCGCACACACACATACACACACACACACACACACAAATCTTCTTGAGAATAATAGCTGTAGTCTCCACTAGTGGAGGACTAGAGTAGAACTAGAGAGGATCCTTGGAAATAACACTGTCCTGGGGTAAGATACAGCTCCTCTGGTAGCCAAAGCTCATCATGGATCTAAGGACATGACATTTTCCCCATGAGACAAATGACGGAGTACATGAACTAAGAGCATGGGAAGACACAGCTGCACATAATTATCATCACAAGTCAATTGTGTTGTGTTTTGAAAATTGTGAAATAATTATCTCATTATTCTTTGAAAAATGCAGCTGTAGCAGTAATGAAGACTGAATCATCTTACTGATAACAAGCAAGAGACTAAACAATTCTAAGTCTGGTGGATTCCTGACAATGTGCAGGAAATGAGTTGTATATCTTCTGGGGTTCTTCCCCAAAGCAGGACTCACTCCCACAAAGCATCAAACTCATGTTGTTTTTCTGCCACATCTAAGTTCAAGCCCAGCCCACACCCCCTTGGGGAAAGCCTCAGTGCCAAGTTGTCTTTCCCTCTCTCTGTCTGAAAAACTTAGCCTGGAGTAGTCATGCCCCAGTGACAACAAAAATAATACCAAAACCAAACAAACAAACAGCCAAGATTTGTTTCTGAGCAGACCGAGGAAACAAGATTCCTTATCATTAGAGGTTTATGCCTAGAAAAATCAGACAAGTACATAGAACCAAATCTTAAGTTAATGTGTATTAGAAAGGTTGTGAAGTGTTAATCGAGCACAGAGAAAATTTCTTTCACCTGGGGCCTGAAAAAACTTTTGGAAAATATAGTTTTGGAAATGAATCATACAACATAAGTAGAACGTTGGTGAAACAAGATACAAAGAACGGTGTTAAGAGCCAATTCTAAAATTCATAAAGGATTCCAAATAGACAAAACTAATATAAACAAAGACAACTGTTTATGATTTAAAAGGCGATATAGAAAATTCAATGGGGGGGCTGGGTGGTAGTGCAGTGGGTTAAGTGCACATGGCACGAAGTACAAGGACCAGCGTAAGCCTCCAGGTTCGTGGCTCTCCACCTGCGGGGGGTGGGGAGGGCGGCAGGTCACTTCATGAGCAATAAAGCAGGTCTGCAGGTGTCTCTCTCCCCTTCTCTGTCTTACCCTTCTTTCTAGACTTCTCTCTGTCCTAACAACAACAATGATAAACAAGGGCAACAAAACAGAAAAAATAGCCTCTAGGAGCAGTGGATTTGTAGTGTAGGCACCGAGCCCCAGCGATAACCCTGGAGGGAAATAAATAAATAAATAAATAATAAAACAGGGGCCAGGTGGTGGCGCACCTGGTTGAGCACACGTTACAATGCACAAGGACCTGAGTTCGAGCCCCCATCCCTACCTGCAGGGGAAAAGCTTTTCTAGTGGTGAAGCAGGGCTGCAGTTGTCTCTGTTTGTCTCTCTCTCTCTGTAACATCCCCTTCCTTCTCAATTTCTGCCTGTCTTTATCCAATAAAGATAATTTAAAAATTAAAATATAAAAAGAAAATTCAATAGGAAGGTTAAATAATAACCTTAACTTTTACTATTATGCCCATTAAAATCCAGGAGTAATCTCTAAAATACTGATTGAAAAAAAGAGAATATAAATCAAGAATACAGAAATGGAGGTGTACAGAATAGGCCAGTCACTGTTCTAAGTAATTCATATATTAATGCTCACAAACTTTTCCCTTTTAACCTATGATGAAACAGCTTCAAAGAGACTTAAGTATACCAGTTAGGACTGCATGATTAGCAAATGATGCAATGAAATCCAGAAAAGGATATCTCTACATCCCCGGCTCCTGACTTTAGTGACGTATTATAAGGCAGGAAAGAGAGAAAGCAAGGCAAAGTAGATAAAAATCATAAAATGACAGACATACAAAAACATCCACAATCATAATACATTTAGATCTGACTCACATTGTTAAAAACCTAGATGTCCATATTTCACTTGTTTACCCAAACAAAAAGTGCATTCAAAGTTTTTCTATATATTCTTTTATCTTTATTTATTGGATACAGACCTTTGAGAGGGTGAGAGGGAGAGAGACAAAGAAATGCCTGCAGCCCTGCTCCACCCCTCATGAAGCTCCCTACAGGTGGGAACTGGGGACTTGAACCTGGGTTCTTGGACATTGTAACATATGCACTCAACCAACTGCACCACCACCCAGAGGACCCCCCCCATCCAAAGTTTTAAAAAATGCCAGAAATATTTTGAAGGTGGGAAAGAGTGAGATACTGGATAGATAAAAATAGAAATCACTGAAATATTTCAAGGCTTTTCTATTTGAAAGGATGTTCTGTCTCCTTCCCCAGGGTCTGGTTCAACAATTTCTCTTCTGTCCCTCTGTGTAGAGCATAAGTTATGCCACTTTGTAAAATCAGTGTTTATGAATACTTGAAAGTGATGATGTAAGCCGGTATGAACAGCCAAGAGGGTTATTTGTGAACTAACAAAACAGTGCCATCGCCACCCATGACTAAAGATGACAAGCCAGAAAGAAAAATACCAGTACTAAATGATCTCCCTTATAGATAGAACTCAAAGACAAAAGAGCAGGGAGTCAGGTGGTGGCACACCTGGTTGAGTGCACACATGACCATGCACAAGAACCTGGGTTCAAAACTCTGGTCTCCACCTGCAGGGAGAAAGCTTATATTTTTAAAAAGAACAAAGAACAGTAAGAGCATGTAAGGTGAAATGTGCACTGGGTGTGCCATATTGCATCAAAGCAAAGGGCTCTGGGGAAGGAGGAAGAGGGACAGGATGAAAGGACATTGGGTTCCTGGTGTGTCTCCTAGACCCCACTCTAGGGGACATGAGAGGCTGTGTTAAAGACTATACTGTAAACCACTAACCCCAAATAAAAAATTATATATATATATATATTTTTTAAATATGATGGGGGCCGGGTAATAGTGCACTCGGTTAAGTGCACATATTACCATGTTCAGGGACCCAGGTTCGAGCCCCCTGTTTCCCACCTGCAGGAAGGACGCTTCACAAGTAGTGAAGCAGGTCTGCAGGTGTATACATATCTCTCTCTTCTCTATCTTCTCTTCCCTCGCAGTTTCTCTGTCCTGTTAAATATAAAGTAGAAAAGGGGGGAAATATGGCTAGATCAGGGTGATATATACCTGCTAAGGGTTTTCATTTCAGTACAGAAAAAGAAAAAAATATAAAAACTAGACTCTGATAGTCCAGGAGGTGGTTCAGTAAATAGAGGGTTGGACTATCAAGTCTGCATGAGGTCCTAAATTCAATCCCTGGCAGCACATTTACCAGTGTGATGTCTGGTCCTTTCTCTCTCCCCCTATCCCTCTCATTAATAAATAAATACATATTAAAATAAATAAATAAATAAATTAGACTTTGAACAATGGAGGGTCCTACTCCCTCCAGTGTAGCAGTGGCCAGGTTTCTGGATCTCTGACCTGGAGACTGATATCTAAAAGCAACTGTCATCACCAGGGCAAGCAGATATCCCCATCTCTAGCACTCTGTTGATCTGAGGATGTCAACTTGAGACTCCTTTCTCTCCCTGCATTGTTCACCTCCTTTTACAAGTTGGCACTACTGAATTAAGTGAGTAATGATTGGCATTGTGAAAAAATACAAGGGTGTGTATAATTCCTGAGCTTCACTCAAGAACTGTACTCATGACACCTTCATCAAGTTTACACAATCAAGAAAGAAGGTGTGATGTACATGCTATACTTTACAGGGTTTGTTTATTTATTTTTTATTTATTTTTTGCTGGGGTTTCAGGCCTTCAAGATTCACTAATCCTACTCACAAATCATCTGTCTCCTTGTTGTTATTGGTCTATTTCTTTCTCTTCTTCCTTCCTTTCTTTCTTTCTTTTTCTTTCGTTAGAGAGTGGAAGACAAAAATGGAGTGTCAAAGAGAAAAGAGACACCACACCACAGCATCACTCCACCACTCATGAAGCCTGCCCTGTTCATGTGCTCCCAGGTAGTATGGGGGTTCAAACCCAGGTCCTTGTACCTGATAAAATGTGCACTCTCCCCAGTGAGCTATCTCTTGGCCTCACATCAGTTTTATTATGGTTAAGCAAAACAAAAAGGCTATGTGATGTATATGCCTACGCATGTATCCTGCCCGATGTGCACTATTCAAAAGTTCCAGGAAGACTGAGAAATGTGGGACCTGAGACCTAGTCTCCACATAAAGTTTTGGCTTATTGTCTGCAGGTTAAAGCCTGGTATTAAGGCATCGGCAGGGCTGGCTCTGAGGGGTTGAGGAAGAATCTTTACTAGGCCTTTTCCTTGTTTTGTTGATGGCCATTTTCTCTTAACATTTCTTCAGGTTATCTTTTTGATTTTGCAAGAAGAGTTTATTTTATTTTTTTATGTTTCATTAGGGAAATAATGACTTACAAGACAGCTGTCACATGGGTGAAGTTTCTCATCCTTCCATGGTAGGTGTCAGCATACCATTCCTACCACCACCATCCTTCTCCACTATCATGCATTCAATCCCCAGTGCCCATTTACCCCCATGTCCTTGGTCTTGCAACAGGCCATGTCTAGTCTTACCCTGTGTTTTTAAACCTCATTGCTTAAGTTCCAACTGTGAGTGAGATCGTGTGGTATTTGCCTTCCCTCCTCCTATAAACTGATCTCACTTATCATGATTCCCTACAGCTCCAACTTTTTTTTTCTATGCATGGCTGAGAGTCCAAATCTCCCCTTTTTATAAGGCTAGAAGTTGTCCTAGAGTTAATCTTAACTAGTTACACCTGCAATAACCCTATTCCCAAATTGGGTCACAGTCTGAGCTACACATAGTCTGGGGATTACGGGTTTAACAAAAGAATTTGGGAGGAGCAAATTTGAAAGTTAATAAAAGGCAATTAAGAAATAACTTCAGGGCCAGTGACATAATTCACTTGAAGAGTGAGCTGCTCTACCATATACCCAGTCCAGGTTCATGCCTGGCATCCACTCTGAAGGAAACTTTGGTGTTGTGGTCTCTCTCACTCCATATCTGCCCCTCTGTCTCTTGTCAAAAAAAAAAAAAGGAACATTTTGAGTGTCTCTATTTCATCAATAAATTTACTTCTCTTGCTTTCTTCTTCTAGCGTTTGCCACTTCTCTTGCTAAAAATAAATAAATAAATAAAAACATTTTTGTCAGGCTTTTTGTTGACTGTAACAAAATCTATTAAGTGCATGTTACCTGTTGTTTTCTATAAAAGGTCAAAGTTGTTGAAAAAAAGGAAGAAAGAGAAGAAGGAAGGAAGGACAAAAGGAGGGAGGGAGGGAAGTAGAAAGAAAGGATTGAGGGAGGGAGAGAGAAAGAAATAAAGGAAGAAAGAACTTGAAAGAAAATGAATATTTCAGACAGAGCACCTACTTGGGACAGTGGCCCTAAAATCAAAGCTTTATGGCTGGAACAGAGTGAACAGGGGAGAACAGTAGTTGAGATTAACTGTCATAGAGGGATGGAGGAAGGGTATTAGAGGTCAGTGGAAACACTCTGGATTCTTCTCTGAGTAACATGAGAAGCCATTGCCAGAATTTGAGCAAAGACATAACCAGATTTAACTTACAAATAGAAACAGCTGACTATTATTGCCAGTAAATAGCCTCTGTGCTAGTTTAGGTTTATAACCCTATTACGATAATTCTGAATACAGAGACTTAACTAAATCTTTACAGTGCTTATATATTCACAGTGGAATACTATTCAGCTATAAGACATGATAAACTCCCCTCTTTTGCTATATCTTGAATGGGCCTTGAAGGAATCACATTAAGTGAGATAAACCAAAAGAAGGAGGACAACTTGATGACTTGATGACTTCACCCATAGAATTTAACAAAGAAAAAACAGGTGAAACTTAGAATTGCTGTGGTCTGGTGCAGATACGATTATGTTAAAGATTTTGAAGTAGAGGTTACTATGGGAAATCCAATATATTCAGGAAGGCTATTATCAGAAGGAAACAGAGAAGTAACATAGAGGCACAAATTGTGATGTTACAGATCTATAAGCCAAAGAATATAGCAATTTCTGGATGTTAAAAAGACAGGGAAACAGATTGTCCTCTAGAATCTTCAGACGGAATACAGTCCTAAAGACACCAATAGATTAGCCCAGTGACACTGACTTTGAACTTCTGTACATTAAGAATTATGAGAGGATAAATATGTATTGCTGTGGGAATCGGGTGATAGCGCAGTGGGTTAAGTGGGTTAAGTGCAGGTGGCACAAAGCATAAGGATCCCGGTTCAAGCCCCCGGCTCCCCACCTGCAGGGGAGTCGCTTCACAGGCAGTGAAGCAGGTCTGCAGGTGTCTATCTTTCTCTCCCCTTCTCTGTCTTCCCCTCCTCTCTCCATTTCTCTCTATCCTATCCAACAAGGATGACAACAATAATAACTACGACAATAAAACAAGGGCAACAAAAGGTAATAAAAATTTTTGCATTGATCTAATTTGCTTACCACCAGGTTTGTAGCATTTTGTTCTAATAGTAATAGTGAATGAGTTCTGCTCCCAACACAAACATAAAGTGCATTTTATCCACCAGATCCTACCTACCTTGCTATGTTTCTTATCTGACCCAGGAATCCTGTGTCTTCTGTGAGTATCCATGAAACTCTGTAGATTGAATTGTTAGCTTGCGAGAGGGGTTAAAATCTTAGACCCACCAGTTTCTGACACTTGGTTCATGAACATGATGCTATTGTCCTGGGTATTTTTCTAACTTTAATGGATTTTAGTCTTCTAACTACTAAATTTACTTCTAAATAAAATACTACTTGAAAAAACTTTGAGTCTTAAGAAGTAACCCATGAGTACATGGCTAGGAGAATAATAATAGTAAATAGAAGTTAATATGACCAGCATTCTAAGATCACTATTCTTATTCTCTTGTATTATAATATTGATGAAAATAACAAGCATCTATTTGCAAGAATTACAGACACTTTATGTTTCTTTCTTCTATTTAGTGTTGGTCTTAAAAAATTGTATTTTCCTCAAAAGGCACTATGAGAAAGAGGTTTCTTTTGGTAAGATAACTTTTAAATGAAATATAGCAGATGACTCAGACCACTGGGAATACAGTGACAATAGATGTTCAGGGGTCATTTACAAACAGGAGATGGTTTTCTAAAAGATTTAAAAAATTGAATTGTTGGGAACATGTGTGAGCCTGATAGAGCTTAGGGAGAACCACCCCCATCTTTGGATGGAGGTCTGAGAAGATAACCTCTTGGTAAGTCTCTCTCAACCGAGGTGAGCATAAGGGGGGAAACTCAGACTTGGTTCTTTCCTTCTTGACTCTCAGGCCCACAGATACCCCAGTACTTCCCTCCATTAACTGCAGGCCACATGGCTGCAGATTCACTTATTCAAAGTCACCTTCTGATCACAGAAGAACACACCTTATCACACACTTCATCACACACCTCAGAGCCCAGACAAGAGAAATTCCAAACTATATGGCCTTTTGATATCCATCTTCTCTCTGTCTCACCCTACGGGTTTAACCCCTATGCTTCTCTCAAATACCTTTGAATAATTAAGTTGCTTGTGTTATGGAAAATAACTGTACTGTATCTCATCAATTCCTGTCATACCAACCCCCTACCTTAGGGGCATGCTGACTGTTAAGAAACCTGTAATTTCTGTCATATTGCAACAATAATTACCTCCATTGCTTTTCTATTTAACTCATGTCCACTTTGCCAATAAACGGACTCTAGGATTCTGGGACTCTAAGGACTCAGATTCTAGATTCACGCTAAGAGTCCCCTGGTGTCTTTTACTTCGTGTCACCCCTGTCGTGAGCAAGAAAGAACCAGCCCGTTACCTTTCCCCTGGAGGACACCCTGCCGGAGAAGGAGAGAGACACCCCGAAATTGAATATGGAAAAATGAGAAACCAGAAGAAATTTCTGTGCAATCAAATGCATTTATTTTGGGAGCATAAGCAAGACAGGTGGTAAGGTAAACCAATTCATAATGAAAATGTCACCCAGACACTAGCAGCTGGCCATGCATGCAATTGTTTTTGCACAAAAATCAAGTTGTTCCCACTACCAGTGTGCAAGCTTGATTCCTTTATGCAATAAATTCTGGGCTCATCGCCACAATAGCTGTTGGTGGTATATTTGCAATTCATTCACTAGCTCACCTGGAAACCACACACCAGTCAGATGACCTTTAGGGACATATCTGTCAAATAAATGGAAAGCATGACAAAGAGCATTTTTCTTGCTCTGAAGTTAACCATCTAGTGATGTGTCGCAGATGCAAAAATATCACCACAGACACACAGATGCTATCTTCTACCCCCTTTAGCTGGCAAACTCTGCTCCATTTCTTGAGAGTAGGAGTGCCATGTGATCTACCAAGGATCAATACTCATTCTGGAAAGGTGAGGGGTAGGGTTGACCTCAGGTATGGGCCTAATAGCTAACGATCCTCAGTCCAATCCACAGAAATGTTGGCACAGTGACTGTGTGAGATCAGTCTCCTGACAGTGTTACGTTTGATACTCAGATCCCTGAGGAAAGGTAGTCTCAGCTAAGGCTCAGTAGAAGATACACACATTCAGGGAAGACTACAAGAGACAGGAGGTAATGTCCTAGTGTATACTGCTTTACATATATTCTAACCTTAACAGCATACAGACTAATAGATTCACAAAATAGTAGAGCTGGGGTAGATGATCTATTTAAGACTCCTCACTTTACAGTTAAAAATGTAGCAGCTCAGAGTGATAAAGCAACTTGCTCAAGGCAAAGATGACAGAGTAACGGAGGCGGGAATCGGGTGGGAGCACAGCGGGTTGAGCTCATGAAGCACAAAGTGCAAGGACCAGTGTAGGGATCCCTGTTTGAGCCCCTGGCTCCCCACCTGGAGGGGGGTCACTTGCAGGCGGTGAAGCAGGTCTGCAGGTGTCTATCTTTCTCTCCTCCTCTCTGTCGTCCCCTCCTCTCTCGATTTCTCTCTGTCCTATCCAACAACGACGACAACAATAACTACAACAAAAAAGGCAACAAAAGGGAATAAATATTAAAAAAATAATAATTAAAAAAAAGAAATAGCAGAGGCAGGCTGGAATGCAGTGTGCCAACCATGTTCATGCACACTGACACCAAGTATGTGGCCAACTTTTTCAACAATGACAAGGATAGACAGTATAAATACTTTAATCCTAAAAACTCCCCAAATTTGTTTAAAGGCATTAAAACCTCTGCTTAACAATCTTCTGAGGGCTCTGCATTCTCTGTCCATCTCTCTCTGTCTCTCTGTGCTTCTCACAACTACACATATGTGTACATATGCACGCACACACACACACACACACACTCACACTCACACTGAGTTTTGGACAATGGCAATTTCTTGCCCTACAAACATAAAGGCCACATGCTCAGAGGGACACTTTGCAGAGCATGTTTCTTAATCTAGGACTCTGTGTGAGATCTGGGCAACTGGCTTATTTTCTAGAACAATTGGTGGTTCTGAAATTAGAAGATCATCCTCCCCAAAGGAAGAGTTCTGGTCTGTGTTCACGAAGTTGGGGATGTCGAACTTCATGAGCCTGTTCAGCTCCTCCTCTGACTGCCCACCATTTCTCATGGTTTCCTGAAGCTGAACATCACTGTCGAGGGCTGTAGTCTGGTGAGAAGCCTTGGCCCTGTCCAAGTGTTCCACTTCATTGATGTAGCAGTGAAAGAAAGACCTGGACTCCTCAGTCCCCTGGCGAGAGAACACCTTATCTGGCTCCAGTGGTCTTCCAAAGTCTGAAACAAAGCTGTTCATTCGGAATCTCTTCTCCAAAGACTCTGCATTGCTGTAAAGAGAAGAGAAGACAGTGCTTAGGCTCTAGGTTATTCACCTTCAGCATCATGATTTTCTGCAATTTTCCTTTCTAAGTAAGAAGCCTGGTGAATAAGTCTAACTGCCTGTTGAGCAAATGTGAAAATCAAGGATTTATACCAGAGTATAGCAATCCCTGGGTCAGGTATTCAAAATTCAGAGAAAAGTCACTTCAGAGACTGATGGCTTTTACTTTACTGCAAATCTAAAGCATTGCCTTTCCTTTCCTTTTTTTTCCCCCTCCAGGGTTACCGCTGGGGCTTGGTGCCTGCACTATGAATCCACTGCTCTTTGGGGTCATTTTTTTCCCATTTTTGTTGCCCTTGTCATTGTTACTGTTATTTTTGTTATTACTTGTTGTTGGATAGGACAGAAATTGAGAGAGGAGGAGGGGAAGACAGAGAGGGAGAGAAAGACAGACATCTACAGACCTGCTTTATCACTTGTGAAACAACCCCCCCTGCAGGTGGGACGGATGCTGGGGGCTCGAACCAGGATCTTTACACCAGTCCTTGTGCTTTGCACCAGGTGCGCTTAACTCGCTGCACTACTGCCTGGCCCCCAGCACTGCCTTTCTATAAATGATTTCTTTTCCTAATTGTCATTTGAGAACAGGAATAAAAGTTCCAGCTAAATATGACTTCACAAACTAAAAAGTCACATAGGAAAAAGAAGGATTGATGATAAGATCTGGGAAAAAGCATGATTAAGAAAATTGGTATCCATCCTTTTCTGTAGTTTTCTGCTGGCTAGCGTGGGGGTGCCTCTTCCCTTCTTCCTGGACACATACTCTCTGGGTAGGAGAGAATGCGACCGGAGCCAGCCTGGGCTGCTACTCACTCAGCAATGTGAGGGAGATAACTCAGGAACCAAAAACGTGGCACGAGGCAATGCAATATCTTTATTGATCAGAGAGCCAAGGCTTTTAAAAGGCAGACCCGGAAGTGGCAAGTTGGAAACAGAAATGGCTAGGAAAGGAGTGGAGAAAAGCAAAAGGGGGTTGGGAAGGTAGAAACTTCCTTAGCAACTGTTGCGAGGGTTTTGACTGGTAGGATTAATATTACCCTGCAGGCAGGGAGGGTCTCGAGGTTAGAAAGAAGATAGAGCAAAGGAATGGAATGGGTAAGAATCTTTCAGGCAAAACAATGATTATGTAGATAGGCCATAGTATCAGGAATGCAGGATGCTTTGTGAGCCATGCCAAACTCAACCACATCTGCACAATTTCCTGACATCTCCCCCTTTCTTTTTATCTAATGACCATAGTATCAGGAATGCAGGGTGTTTGTGAGCTAGGGAGTCTGATAAGACGAGTAAAACCTTTGGGGTTATTCCTGTCTCTCCTTGCTCAACCTCTTGGTAGAGAGAGAAACTGACAGCATAGATGTACTCCTCAGGTCAAGCCCTGCCAAGCTCAACCACATCCTCACAATTTCCTGACAGTTTTCAGCTTAAGATAACAGCTCTCTGCTTAGGGGGAAAAAAAGCTGAGAAAGTAGACCCAGAAACCCAACTATCATAGTTCTTCAATAATACAAGCTGTCTTCTCAGAATTGACAATTGGTTCCATTAACCACGTCTGAAAAAAAAAAAAATGAAGAGACAGGAGACTAAGGAATCTTTGTCCTGCTCTATGGCAGAGCCAAGACAGTGAACATTAGGGCTCTTCAGAAGGCTTTTCTCTATCCACTTTGCTCCTACTGATCTTGCTCCTGATGATCTCAAAGCAATATGCTAATAATAGGAAATAGTTGCCTTAGTCTCTTGTTGAAGAAACTGTCAAAGAAATTAGCCTGAACCTACCATCTTTCTTGAACATGTGCATAAGTCAAAAGTCAAAACTCCGGCTCTGTGAAAAAGACTGCACACTCAAACCTCCTGACTCACTGAAGAAGAAGGGCTGCCTCTTCATTCACCTGTCATAGAGCAACATTAATGAACATCAATGAACAACTAGTTCATGACACCCAGAACAGATTAACTAGAGAGATAGAAAAGTAACAAAGTGAACTTCATTGGTTTCCTGAATGCAGAGATAAAACTGACTGCTACTGTGAAACAAAATTTTCTGATGTCTGTCTGTTATGCATGTTACAAATATTTCTCTTTTAATTTTTTTATTTGTGATAATAGTGGGTTACAAGATTGTTGGATTACTGGGTATAGTTCCACACCACACCCACCACCAAAGTTCTGTGTCCCCACGCTCCCACCTCCCAACAATAACCACTATCATTCTCACAAGTCTTAGAAATAATTTGCTTGGGAGCCGGGTGGTAGCGCAGAAGGTTAAGCGCAGGTGGTGCAAAGTGCAAGTACCAGCCTAAGGATCCCAGTTCAAGCCCCGGCTCCCCACCTGCAGGGGAGTCACTTCACAATCGGTGAAGCAGGTCTGCAGGTGTCTATCTCTCCCCCTCTCTATCTTCCCCTCCTCTCTCCACTTCTCTCTGTCATATCCAGCAAACAACATCAATAACAACCACAATAATAACTACAACAATAAAACAACAAGGGCAACAAAAGGGAATAAATAAATAAATAAAAAGAAATAATTTGTTTTTTGCAAGTTCATGTGTATCAGCTCTCTAGATTCCAAATACGTGTGAAACCATTGTTAGTTGTCCTTCATATCTTTGCTTATTTTGCTAAGCATAATCACCTCTGGTTTCATCCATTTTGTATCAAAGGACACATATATTTTTCTTGACTGCAGAGCAGTATTCCATAGAGAATATATCCCATAGGATGCTTCTAGACTTGACCACTGTGAATAATGCAGCTATGAATACAGGGGTACATGTGTCCCTTTGCATAAGTGTTTGTGTGTCCTTTGGGTAGATTCCTAAGAGTGGTATTGTTAGATCATAAGATAATCCTATTTTTAACATTTTCTCTTGATCTATGACTTTCAATTTCTTATTTTAAATTTTATTAGCCATTCTATATTCACAAAATTACATGTCAGAAAAGGTGTAATCCACACCAATCCCACCACTAGAGTTCTGAATCTCATGTCCCTCCATTGCAAACCACTATGGTTTTCCCAAGGTTGCAGACATGGGTTAACTGTCATCTCTACAACTATTTGTCAACATCTGTACATATTTTCCCCCTTTTTCTTCAAGGTCCAGTCCTCTCTTCCCCTCCAAGTCACAATGTCACTCTATTACTATATCCAAATATTCCTCTCCTTTTTCTCCTCTCTCTCTGGGACCTAATGGAGCTGGAGTTCAGAACCCTTTTATCCTATTCATTCTATCACTTCTCTCCCACTGGGAGTATGGAGCAAAGTTGTTTTGCTTCTCCACTGGAATTGGGTGTTGGCAGGTCAATCCATACACCCAGCCTGTTTCTGCCTTCCCCTAGTGAAGTAGGGCTTTAGAGAGGTGATGTTCCAGGACACATTGGTGAGGTCATCTGTCCAGAAATGACTTTCAATTTCTTAAAAATGACTGTTGATGAGCAAATTTTAGCTTAAATTTTAGCTAAACTGAATGTATTAACATCTTATGTTTAGTGTTTTTTTGTCGGTCAAAGTTCAGGGCGCCATTATGCCAGGCTTGCTTCGCGGCGGTAGACAGACGACCAGGGACACAAGGCTGAGTGGAGAAACTGTATTTCTTTTTTCATGAGCCAACAGTTCAAAAAACTAAACTAATCTAATCACCACACATTCTGTCCTGCATCTTTCTCTTCTGGCGGCAGCATCAGGAACACAGGAAATACCTAGGATGGGGGCAGGGAAAAGGGAGAAGCGCGAAAAGGCAAAGACTAAACCACAATCTCCCAGAGGTGGGGGGGAGTGAGACCAAACCAATGTAACAGAATGACCATGTAAATAGACCACAACCTCAAGCAATGTAACAGAAGGGATCCCAGAAGCAGAACTAGAAGCATACCAACACTTTTTGTATCCTTTATAAGAAATTATGACTGACTCTCAAATCATGAAGCGATACATCTCGTATGCTTTCTTTTAGAACTGTGAAGTACACTCCAGTAGCTGTGAGTTGCGGGTGATTATTTAAAATTAAGTAAAGATTTAAAAATTTGATTTTCTCAGTTATTACATATGTCTCAACTGCTCAACAGGCCCATGTGGACTCAACAGAACCCCAGTTAGAGATACTCTTTTGTAGTACAGAAAAGTCTACATGTAGAGAAAGTACATAATATAGCTAACAGGGAGGAGACCAAGAATCACATCAGTCTGAACAGTATTTTTATTCTGGCTAGTGGATTTCAGTGAAGTTGCACATCAGTGGATGGAATCCAATTGCATTTCTTATAACAAGCTAAAAACGAGGAACATCCCTTAGCCTTTTCTTGCATCAAGTCCTTTGACAGCTGCAATGTTTCATTTACTCCATGACACTTCCTTGTTCCCAAACATTTCAAATTCTTCTGCCTGATCGTTCAAAGACTCCTCTCTCATTTCATCTGAACTTTCCAGAGTCCTTTCCACTACCTTTCTAACTCCACACTCTGAGTCAACCCACCTATGAGTGTCCCTCTCTGTGCCGGTGCTGTATTGTTGCCTTTAACTCCCTGGTAAAAAACAAACAAACAAAAAAAACCCAACCCATTTTGTCTGTTAAAATTAGATCTATCCAACCGGACAACATTAATGTCCAGTGGAGAAGCAATTATTAGAAGCTAGATCTTCCACCTTCTGCAGCCCATAATGATCCTGAGGGATAAAGAGTAGAGAATAGCCCATACTACCAGAGGGATAAAGACTAGGGAAGTTTCTCCAATATCCTGCTTCTAGTTTCCCTTTCTGTTCTTCTTTCTTAACTTCTGTTTATGAGCGGGATCGTCCCATATTCACCTTTATCTTTCTGACTTAGCTCACTTAACATAATTCCTTCTAGCTCCATCCAAGGTGGGTTCATTTTCTTAATAGCTGCGTAATATTCCATTGTGTATATATACCACAGCTTTCTCAGCCACTCATCTGTTGTTGAGCACCTGGGTTGCTTCCAGGTTCTAGCTATTATGAATTGTGCTGTTATGAACATAGGTGTACAAATATTTTTTGGTTGGGTGTTATGGAGTCCTTGGGGTATATCCCTAGGAGAGGAATTACTGGGTAATATGGAAGGTTCATGTCCAGCCTTGTGAGAGTTCTCCAGACTGCTCTCCACAGAGGCTGGAACAATTTACATTCCCACCAGCCATGCAGAAGGGTTTCTCTGTCCCCACAGCTTCTCCAGCATTTGTTGCTGCTGTCCTTTTGATGTATGCCATTCTCACAGGGGTGAGGTGGTATCTCAGTGTTGTCTTTATTTGCATTTCTGTGACAATCATCGACCTGGAGCAATTTTTCACGTGTTTGTTAGCCTTGTGGATCTCTTCTGTAGTGAATGTTCTGTTCTCTGCCCATTTTTGGATGGGGTCATTTGCTTTTTTGTTGCTAAGTTTGCTGAGCCCTTTGTATATTTTGGTGATTAGTCTCTTGTCTGATGTATGGCATGTGAAGATCTTTTCTCATTCTGTGAGGGGTCTCCTTGTTTGTGTGACAGTTTCTTTGACTGTGCAGAAGCTTTTCAATTTGTTGTAGTCCCACTGATTTGCTTTTGCTTTAGTCTTCCTTGTAATTGGGTTTATATCATCAAAGATGTCCTTGAGGTTTAGGTGGGAAAGTATTCCACCAATGTTTTCCTCTAAGTATTTGATAGTTTCTAGTTCAACATCCAGATCCTTGGTCAAGCTTGGAATGTTCTTACTTATGACCACAGAATGTGAGCTCAGATCTACAGGGATGCAGAGGTCACATAGGCTCCTAAGCTGAATATGGGCCCCAGATCACATCATATTGATGGGTTTTACAGTCAAATATATATATACCTTTCCCACATTACAGAGCTACTCTCTTCCCTGATCCAGCTTTCTGGTCCTTTTTTCCACCCATGACATCATCTCCCAGACACTAACTTGGATCCACCTGCATATCATATTTCAGGCTCAGGGAAAAAAAAAACTACTAGTATAGCCACAGACCCTTTGGAATATAATTGAAATATGCCTACTAGCTATTTATAGACCAGAGGACCCCCCCCCAACTCTTCATTTGCTCTATTCCAGCCTTTATGTTCATGACCGGTGAACAATTTGTTTGGATTTGTATGTTAATTCTCTTTTCAGCCACCAGGTTCCAGATGCTAACATGATGCTGACCAGACTTCCCGGGACAGACAACCCCACCAATGTGTCCTGGAGCTCCGATTCCCCAGAGCCTCACTCCACTAGGGAAAGAAAGAGGCAGGCTGGGAGTATGGATCGACCTGTCAACACCAATGTTCATCGGGGAAGCAATTACAGAAGCCATATCTTCCACCTTCTGCATCCCACAGTGACCTTGGGTCCATTCTCCCAGAGAGTTAAAGAATAGGAAAGCTATCAGGAGGGGATGGGATATGGGGTTCTGGAGGTGGTAATTGTGTAGAATTGTATGCCTCTTATCCTATGGTTTTGTCAATGTTTCTTTTTTATTAAAAAAAAAAAAGAAGAAGAAGAAGAAGAAGAAGACTAGGGAAGTTTCCAATGGAGGGGATAGGATGCGGAGCTCTGGTGGTGGGAATTATATGGAATTGTACCTCTCTTATCCAACAGAGTTGGCATTCATAACTAAATCAATAAAAAAAAGAATAAACTGAAAATAATCAGATCTATCTACTTTGTTGTCCAACTCCAATGTCCCTGCCTCTATGGAGATCCTGTGTTATCCCAACAGGAAGGATTCTGGATGGTACTGAGTTTTACTGATCTTCTCTTACTGGTTGCAATGCTGTCTGCATATCAGAACCCTTTTCAGAATTATTTGTGTCTGATCTTTCCTAATGGGATGGTAGTCCCAGATGGAGGTTAAGAAACATAGCCAACATCCAGATTGGTAGTGGCAGCGTCTCCTAGCAGGCAGTTCAATCTGCACACATCCACATCCAGCACCGCCTGACTAATTTCATAACTGCCCACTTACTTCCCTCCTGCAGAAATCAAGGACACAGTTACCAGTGAATTGTGCAGATCCTAATGTCCAGCTATTAATCAGGACAAGGAAAACTAAGGGGTACCTGGCCCGTGCCATCCTCCCTTAAGTCTCAGCATGTATCTGCTTCCTATAGATCTCCAGCTGCAACTCAGCAAGGAACCCTTAACTATCTTGGTTCATGACATGTGCTTCTTTCTCTCACTAATACAACTTTTAAAAAAAATTTTTATTTTTATTTTTTTTAGAGACAGAAACTAAGAGGGGAGGGGTAGATAGAACGATAAAAAGAGATACCTATAGCACTGCTTCATCACTCATGAAGCTTCCCCCATGTAGGTGGGGATCAGGGACTTGAACCCAGGTTCTTGTGCCTTATAACATGTGTGCACCACCACTTGGACCCAAGGCTTTTTTTTTTTTGATACTTAATACTCTGACTTCTTTCTCTCCACTCCATTATGCTATCATTTCCCTCAGTATACATAATAGTGCTATAGTCATTCACCCATCCATCTCTCCAGTCCTAGAAGTCACCAGACCTTGAAGACTGGATGGCTTTATCTATGGGTGACCCAAAAGCTTAATACCTTGAAAGGTACCATGACACCCAAGTGTCCAGCAAAGTGCTGTCTCCTCTGTGCCCCCCAAACAAGTCAAGTCTGAAGGAAAGACTCCTCCTGCTTCCACGTGTTGATGGAAAATGTTTCAGTAAACTGGGATATCCCCTCAGGAATTTTCCAGATGTATGAAGGGCCTACTACTCTACTAAGAGTCTTGGTATGCCTAACATGGCCCTTAGGCCTCCCCTACTCCTGAGAAACAGTCAACAGATCAGTCTGTGGATGCCTGGTAATATAGTCCACTTACAGTGAACTTTTTAAAATTCGTAAGCAGGGAATGACTGGGAGATGACTCGGCAAATAAAATCTATGCCCCGCCTACATGAAGGCCTGGGTTCCTTCTCCCGCACCACATGGGAGCTCCATAGGATTTCTATGAATAGTGGATCAGTACTTTGGTAACTCTCGCCTTCACCTCTCTTACTCTCTCTCTCTTTCTCTCTCTCTCTCTCTCTCTCCTTTCAAAGGCAACAGATCAAAAAATGGTGACTAGGAGGCTGCTCAGCAGTCCTGGGCATGCATGAGTCCCTGGGTTCATTCCACAGTAATACATTAAAAAAAAAAACTGTAATGTAAACAGAAAGTTATTACAAATGCAGTCTTGTGACTGTCAACTAGTGAGGAAACAACATTAATCATAAAACACTCATGAAACCTGCACTGAGAATTTTATCTCATGCAGACAGTCTTAACAGAGGCACCAACCAAACTCTCTTGTCTTTGTGGAAGTCTTTTGATAGCTTTAGTTGGTAGCATTGGTTCACCAGGACGATATCTGATTTTCTGGGGCAGGAAACATTCCTTAGGACTGTCTTCACACCATCCAGCTACAACAGCGTACTAAGTAAGAATGTAATAAATGATAAGAAATTAAACGCAGATCCTGAATGAAGGTATATAAATTAAATTGGATTTATAAAATAGTCAGATGATTTACCTATTGATAGTAGAAGACATTTTGGAATTATCAAGAACTTGAACATTGCTATCTTCCTGTAGTCAGTTTTAAGTTGCACAGGACCCAACCTTTAGTGAGTGCCATAGTGCAGTAAATTGCAATTGAAAGTAAAATGTAACTTCCATTTGGACAAGGTCATGTGAAGTTCTGCACTCACCTCTACATGGAGAACATCGTCACTAGAACAAGGTGCTCTTAACAAAGACTACAAAAGGAGAGTATTTTTACGAGAGTAGTCAGCACAAAAATGATTCAAGTCTTTCCCATTACGAGCTTTCTGGCAGATTTATGATAATGGATTTATAATACTTTAACAAGATAACATGCAGTGTAAATGGCTCCTTTACTGAGAAAGTAGAAGAAAAAGGTTCTGTTATCTTCACTGTCCATAAAAGATCCAAGAGGTTTATTTTAACCCCCCTCCCACAATTGCAAAATAATCCATGGGGGGGGAGTAATTCCTATTAAAGCTGTTTCTGGTGCCTAAACTTTTAAGAGAGGCAATGTGAAGAATTGGGGGGGGTCTCCGTTCTATAAATAGCTAGTAGGTATATTTTAGTTATATTCCAAAGGGCCTGTGGCTATGCTAGTTTTTTTTTTCCTTTTTTTTTCTCCCTGATCCTGAAATCTGATATGCAGGTGGATCCAAGTTATTGTCTGGGGAGAAGATGTCGTAGCTGGAAAAAGGACCAGAAAGCTGGATCTGGGAAAAGAGTAGCTCCCAAATATGGGAAAGGTATATATATATTGTTGACTGTAAACCCCATCAATATGATCTGATCTGGAGCCCATATTCAGCTTAGGAGCCTATGTGACCTCTGCATTCCTGTAGATCCGACCTCACAGAAAAAAAAAAAATCTAAGTCAGAAAGATAAAGATGAGTATGGGATGATCCCACTCATCAACAGAAGTTGAGAAAGAAGATCAGAAAGGGAAACTAAAAGCAGGATCTGACTAAATTGAAAGTAGGGCACCAAAGTAAAAACCCTGTGGTGAGGGGGAGGGTGGAAATTCAGCTTCTTGGGACGGTGGGGGAGGGGGGTGGAATGGGACACAGTCTTTTGGTGGTGGGAATGGTGTTTATGTACACTCCTATTAAAGTGTAGTCATATAAATCACTATTTAATCAACATGGGGGGGAAATTGTATGTCTCGAACTTTTTAAAACACAGACTGAGTTTTTTTTAATACATAGGCTGAGTCTTTGATATGCAAACTCTCTCAAAAGCCTAGACCAGGTAGATCAGAAGCAACCAGTGGCATAGCTATATACAAGATACTGGGTACTATTCAGCAAACCCTAACAAAGGGACTTTCAAAGTTAACCCAATTACCAAATAATGTGATGATAACAATAACTATCCATTATCTTCTTGAACCCTAAGACAGCAGGAACCTCACATTTCCACTATAGAGCCTATATTTTCCCCCAGTCCTGGAACCTTAGGGTGGGGCCCACTTTCCCACATGCTTCTCCCAATTTATATCAAATAATATTGTATCCACCGATCGCAACCTAATCAACACAATGAGTACCACCTCAACATGTTTCACCTCAGACTGTGTCCAGAGACTTCAGGTATGGACTGACAACCCTTCAGCTTCCTTACTTAGGTGAGACCTTTCCTTTCATAGTATTCTCTAATTCCATCCCAGGTGGTTCATTTCCTAACAAAGTCCCAAAACCTAGATATAGACCAGGTTCCGTGAGATAAAGCATATGTTAACATGTATCCATAAACTGGGGCAAAATATATACCTGAAAGCAAAAGTAGACTAGAGTGTGCAGTGAGTACTCCCCAACACTTCATCTCCACTATTCCAACCTTTGGGTCCATGACTGTTCAACAATTTGTTTGGCTTTATATGTTAACTCTCTTTTCAGCCACCAGGTTCCAGATGCCATCATGATGCTGACAGGCTTCCCTGGACTGAAGACCTCACCAATGTGTCCTGAAGCCCGCTTCCCCAGAGACCCACCCTACTAGAGAAAGAGAGAGGCAGACTGGGAGTATGGATAGACCAGTCAACACCCATGTTCAGTGGGGAAGCAATTACAGAAGCCAGACCTCCCACCTTCTGCATCCCACAATGACCCTAGGTCCATATTCCCAGGGGAGGGGAGGGGATATGGAGTTGGGAACTTTGTGGAGTTGTACCCCTCTTATCCTATGGTTTTAATAACCCCTCTTATCCTATGGTTTTGTCAGTGTTTCCTTTTTATAAATAAATAATAAAATAATGAATGAAAAGAAAGGCAATGTGAAAGTTAAAGTAGTTTTTTCCTTCTGCAATATGCTTCTCTAGTGCTCACAAATATTGGTTTCTCTTCTATCTCTGGGAACACAGAAGTTTACTCCTCCAAGTTTGGACAATCATGGAGGTATGACTACTCTGACTAATGATCTGTAAGAAGAAGGGATGTGTTCTTCCTTGCTGAATAACAGCACAGGTGTTATATCTCCATTTGTCCTCTTCCTCATCACAATAACTCAGGAGGTTTGATACAGTGCAGCTTATAAGAGGAAAAACTTCTGTCTACCTCTTGTCAACTCTAGACAGACATGTAATTTAAGTAAATAAACCCAAATTATGTTATGCTGAGGGTTTTATTTTTATCTTTAGGGCTTTCTGTAATATAAAGTCCCATCATCAATAAATAGTGATAGTGCTACACCTTCTTTCAATTTCTTTTTC
The DNA here is from genome assembly GCF_950295315.1 of Erinaceus europaeus. Taxonomy (NCBI): domain Eukaryota; kingdom Metazoa; phylum Chordata; class Mammalia; order Eulipotyphla; family Erinaceidae; genus Erinaceus; species Erinaceus europaeus. Next base: position 27,041,820 of record NC_080174.1, on the reverse strand, counting down.
TTATTCAGTTGCTAGGCTAGAGCTTCCTACACTAAGTTAAATAAAAGTGGGGAGAGTGTGCACCTCTGTTTTGTTCCTAATCTTGGGCTAAAAGTTTTCAGCTTTTCCCTGTTGAAGATTAAGAGGAACTGTAGGCCTGTCTGTCACATGTGCCCTTTATGAAGTTAAGTGTGCTACCTCCATACCCACTCTGCTGAGGCTTTTTATCATGCACAAAAGTTGTTTTTTCTTTGTTTGTTTGTCAAATGGAATTGTACAAGCAAAAGAATGGAACTGTACCACTCTTGCATACCATACAGAAAATCTAATTTAAAATAAATTAAACACCATCTCATAAAATACATAGAAGAAAACCTGAGTGACACATTGCTTGTTGTAAGGTGTCCTTGGGCAAGTCACTTTATCAGCAATGGGAAGAAAAGCAAAACAAATAGAACTGAAAAGCTCTTGTATAAGGAAAGAAACTATCATCAAGATGAAAAGATGTATTACTTCAAAATAACAGTCCAGCAAATGGTTAATAGCCAAAACATGGTCAGGGTATATATATCACAGGACTTGCATGCCTGAGCCCCCAGAAACCCCAAGTTCTATCACCAGTAATATCATAATCCAGAGCTACCATAATCCGGAGAAATGCAAATTTAAAATGACAATGAAATATCAATCTATACCTGGGAAAATAGTTATTATTCAAAATACAAATAACAAGTGCTAGAAAAGATAGGGAGAGAAAGGAACCCTTGAACATTGTTGGTAGGAATGTAAATTGGCTCAGTCATTACTGAAAAGAAGTATTAAGAGTTCTCTAAACTTAAAAAATAGAAAGTCTATATGGTCCAGTTAGTCTGCTTCTGGGTATTTTCCAAAAGAATACAAAAAATATATGTATCACATATGCTCATGCAGCATTACTGATAATTTTCAAGAATTGGAAATCACCTATGTGCCTATCAACAGACTATTCAATAAAGAGTATGTGCTTTACATACAAAATGTAGTGCTGCTCTGCTATTGAAAAAAAGATGAGTCTCCTCTCCCAGGCCAACTAGGAATGCCAGGGGAGACCACCGCAGACCACAGCAGGACAGGACTAGAGGGACTTTGGGAACCCAACAGGTCACAGGTGAGTGCAGGAACATGTGGCTCCCTGACAGAGAGGGGCTTAGGGAGGGATTGAGTGGCTGGTAACAGTCTGGCAGATTGCCGGTTGGGACGCAGCCTCCAGTCTGTTTCATCAATGGTAAGAAGGCTGAAGGGAGGAGAGAACTCCCTTGGGACTCACTAGATGCAACTGTGGGTCTTCATTGTTGCTGCACTCAGAATTTGGATCAGTGTGGGGGGCGGAGGTGTGTGCTGACACCAGGGGACAGAGAACTAACCAAGAAACTCAGGAGAAGACCTATACCTTGGTGGCCTAGCAATAGGGCTGTGAGAATCTCTTTGCATAATCACTGGATTATCTTTGCTACACCCTGCTTTACCTCTTGGTCAGGAGTCAGTGATTAAGCTAAGAAGCCTACTTATATTTTTAAAGCCCTCAGGCTCCCATAGCCTACAGGGAAGTAAAATAACAAAAGAGGCTTTCAAACCACTGTGCTCCAACTCAGGGATTAAAATAAAATTGATAAAATAAATTAACTGTTAATTTCCACAACTCTGAACCCTTTAATTACCTTATTTAGACACAAGTCAATCCAGGCAAGAGTGATCAGTAATTTGGAAAGTACTGAGAGAGGGACCTCATCACATACTATTTAGAATGGTTAAACCAACAAGAAGAAATATTGGAGAAATGAACCAGGACAAGAGTCCAGCTAAAAGCTGCCCAAAGGTTGAAGCACAAAATAATGAGGTCAACATCCAAACACTAGTTAAGGGAATAATCACTGGAGTGAGTAAAGAGTTTGAAAGAATTGTCATCAGAAATGCAGAAAGAACAAATGAGACTCTGGAAAAAAACACTAATTACCTCAAGGTCACTAGAGAGCTGAAAGCTGAAATAGGTGAGCTAAGAACACAACTAGCTGAACAGGCTAAAACAGTATTAGAACAGGGTAACAAAATAGATAAACTCCAGAAAACAGTAGAGGGGAGAGAGAATAGAATAAATGAGGCTGAAGACAGAATTAGCAAGATCGAGGAAAAATTAGAGACAACTAAAAAAGAAGAGATCTCAAAAAGAGAGTAAGAGATACTGAAAACAAAAACAGACACCTATGGGATGACTTCAGAAGAAATAATATGTGCATTATTGGCTTACCAGAGGAAGAAAGGAAGGGAAGGGAAGAAAGCATTCTTCAGGACATAATAGCTGAGAACTTTTCTAGTCTAGATAATATCAAAGACATAAAAGTTCTAGAAGCCCACAGGGTTCTAAACAGAATTAACCTAGACTTAAAGACACCAACACACATTGTATTTAGAATGCAAAGGAATAAGGATAAACAAAGGATCCTTAAGGCTCCAAGAGAAAAACAAAGAGTCAACCACAGAGGAAAACCCATAAGATTAGCAGCAGACTTCTGCACACAAACACTACAGGCCAGAAGAGAATGATAAGATATCTATTGAGTGCTCATGAGAAAGGCTTTCAATCAAGACTACAGTATCCTGCTAGACTGTCATTAAGACTAGATGGTGGCAAAAAACCTTCTCAGACAAGCAAAAGTTGAAAGAATCAACTATCACCAAGACTGCCCAAAAGGAGTTCTGAAAGGTCTCTAATAGTCAGACCACCATAAATATGCCATATGTCAGAACACTCTAAAAATCTATAAGAATGGTGTTAAAATATCTTCAATCTGTGATATCAATAAATGTCAGGGGCCAGGTGGTGGCACAGCTGGTTGAGCACACATGTTATAGTGTGCAAGGACCCAGGCTCGAGCCCCTGGTACCCACCTGCAGGGGGAAAGTTTCACAAGTGGTGAAGCAGTGCTGCAGGTGTCTCTCTGTCTCTCTCCCTCTCTATCATCCCCTTCCCTCTCAATTTATGACTGTCTCTATCCAACAAATAAAGGTTTTAAAAAAATTTTAAAAAATAAATAAATGTCAGTGGGCTGAATTCACCTATTAAAAGGCACTGAGTAGGAAGATGGCTCAGAAAACACAACCCAACAATGTGCTGTCTACAGGAAACCTACCTAACTCAACAAGACACAGACTCAAAGTGAAAGGGTGGAAAACTATCACACAAGCCAATGGCCCACAAAAAGGATCAGGAACAGCTATTCTCATATCTGTCATGATAGACTTTAAAATAAATAAAATTTAAAAAGATAAGGATGGACATTACTTAATACTCAGAGGATCAGTCTATCAAGAGGACTTAACAATTATTAACATTTATGCACCCAATGATTAGACACCTAAATACGTCAAACATCTACTGAAAGAGCTACAGCAATATATTAACAGCAACACAGTCATAGTAGGGGACTTCAACACCCCACTCTCTCAACCTGACAGATAATCCAGGCAGAAAATCAATAAAAACATGAGGAAGCTAAATGAGGAGATAAACTAGAACTATTGGACATTTTCAGAGTCATTCATCCCAAGAAGCTGGAATACACATTTTACTCAAGTTCACATGGGTCATTCTCAAGGATAGACCATATGTTAGGCCACAAAGACAGCATCAGCAAATTCAAGAGCATTGAAATCATCCCAAGCATCTTCTCAGACCACAGTGGAATTAAACTAAAACTTAACAATCAACAAAAGATTAGTAACAGTCCCAAAATGTGGAAGCTCAACAGTACACTACTTAACAACTACTGGGTCAAAGACGAAATAAAGCAAGAAATCAAACTGTTTCCAGAGTTCAATGAAAATGAAGACACAAGCTATCAAAATATTTGGGACACATTTAAGGCAATACGGAGAGGGAAGTTCATAGCCATACAAGCACATATAAGGAAACAAGAAAAAGCACAAATAAAAAAACAGATTGTACATCTAAAAGACCTAGGAGAAGAACAAAGGAACCCTAAAGCAACCAGAAGGGCAGAAATCACTAAAGTTAGGGCAGAAATAAATACCACTGAAAATAAGAAAACCATACAAAAGGTCAATGAATGTAAATGTTGGTTCTTCGAAAGAGTAAACAAAATCAACAAACCTTCAGCCACACTCACAAAAAAAAAAAAAGGGAGAAGACCCAAATAAATTGGATAGTAAATGAAAGAGGAGATATCACAACAGACACCGTAGAAATTCAACAAATCATGAGAGACTTCTATGAACAACAATATGCCAACAAGCTAGAGAACCTGGGAGAAATGGATGGTTTCCTAGATACCAACGATTTTCCAAAATTAAGTAAAAAGGAACTAGATAACATGAACAGGCCCATCACAGCTAATGAAATTGAAACAGTTATCAAAAACCTTCCCATAAATAAAAGTCCTGGACCAGAAAGTTTTACAGATGAATTCTACAAAACCTTCAAAGAAAAATTAATTCCTCTACTTTTAAAAGTCTTCCAAAAGATTGAAGACACTGGAATACTCCCTTCCAGCTTCTATGAAGCCAATATCACTTTGAGATGCCAAAAGCAGACAGGGACACAACCAAAAAAGAAAACTACAGACCAATATCTTTGATGAACATAGATGCTAAAATACTGAACAAAATTCTAGCCAACCGGATACAGCAGTATATTAAAAAGATTGTTCATCATGAATAAGTGGAGTTTATCCCAGGGGTGCAAGGTTGGTTTAATAAACATAAATCAATAACTTGATCCACCATATCAATAAAAGCAAGACCAATAACCACATGGTCATATCAATAGATGCAGAGAAAGCCATTGACAAAATACAACATCCATTTATGATCAAAACACTATAAAAAACAGGAATACTTGGAAAATTCCTGAAGATAGTGGAGTCTATATATAGCAAACCTACAGCCAACTTGCTACTCAATGGTGAAAAACTGGAAGTATTTCCCCCTCAGATCAGTTACTAGCAGGGATGCCCAATATCACCATTACTATTCAACAAAGTGTTGGAAGTTCTTGCCATAGCAATCAGGCAGGAGCAAGGAATTCAAGGCACACAGATTGGAAGAGAAGTCAAACTCTCCCTATTTGCAGATGACATGATAGTATACATAGAAAAACCTAAGGAATCCAGCAAGAAGCTTCTGGAAATCATCAGGCAATACAGTAAGGTGGCAGGATACAAAATTAACATTCAAAAGTCAGTGGCATTCCTCTATGCAAACACTAAGTTAGAAGAAGTTGAAATCCAGAAACCAATTCCTTTTACTATAGCAACAAAAACAATAAAATAGCTAGGAGTAAACCTAACCAAAGAAGTGAAAGACCTGTATACTGAAAATTATGAGTCACTGCTCAAAATTGAAAAAGACACAAAAAAGTGGAAAGATATTCTCTCTTCATGGGTTGGAAGAAGTAACATCATCAAAATAAATATACTACCCAGAGTCATATACAGATTTAATGCTATCCCCATCAAGAGCCCAACCACATTTCTTAGGAGAACAGAAAAAATGCTACAAATGTTTATCTGGAACCAGAAAAGACCTAGAATTGCCAAAACAATCTTGAGAAGAAAGAACAGCACTGGAGGCATCACACTCCCAGATCTCAAATTGTATTATAGGGCCACTGCCATCAAAACTGCTTGGTACTAGAACATGAATAGACACACTAACCAGTGGAATAGAATGAGAGCCTGGAAGTAAGCCCCCACACCTATGGACATCTAATCTTTGACAAAGATGCCCAGACTATTAAATGGAGACAGGTGAGTCTCTTCAACAAATGCTGTTGGAAAAAATGGGTTGAAACATGCAGAATAATGAAACTGAACCATTATATTTCACCAAACACAAAAGTAAATTCCAAGTGGATCTAGGACTTGGATGTTAGATCTGAAACTATCAGATACTTAGAGGAAAATATTGGCAGAACTCTTTTCTGCATAAATTTTAAAGACATCTTCAATGAAATGAATCCAATTACAAAGTAGACTAAGGCAAGCATAAACCTATGGGACTACATCAAATTGAAAAGCTTCTTCACAGCAAAAGAAACCACTACCCAAACCAAGAGACCCCTCACAGAATGGGGGAAGATATTTACATGCCATACATCAGACAAGAGGCTAATAATCAAAATTTATAAAGAGCTTGCCAAACTCAACAACAAGAAAACAAATAACCTCATCCAAAAATGGGAAGAGGACAGGGACCGAATATTCACCACAGAAGAGATCCAAAAGGCTGAGAAACACATGAAAAAATAGTCCCATCTTTGATTGTCAGAGAAACACAAATAAAGACAGCAATGAGATACCACCTCACTCCTGTAAGAATGCCATACATCAAAAACACACCTATTAAATTGTAGTCATATAAATCACTATTTAATTAATATGAGAGGGGGGAAAAGACTGTATGTCTAACAAAGGCAATTACCAAATAATGTGATGATAACAGTAACTATCCATTGTCTTCTTGAACCCTAAGACAGCAGGAACCTCACATTTCCACTATAGAGCCTAAACTTCCCCCAGTCCTGGGACCCTAGGGTAGGGCCCACTTTCCTGTATGCTTCTCCTGTATGCTTTTTCTTCTTATCAATTAATATTGCATCCACTGATTGCAAACTAATCAACGCAACGAGTGCCACCCCAGCATGCTTCACTTCAGACTGTGTCCAGAGACTTCAGGTGTGGAATGACAACCCTTCAGTTTCATTACTTGGGTGAGACCTTTCCTTTCATAGTATTCTCTATTTCCATCCCTGGTGGTTGACTTCCTAACAAAGTCCCAAAACCTAGATATAGACCAGGCTCCGTAAGATAGAGCATATGTTCACATGTATCCATAAACTAGGGCAAATATATACCTGAAAGCAGTAGTACACTAGAGTTTGCAGTGAGTACCCCCCAACACTTCATCTCCACTATTCCAACCTTTGGGTCCATGATTGTTCAACAATTTATTTGGCTTTATATATTAACTCTCTTTTCAGCCACCAGGTTCCAGATGACATCAGGATGCCAACCAGACTTCCCTGGACTGAAGACCCCACCAAAGTGTCATGGAGCTCTGCTTCCATACTCTGCTTCCATTCCAGACACCCACCATACTAGGGAAAGAGAGAGGCAGATTGGGAGTATGGATTGACCAGTCAATGCCCATGTTCAGCGGGGAAGCAATTACAGAAGCCAGACCTCCCACCTTCTGAAACTCACAACGACCCTGGGTCCATGCTCCCAGAGGGATAGAGAATGGGAAAGCTATTATTGGGGAGGAGATGGGATATGGAGATTGGGTGGCAGGAATTGTGTGGAGTTGTACCCCCCTATCCTATGATTTTGTTAATGTCTCCTTTCTTAAATAAAAAAAAAAAAAAGAATAAAAAAAAGGTAGCAGCAGCAAATGCTGGATAGGTTGTGAGGTCAAAGGAACCCTCCTACACTGCTGGTGGGAATTTAAATTGGTTCAACCCTTGTGGAGAACAGTCTGGAGAACTCTCAGAAGGCTAGAAATGGACCTATGGACCTACCCTATGACCCTGCAATTTCTCTCCTCGGGATATATCCTAAGGAACCCAACACACCCATCCAAAAAGATCTGTGTACACATATGTTCTTGGTTATTACAGTTTGTAATAGCCAAAACTTGGAAGCAACCCAGGTGTCCAACAACAGATGAGTGGCTGAGCAAGTTGTGGTATATATACACAATGGAATACTACTCAGCTATTAAAAACAGTGACTTCACCATTGTCAACCGACCTTGGATGGACCTTGAAAAATTCATGTTAAGTTAAATAAGTTAGAAACAGAAGGATGACTATGGGATGATCTCACTCTCAGGCAGAAGTTAAAAAAGAAGATCAGAAGAGAGAACACAAGTAGAACCTGAACTGGAATTGGCATATTGCACCAAAGTAAAAGACTCTGGGTTGAGGGGGGGAGAATACCAGTCCAATAAGGGTGACAGAGGACCTAGTGGGGGTTGTATTGCTATATGGAAAACTGGAAAATGTTATGCATGTAGAAACTATTGTATTTACTGTCAAATGTAAAACATTAATTCCAATAAAGAAATTAAAAAAACAAAAAGAAAAAAGATGAGAAAACATAAAGCAGAATTTGGACTGGAATTCTTGTATTGCACCAAAGTAAAAAACTCTAGGAGATGGGGGGAGGATTCAGGTTCTGGAACATGATGAAAGAGGAGGATGGCAGAAGGGGTTAAATTGTTATATGGAAAAATTGAGAAATGTTACATATGTATAAACTAATATATTTTACTGTTGACTGTAAACCATAAATCTCTCCCAATACAGAAAAACAAAAAAAATTAAAAATCCTGCTATTTGCAACATCACTAAAGGGTACTGTGCTTACAAAAGTTATTCAGACAGAGAAAAAGACACTAGATGATTTCATTCATATATGGTGCATTAATAAACAAAACAAACTAATGAACTAAATAAAATGAAAATAAACAGTTAACAAATCTATAATCAATCCCTTCCCTCCATCTATCAGAAGCAAGTCCAAGTCTGATCAGTCTGAATGCCTTCAGTTCCTTAAAGGGCAGAACAGCTATTTGGAAATGGTCCAAACTTACTCTTGGTGTGGGGCTCCTGTCTTGGTCAGCAAGGTCAGCACAAAAAACATGAAAATCACGAAGACGGCAAGACCAACCCAAAATCCAATCACAATGGAATCTGCAAGACAGTTAACATTGGGATTAGTGCTCTACAACAGTCTGAAACTTGAACATTCAAGCATCCTGGGTTTCTTGGTACATGAAATGATAGAGGAAGTTACAATCAAATGTGACAGTCTTGATTAATAATCTGTAAATAGTGAGAGTTTGACTTGTTTTTATAAATTTATTTTATTTTTATTTCTTTATTGGGAGATTAATGTTTTACCATCAATAATAAATACAATATTTTGTACATGCATAATATTTCTCATTTTTCCACACAACAATACAACCCCCAGTAGGTCCTCTGCCATCTTGTTCCAGAACCTGAACTCCAGCGTCTTTTACTTTGGTGCAATACACCAACTCCAGTCAAAGTTCTGCTTAGTGTTTTCTCTTCTGATCTTGTTTTTCAGCTTCTGCCTGTGAATGAGATCATCCCATATTCATCCTTCTGTTTCTGACTTATTTCACTTAACATCATTTCTTCAAACTTCTTCCAAGATGGGCTGAAAATGGTGAAAACACCCTTTTTACTTGTCCATTAGTTCTACTTTATCTATCTCTTCATTTAGTTCTCTCCTTTCTTTATTGATTTTCTGCGTGGATGATCTATCAAGTTGAGAGAGTGGAGGGGGGGTTAACTCCCCTACTATTTCAGTGCTGCTGTTAATACATTGCTGTAGCTCTTTCTGTAGATGTTCAATGTATTTAGATAGCCTCTCCTTGGGGGCATAGATGCTGATAATCATGAAGTCCTCTTGATTGATTAATGCTCTGAGCATTAGGTAATGTCCATCTCTATCTTTTTTATTTTTATTTATTTAGGTCTATCATGTCAGATATGACCATAGCTGTTCCTGCATTTTTGGGTTTTTTGTTTGTTTGTGGTCCACTGGCTTGTATGATAGTTTTCCATCCTTTCACTTTGAGTCTATTTGCCTTGTTGTATTAGGTGGGATTCCTGCAAACAATATATGGTTGGGTTGTGTTTTCTGACCCACCATCCTATTCTGTGCCTTTTAATAGGTGAATTCAGGCCAGTAACATTTATTGATATCATAGACTGGAGATATTTTAATGTCATTATTGTAGTTTTTAGAGTGTTCTGATAGATGACATGTTTATGGTGATGTGACTGTTTATAGGAGACCTTTCAGAACTTCTTTCAGGACAGACTTGGTGATAGTTGATTCCTTCAATGGTTGCATGTCAGAGAACGTTTTTATGCCTCCATCTAGTCTGAATGATAGTCTAGCAGTCTTGGTTGAAAGCCTTTCTCACTGAGCACTCAATATATATCTTGCCATTTTCCTCTGGCTCTTTGTGTTTTTGTGGAGAAATCTGTTGCTAAGCTTATGGGTTTTCCTCTGTAAGTGACTCTTTGTTTTTCTCTTGCAGCTTTCAGGATCCTTTCTTTATCCTTATTCCTTTCCATTCCAAATATGATGTGTCTTGTTGTATTTAAGTCTGGGTTAATTCTGTCTGGGACCCTCTGGTATTCTTGACTCTTCTGTCTTTTATGTTGTCTAAAGTACGGAAGTTCTTAGCTGTTATGCCCTGTAGAATGTATCCTTCCCCTCCATCTCTTTCTTTCTCTGGAAAGCCAATGATGTGTCTATTACTTCTTTCAAAGTCATCCTATATGTTGTTTTCAATATCTCTTAATCTCTTTTTGAGATATCTTACTTCTTTCTTATTTTTCTCTAACTCATCTTCAATCTTGCTAATTCTGTTTTCTGTCTCACTTATTCTGTTCTCTCTCCCCTCTGTTGTTTTCTGTAGCTCAACCATTTTGTTACCCTGTTCTAAGACTGTATTAGCTTGTTCAAGTAGTTGTGGTCTTAGCTCAGCCATCTCAGCTTTTAGCTCTCTGATTACATGACAGTGTTTTCTTTTAGAGTCTCATTTGTTGTTTCCTCTTTCTGATGATATTATGTTCAAAAGCTTTCCTCATTCCTATAGCTATTGCATCAACTAGTGTTTGAATGTTGTCTTCATTCTTATGTGCTTCTATCTTTTGGGGGCTTTATCTGGAGTTTTTTCCTGATTCATTTATCCAATGTTTCATCTTGGTTTATTATTTAAAAAGAAGATATTAGCTTTGGGTAGGGGTCAAAATATTCCTCAGAGATTTCAACCAATTACAAATTTGAAAGTAATTAAAATTTTGCATATTAAACTGTAGATTTTGTTATAGAATAAAAGGCTCTTAAAATAATAAGTTAACAGTTTAAGTACTGGGTTGTTTAATGTGGCTATTACATGTGATTGTAAAATAAAGGTTTTAAAACATTCTCCAGTTTTAACTCAAACAAAATATTTATGAAGGAAAACATTCCACAGCATTCCATACAGATTTCCAAAGTCTGATGATTCACAACAGGCATCATTTGAACCTGTATCTAGCTGCTTCAAGTTTAGTTTGGCAAAGATACATTTGAGGGTCAGGGTCACAGAATAACAGCTTTCAAAAATGAGGAGACTATACTGATGTATACAGTACAAGGGCTTCTAATGTAGCTATACCCTTGACATTAGAACAATAAAGATTCACTTCGGTACTTTCCTCCCTTAATTTTAATGTTAAAACTAATTCCTTATGTCTAGTGGGGAAAAATTATTCAATGTGCTATGCAAATGGAAATTCCTAATATATATTTTTCCAGATATAAATCATTTTTGAAATATGATATTCTTAAAAAAATAAAGATATCTGTTTGAAGAAATGCAACATTAAAATTCCAGCAGCAGGCTTGTCTTCTGTACCCTTAAATTAAAAGAAAAAAAAGATAGGAACTAACTCCACCCACCCCTGTCAAACGCGCACACACACACACACACACACACACACACACACACACACACACATATCCAAACTATAAAGGCCCACATTACAGGGGAAAACATGGCAATTGGCAAGCTGCACAGTCATTTTTTTTTCATTTTGACTTTCACTACAATTCTTAAAGAAAAATGTTCTTATTTACAGATTGCACCAAGGGGCTGGGTAGTGGCACACCTAGTTAACTGCACATAGTACCATTCACAAGGAACCAGATTCAAGCCCCTGGTCCCCACCTGCAGGGAGAAAGCTCCACGAGTGATGAAGCAGTGCTGCAGGTGTCTCTATCTCTCTCTCTCTCTCAAGATCTCCCTCCCTCTCACTTTCTCTCTGTTCTATAAAAATAAATAAATAAAGCTTAAAATAATTTTAAAAAGAGATTATCCCAGAACAACAGATTAAAGAATTAAGGAGAATAATTCCTCATCTCCATTAGCAACAACCTAAAACCAGATAATCAATGATGTTATATCCTAATGGGTTCCATGTATTTTTTATTTTTTTGTTGGGATTAATGGCTTACAGTAAATACAGTTGATGATACATGTGTAAAATTTTCTCAATTTCCTGCAAAACACTCTCACCCCTGCTGGGGCTCATGCGGGGGTGACTCTCAGCCATGAAGGTAAGCTACCGGTTCTCCCTCGCTAGCCTGAGGACTCAGCAATATAGACAAGAGACACCTGGAAGAATTGGGACACTCTTGTTTATTGGAAGGTGGGCTTGGGTTTAAATAGGGATGCAGACAAAGAAATTTTTCAAATACGTCAGAAATTACAGGTTTCTTAAAGGTCAGCTTGCCCCTATGGTAGGGGGCTGGTATGACAAGAATTGATGCAGATACATAAAGGTCAAGATAATTAGTCTCCTGATGCAGGCATTTAATTACCCAAAGGCGTTTGAGAGGAGAATATGGTTAAACCAGTTAAGGTGAGATAGAGAGAAGATAAGCAAGGTTTGATGTAAATTAAGGACATCAAAGAACACTATTAGGAGTATATGATAAGGTGTGTTCTCCTTTGTGATCAGAAGGTGAGGTGAACTTTGAGTAAATGAACCTTAAAGCAGGCAGCCATGTGGCCTGCAGTTAGAGGAGAAACTGTGAGATCTCTGTGGGCTTGAGAGTCTAAAAAGGCAAGCTTAGTCTGGGAGACTTTTTCCCTCTTGGCTCATCTCTATGATGAGAGAGGCTAACAAGCGGGGTGTCTTTCCAGACCTCCATCCAAGGATGGGAGAGCTCCCCTAAGCTCTACCAAGCTTTCACATAGTCCCACACATCCCCAGCCTAGATCCTCCTCAAACATTATTATTTTTTTTATTATTTCACAAATCAGTGAATGAGTGGAAGAATTTATTACAATTCACTTCAGCTTTAATGAGGAGTTTATGATTTAGTTAATGCTTTTTCAAGGAACAAAAGTAAGCAAGCTCTAGAGTCCAGCAAGATAGCTTACCTAAGGTGTCATACACGAGTCATGTTCAAGCTCAGCCACTAAAGCACTGGGAAAAGCTTCTGTGCTGTGGTCCCTTTCCCTCTCTCCCTGTGTCTCTGTCTTTCTCTCTTTCTATCTAAAAAAAAGTCATCCAAGAGTGGTAAACCCCTAGTGATAATAATAAATAAATATGCCCTCATTTTAAAAAATGGGGTTCTGGAGCCTTGAACAGCCCTGCTGATAAAAGACAAAAGGCAGCAGTCACAGCACATCACTGCACCCTGTCCCTCTGCCTTCCAACTCAATGCTCAATCATAGCCATCAAAGAATACTGGTACCCCAACCCTAGAAACCTATAGCACAATCTGGGATCTCAAGGTCCTCACTGCAATATGTAGGAACAAAGTTAAACCACACACATAACTGGAATAGTAAGTTGACTATGATGGAGACTTAGGGGGATTCTAGAGACCCCTCCTTCCATGGAGACACTAAATGTATTGCCACACATGGAGTAATTCCTCTGAAAGGCATCCAGAAAGTAGGTGAGCAACTCCTCTAATCTGGAAAACGAGAAGATATCCCACATTGAAGAGTATGGGAGATGCTGACATACTCTTGCCATAAACCTCACTTCTGGCACAGCTTCATACAATCAGGAGAGGATTGCCAACTCCCACTTTCTCCATCAGGAGTGAAAGGTCTGGACCACACATATACAGCCCCAGTTTTTAAGACTTACACCAGGAAGACAACCTCTAAAATACCTAATTCTGAGAACCAGTGGGGCTTATGTTCATGTGAAGCTTCAGACCACAGCAAACAAAGCAACTTATTATTATTATTATTATTATTATTATTATTATTGGATATAGAGAGAAATCAAGGAGAGACAGAGAGCAAGCAAGGGGGCATTTTCTGGGTGCTTAGCTTTAAAGAATAGAATTCTATAAAAAGACAGAACATTCAGAAGAAGTAACCATGGGGATATCACAAGTAAGACAAAAACACAGGGTGCTTACAATGGGCAAATGTATACAACTTACATTTATGAGCCTTTAGTCCTTCAAAGGAAACTGGTCCGATCTCATAGTACTCATACTCCCAGGTGTAATCAGGACTAGGTGTGAGTTGCTGAGATGTTCTGTTAGAAAGTGACTTCTGGGCAGACATCTCTACCCTGCAAAGTGAATAAAGGCAAATGCACAGCCAGTTAATTCACTCACAGTCACTCGAGTTGCTCCTGCACACACTTGGGAGGTCAACACATAAAGTCTTCAGAGAGATCCTATCACTAGGCCAACGAGAGGCTCTTGCTGGCTGTCCATAACTCATATCATGTGGCAATTATTTCCTTTTATCCCTTTGGTGGAATGGCGTGAATCTGAAATCAGACACCATGCCTTTTGTACTGTGTCCCCCAGAACTCAGTCCTCTATCTGGCATATAATGACTGTTTGTTTTTGTTTGTTTGTTTTTTAATAACAGATGATGGAAAGGAGGGAAGGAAGAAGACAGAACATCAAATCTTTTGCCTTCCAAAGTTGGCCTCCTCAACTAAACCTGTTGAGTGTGCAAAAAGCCTATAGAAAGTAGATAAAGTCAGAAGCAAATTAACTCAGCAACTATATTCTGAGCACTTACAATGTAATAAGAAAGACATACCCTGAGCCTAGTACAGTGGAATGGAGAAAACAGAGGCTGACAGTGGGAATCACATGATGGGAGATGAGTCCCACTGAAGTCCAAAACTTTTTTCTTTTTAGGGGAGTTGAGGGTTTCATAACTTACCCTCTCTAGCCCCCTCTCTATTTTTCACTGTCTCTATTACAAAATAATGGCCACAGGGAGTAGTGGGTCATCATGGAGGAACCAAGTTCCAGTGACTATCCTGTTGGAAAGAAAAAAAAAGTTCCAATGTCTTTGAGAGAGATAAGATGGCCATGTGAAACATAGGTGCCAAAGATGGCATGTCAACAGAGTCATCATGGCATGGGGAGCATCTACTATTCATAATATACCACATGATGGGTGGGAGAAGAGGCATGAGATACTGGCCAGGGCGCCACACACTTCCCCTTACAGTGGTGAAAAGGAGACAAATTGACAAATTACAGCAATATAAAAACTGAAACCAGAATTCATGGAGCAGTCATCATTTAGCATTTTTCTCCTGCTAAGATCTTTCTAGAATTTCCTTCCCTCCTATCCACTTCTGGCTTGGCATCATGCAAAGTTATCCCAAAGACAGCAAATTAATAACAACCTTCTGTTCCAATGGCAGGGATGTCACCTTTCCCTCTTCCTTTTCCCTTATTAAATCAAGTTCAGGACCTCATAAAAACACTGCCAACTCCAGCAGTGCTCACAGGGTGGAGTGTCCTGTTCCACAGAAGAAGGTTGGACCAAATTGTAGATGCTATCATGATTCTATCCTGATTTCCCTAGGCATATGACCTCACCAATGCGTCCCAGAATCTCACCTCCCCAAGCCTTAGCCCACTAGGGAAAGACAGAAACAGGCTAGGGGTATGGAGTGACCGCTCGCCATTGCTAATGCTCAGTGGAGAAGCAATTACAGAAACTAGCCCTTCCATCTTCTGTACCCCAAAAAGAATTTTGGCCCATACTCCCAGAGTGGGAGAAATGAAAGGGGGAAGATGACCAGAGGGCTCTGAACTCCAACTCTATCAGTACCCAGAGAAAGAAGAGGAAAAGAGGAAGGACACTCTGAAGTAGTAACCGATGTGGGTGTGACTGGGAAGGGAAAAGTGTGAAGGATCATAGAAAAAAATGAGAGGTCTGGTGGTTGTGCACCTGATTAAGTGCACACATTACAGTGTGCAAGGACCCAGGTTCAAGACCCTTGGTCCCCACCTGCAAGAAGAAAGCTTCGTGAGTGATGAAGCAGGGCTACCAGTGTCTCCCTCTCTCCCTCCCTGTCTAACAATCCCTTATCTCTTGATTGCTGGATCCATATCCAATAAATAAATAAAGATAATTAAAAAGTTTAAAAAATGGGCAAATATATAAAATATTAACATCTAGTTATAAAAATAATAGTCAACCCATATCTGCAACCTTAGGAGACCTACTGTAGCTTTCAGTGGAGGGGATGGGGATACAGAAAGCTAGTGGTGGGAACAGTGCAGAATTATACCCTGGTTATTTTATAATTTTGTAAAGTAATATTAAGTAACTAACAAAAAATAAAAATAAATAAAATCACAAAAAGCAAAAAATATAACACTGACATAAAAACACACATTGATCAATGAAACATAATTGAGACCTCAGAAATAAGCATATAAATATATGAATAAATAATACATGATAACAAATAGGTCTAGAAATCTCAATAGTTCCAGGATATTCTGCCTGCAGTACATGATTTTGGAAAAATTGAATAACTATGAAAAATAATCTGGGTTCCTATTTTAGTCTATGTGCTGCCAAAGCAAGCACTCTGGGTTCCTACTTTACAACATGCAAAAAATCAACTTGCTGTGAATTAAAGACTTTAATATCCAAAACTGTAAACCTTAAAGAAATAAAATATAAAGAAAAAAATCTTAAAAAAAAACAGAGAGATAGAGAGAAGCAGGCTGATATCAAAATTGGACTGCAACTTGAGTGCCAAGTCAGGTGAATCATTCCTCTAAAGACAGAAGAATCCAGACATAACAATTCTCATGTGGGAATGAAAGCTATACAAATTTTAAGACAGGCTGACCTTCAAGGTTCCAGCTACATTTCTAACACTAGCGTGCACACACACACACACACACACACACACACACACACACACACACACACAATAATAATGATGATAATAATAAACAACCATTACCACTTTGGCCTTTCTATTATTTGAACAAGTCTGAAATAAATTTTCTCAGGAAATTAAAATTAACAAATTAAACTGAAGAAGCATCATTCTCATTTATGAGGACTACCTCCAGCAGTAAGAGTGTGTGTGTGTGTGTGTGTGTGTGTGTGTGTGTGTGTCAGCTCCACTGTAAGTTTCAAAGGCAAAAAAAAAAAGATAAGAATAAACACAATTTCCATCTGAGAATATTATTTCATGCCATCCATGTAAAGGCACTGGATTTGAAATTCAAAGAGAAGGGCCCTTAGGCTTGTTATGACATTTCACTTCTTCCCTAACTATCCTGACTGTTAAAGATGCTATTGTTAGACAATGGTTCTGCCTGCCCTGCTACCATCCTGCTGGTCCATTTTTTGAGCTTTCTAAGTCGATTTTTCTGCTTTGTTTGTAATTAATTGACTAATTAATTCTGCACCCAAGTCCCACTCTCTGAGTCACTTCCCTGGGCTCCGCTTTGATTCTGAGTAACCTTTAACTTACTACACTCTCCATGCACAAGCCAATTAGCCTTTCCTTTTAGGTTGATTGATTTACATTTTCAGATAGGCACCAGAGCACTGTTGCACTCCAGAAAACGTGGTATCACATCAATCGATGTACGGGGCCTCATGCATGCCAGGAATGTATTCTACCCATGGAGCCACCTCCAGCATCAGATCTGATGAGCAAATTCCCCTTGTCACTTCTCTGCATAACACTTCTACTGCCTTCTCTTTACTCTAAGAACAACATTCCAAGTCCTTAAACTGTCCTACAAGGTTGAAGCTGGGCAATGGCACACCCAGTTGAGTTCTCATGCTGCCATGTGCAACGACCAAGGTTCAAGCCCCCAGTCACTACCCGCATGGGGGAGGGGGAGCATTATGAGCAGTGAAGCACTGTTGCAGGTGTCTTTCTTTTTCTCTCCCTCTATATTATTACATAGGGCAGAGAGTAAATTAGAGCAGAGGGGGATTTGATTGCTCTCTGACCTATCCAATAACTGCAAAAGGAAAAAGTTACCATTAAAAAGTGTCCCACGAGGTCATGAATTGGCCTATCTCCTCTTACCTTGCTCTAGAACCTATCAAACTGTGTTTGCACCAATAGCCACTATCCCCAAATACTCTCAGAAGTGTTCTTTCCTCCACCCCCCCGTCCCATTGCTTGATGTGTTCATCATTTACATTAAGATTTGGCAAATCTGGCCCACTATTTTTTTGTGCAGACTATAAATCTTAAGAGAACTGCTGTAGCTTACAGTGGAGGGATCGAGGATTCACAACTCTGGTGGTAGGAACAGTATGGAGTGGTATCCTGTTATCTTGTAATTTTGTGAATCAATATTAAATCTCTAATAAAAATAGATACTAAAAATAAATAAAAATAGAATTTCAGAGTAGAATTAAATATATGTCCCATAACTTCTTTATTCAGTCTAAATGCTAATTTAAAGTTAAATACTAATTTTTTAATTAAATGCTAATTTAGAATTTACAGAAGGGAGTCGGACGGTAGCGTAGCGGGTTAAGTATGCATGTGGACCGGTGTAAGGGTCCTGATTCAAGCCCCCGGCTCCCCACCTGCAGGGGAGTCACTTCACAAACAGTGAAGCAGGTCTGCAGTTATCTATCTTTCTCTCCCCCTCTCTGTCTTCCCCTCTTCTCTCCATTTCTCTCTGTCCTATCCAACAACAACAGCAAAAGCAACATTATAATAACTATAACAATAAAAGGACAAAGGCAACAAAAGGGAATAAATAAATAAATATTTAAAAAATCTTTAAAAATTTTATGGAACTAGTGATTTATATGACTACATTTTACTAGGAGTGTACATAAACATCATTCCCACCACCAAAAGACTGTAACCCATCCCTCCCACCCACTCCCCACTGGCCCAGGAAGCTGCATGTCTACCCCTCACCACTGGGTTTTTACTTTGGTGCCCTACTTACAATTTGATCAGGTCCTGATCAAATTGTTTCACCAATGTTTTCCTCTAAGTATTTGATAGTTTCCGGTCTGACATCCATGTCTTTGATCCATTTGGAGTTGATCAGGTCCTGATCAAATTGTTTCACCCATGTTTTCCTCTAAGTATTTCATAGTTTCCCTTTCAAATGTAGTCATATAAATCACTAGTTAATTATACGAGAGGGGGAAAATTAATTGTATGTCTCAAAGTTTTTCAAAACACAAACTGAATCTTTCTAATATATAGGCTGTGTAATTGATATGCAGACTCTCTCAAAAGCCTAGACCAAGTAGATCAGAAGCAACCAATAGCACAGCTATATACAAGATACTGGGTACTGTACAGCAAACCCTAACAAAAGGACTTTTCAAAGTTAACCCAATTACCAAATAATGTGATGATAACATTATCTATCCATTGTCTTTTTGAACCCTAACACAGCAGGAACCTCACATGTCCACTATAGAGCCTCTACTACCCCCGGTCCTGGAACCATTGTATAGGGCCCACTTTCCCATATGCCTCTCCCAATCCATATCAAATAATATTGCATCTGCCGATCACAACCTAACCAACACAATGATTGCCACCTCAACATGCTTCACTTCAGACTGTGTCCAGAGACTTCACGTGTGGAATGACAACCCTTCAGCTTCATTACTCGGGTGAGACCTTTCCTTTCATAGTATACTCTAATTCCATCTCAGGTGGTTCACTTTCTAACAAAGTCCCAAAACCTAGATATACACCAGTTTCTGTGAGAGAGAGCCTATGTTCACACGTATCCGTAAACTACTGCAAAATATATACCTGAAAGCAGAAGTACACTAGAGTTTGCAGTGAGTACCCCCCTAACACTTCCTCTCCACTATTCCAAGCTTTGGGTCCATGATTGCTCAACACTTTGTTTGGCTTCGTATGTTAACTCTCTTTTCAGCCACCAGGTTCCAGATGTCATCAGGATGCCAGCCAGGCTTCCCTGGACTGAAGACCCCACCAATGTGTCTTGGAGCTCAGCTTCCCCAGAGACCCATCCTACTAGGGAAAGAGAGAGGCAGATTGGGAGTATGGACTGACCAGTCAATGCCTATGTTCAGCGGGGAAGCAATTACAGAAGGCAGACCTTCTACCTTCTGCAACCCACAAAGACCCTGGGTCCATGTTCCCAGAGGGATAGAGAATGGGAAAGCTATCAGGGAAGGGGGTGGGATATGGAGATTGGGTGGTGGGAATTGTGTGGAATTGTACCCCTCCTACCCTATGGTTTTGTTAATTAATCCTTTCTTAAATAAAAAAAGAAAAAAAAAATTTACGGAAATATCTCTCAGCCTATTTGTTACTATGTGACTACCCAGGCATAATTGGAGCCGGTAAAGAATCCAAACCACTGTCTTCTCTGAATTGCCTGCAGCCGGAGGCAGGCCATCCAGTAATTAATTATGCCATCTCTCTGGTTCAGGTCTTAGATGAATAGTTTTCTGAGCAACAAATTAAGTTCTGCTTCTGGCTTTGGAGCTTGTTATATCATTTGATATTGAGATGAAGGAATTTTTCAGCTTAAGAACATTTCCGTACATTCCCTGTTTTGCTCCTGGAAACAGGTAACTGCTGTCTGGAGAAGTGGAGATGGCATGGAAGAAGATACATTCAGAATCTCCCTGTCACCACATCAGGGAAGCTTGCTAAGCAGTTGAGTACTTTCTAGGAAATATCCGGGAGAAGCATACGAACTCACACTGTAGAAAAATTTGGGAAGCCTATCCATTTGAGAGCAAGGGAAGAACAGCGTGTGTATATCTGTTTGTAAAATATCTCTGACCTGAATTGAGTGTCAGATATTAAAAGAGAGATGTGCAGTCATGTGAACATATGGTAATGGGGAGAAAAAAAAGACACTCAAGTCCTGGAAACAGACTTAACTAGAGGAAATACAAATGTACAGCCCTGTGAAAGGAACTTAAAATGGATTCACAGAAAGGAATGTTGTGTTTATCAGAGAATTAAAGTGACAAGTTTAAGTAGAAGGTAGGGTTCCAATAGAGCATTTGCTTTATCATCTGTGAAGGCCTGGATTTGAGCTCTAGCTTTGTAAAGGGAATACCGTGGAAGACACCAGGGCCCCTCCACGGATGCTGGGGTAGTGCTATGCTTTCTCTGCTGTCCTTTCCTTCACTCACTCTGAACCCCTCTCTTACTAAATTAAGAAGAGAAGAAAAAGTTGGATCCATGACTCAGCTCAGTGCTATGCTGTGTGCATGAGGCCTTGAATTCAGCCTGTTTGTTTATTTTTTCCTTCCCTTTCTCTTCTCACTTTTCTTTTTTCTTTTTTCACCAGAGCACTTTTAAGCTTTGGTTTATGGTAGTGCCTGGGATTGAACCTGAAACTCTGGAATCTCAGGCATGAAAGTCTCTGCTTGACGTCTATGCCACTTCCCAACTTCCCACTCACTGGCTTTGCCTTTTAAAAAATATATATATATAGGGAAGAGAAGATAAAGTTAAGGAGTTTCATCCTTCAGCTTTTTGGGTTCGAAGGCTCTTGTTATTATAGTTGATATCTGATGACCTGTGTTTCTCTGACAGACAACTACCAAGTGGTTTCACTCATATGTTCAGTATAAAGAACTGAAACACATAAACTTGGGGGGAAAAGTAGCTAAACTGTCTCTAAGATTCTGTGACAACTGTGGTAGTTATCTTTGGAGGGCAAAGGAGGACACAGATTTTTGGTGGTGGGTGCAGTGTGGTACTATACCTTAGTAATCTTATAATCTTGAAAAGTCATTATGAAATTATTAATCTTAAAAATTATAAGAAAGAAACTGTACTGATGTGAACAGAAGATGGAAAGAGAAGGACTAGGGAGACAGTGCATTGTTACACACGACACTTTAATGCTTGAGGCCCAAGGGGTCCCAGGTTCAACCCCCAGCACCACTGTATGCCAGAAATGAACAGTGCACTGGTTTCTGTTTCTGTCTCTATCTCATAAAAATAAATAAAAGTTTTAAGGTACCTAGAATTTGAGTGGGAACCTGGATTAAAGAAGGCAAACAAGATAAAGAAGAGATGAAAATGTTGGAAATATAGATGAGAGGGGGGTCTTTGGCGCTTGCTAGTCACACTTACAGTTTGACATAAACCCCACCATTAAGCCACCTGTGTACACTTAGAAAATGTACAATTCCTTCACAGTTACAGCTTTCAGGTACACTTATACTTTTTCATGATTTCATGCTTTTGTGGGCCTTTATCTGCTCCAAAGAGCCAATGGCGTCTATAGTGCTCCAAGTAGCTGTTTGGGATCTCTCTCTGGGAAAAGTTCTTTTAAGATTTTTAAAAAATATTTATTTCCTTTTGTTGCCCTTGTTTTATTGTTGTAGTTATTATTGTTGTTGTTATTGATGTCATCACTGAATAGGACAGAAAGAAATGGAGAGAGGAGGGGAAGACAGAAAGAGGGAGAGAAAGACACCTACTTCACCGCCCGTGAAGCGACTCCCTTGCAGGTGAGGAGCCAGGGGCTTGAACTGGGATCCTTACACTGGTCCTTGCGCTTTGTGCCACATGCACTTAACCCGCTGCGCTACCGCCTGACCCCCAAGAAGTTCTTTTTAAAACTGCCAATATTATCAAGCAATCTGACCATAAGCAAATCTGGGTGTAAGGACAAGGTGCTCAGGAGCAGCAGAGATTCGGGAACCTGTAGCTCCCCTTCTTACAGCTCTGCATCTCCTGTGCACTGTGCTCTGGAGAGAACAACTGTGGGTTCTTCAGCTTTCTAGTGAGTAAACCCTATGACAGACTTCCTGTCCCTCCCTGTGTGGTGTGATCCAGATGCGGTGCTGAAAAGATCAGACAGGCTGATTAGTTCCAAATGATGACACAGTACTAGCTGATGTTTCTGCAGAGATCAAAAAGGCAACTCTGGGTTTTGCTTAGGAACATCATACAAAATACTCCCTTCCTACAACCTTCTGCTTATTTGCTCCTATGCAACTTAGGCCCCCATGCTGGTTACTTTGAGAACTGAATGGAAAAATGTTGGCTGATAGATTTTTCTCAAGGGTGCTAAGTGACTGCTTTAAACAACAGGCCAAAGGAGCCTTATTTAAGACCAGAATGTATATAAATCAGTAGTTAATTAATATGAGAGGGGAAAAATCAATTTTATGTCTCAAAGTTTCTCAAAACACAAACTGAATCTTTTTAATATATAGGCTGTGTATTTGATATGCGGACTCTCTCAAAAGCCTAGACCAAGTAGATTAGAAGCATCCAATAGCACAGCTGTATACAAGATACTGGGTACTGTACATCAAACCATAACAAAAGGACTTTTCAAAGTTAACCCAATTAACAAATAATGTGATGATAACATTAACTATCCATTGTCTTTTTGAACCCTAAGACAGCAGGAACCTCACATCTCCACTATAGAGCCCCTACTTCCCCCAGTCCTGCAACCCTTGGATAGGGCCCACTTTCCTGTATGCATCTCCCAATCCAAACCAAATAATATTGCATCCGCCAATCACAACCTAACCAACGCAACGATTGCCACCTCAACATGCTTCACCTCAGACTGTGTCCAGAGACTTCACGTGTGGAATGACAACCCTTCAGCTTCATTACTCGGGTGAGACCTTTCCTTTTATAGTACACTCTAATTTCATCTCAGGTAGTTCACTTTCTGACAAAGTCCCATAACCTAGATATACACCAGTTTCTGTGAGAGAGAGCTTATGTGCACACGTATCCATAAACTACTGCAAAATATATACCTGAAAGCAGAAGTACACTAGAGTTTGCAGTGAGTACCTCCCTAACACTTCCTCTCCACTATTCCAAGCTTGGGATCCATGATTGCTCAACAAATTGTTTGGCTTCATATGTTAACTCTCTTTTCAATCACCAGGTTCCAGATGCCACCAGGATGCTGGCCAGGCTTCCCTGGATTGAAGACCCCACCAATGTGTCCTGGAGCTCAGCTTCCCCAGAGACACACCTTACTAGGGAAAGAGAGAGGCAGACGGGGAGTATGGACTGACCAGTCAACGCCCATGTTCAGCGGGGAAGCAGTTACAGAAGCCAGACCTTCTACCTTCTGCAACCCTCAACGACCCTGGGTCCATGCTCCCAGAGGGCTAGAGAATGGGAAAGCTATCATGGGGGGGGTGGGTTATGGAGATTGGGTGGTGGGAATTGTGTGGAGTTGTACCCCTCCTACCTTATGTTTTTGTTCATTAATCCTTTCTTAAATAAAAAATTTTTTAAAAAAAGACCAGAACGTAATGGTTTTAGACTTTTTGAAACACATTGCGTTAAGTCACAACTTCTTAGCTCTGCTGTTGTAATACCAGAGAAATCATACAAACAGAAGAACATGTAAAGGAAACCACGTGTCAGAAAAAAAACTCCATAAAGTCCCCTCCCCCCCTCCAGAGGGGTGCTAAGCTCTAGCTGATGGTACTACTGGGAATTGAATCTGGAACCTTTGGTGTCTTAGGTCTGAAAGACTATTTGTATAACCATTATGCTATCCCTCCAGCCCAATAAAACTTTATGGGCACTACTGTTTGAATTTCATATAATTTTGTCATGCCACCAAATAATACTATCTGAATGGCTTTCAACCATTAAACAATGTAAAAAGAAAAAAAATCAAGGTCAAATGATAGCATACCCAATTGAGCACACATGTTACCAATTGCAAGGATCTGGGTTCAAGGACCCTCCCTTTCCACCTGCAGGGGGAAACTTCACAAGTTGTAAAGCAATACTGAAGATCTCCTGTTCCCCTCTCAATTTTTTTGTCTCTCTCTGAGAGAAAGATCTTTCTTTCTTTCTTTCTTTCTCTCACTAATAGGACAGGTGGGGAGCCAGGGGCTTGAATCAGGACCCTTACACTGGTCCACGTGCATACTTGACCCACTATGCTACTGTCTGACTCCCTTCTGTAAATTCTAAATTAGCATTTAATTAAAAAATTAGTATTTAATTTAAAATTAGCATTTAGACTGAATAAAGAAGTTATGGGACATATATTTAATTCTACTCTGAAATTTTATTTTTATTTATTTTTAGTATCTATTTTTATTAGAGATTTAATATTGATTCACAAAATTACAAGATAACAGGATACCACTCCATACTGTTCCTACCACCAGAGTTCTGAATCCTCGATCCCTCCACTGTAAGCTACAGCAATTCTCTTAAGGTTGTAGAAATGGGTTAACTATTACTTCTACAACTATCTGACTATGTTTGTATATATTTGCCCACATTTTCTTTTCAACAGTCCAATCTTCTCTTCCTTTCCAAGCCCTTCCCTTTTGCCTTTTCTCTCTCTGGGTCCTGATGGAGTTGGCTACTCTGCAATTTTAAAAAGTTGCTACTGTGTCCTTCGGATCACACACAATAAAGGATGGAACTAGAGTTGATTGTGCAAGTCAAAAAAAAAAAAGGTGAAAGGGTGAAGGATAACTACTAGGTAGTCATATATGGAATACAG
Source organism: Erinaceus europaeus (assembly GCF_950295315.1). Classification (NCBI taxonomy): domain Eukaryota; kingdom Metazoa; phylum Chordata; class Mammalia; order Eulipotyphla; family Erinaceidae; genus Erinaceus; species Erinaceus europaeus. The sequence continues at coordinate 27,016,474 of NC_080174.1, read as the reverse complement.
AGAACTGAAACACAAGAACTGGAAACAAAAAAGCATTAAGGCTGTCTCTTAAGACTTTGGAAGAACTTTGGGAACAGTGTTTATGTACACTCCTATTAACTTGTCATACAAATCACCATTTAATTTATATGAGTTAAAATAAAATTGAAAAATAGGCTTTGAAAGAACTATAGTGGAACTTCGGTGGTGGGTGCAGTTTGGAACTACACCCCTGTAATCTTATGATCTTACAAACCATTATTAAATCACTAATTTAATAATAAATAAAGTTAGCATTTCATGACTTTGTTATACTCCTTAGTTTACTCCAGAGCATGCTTATGGCAGAGATAATTAGCTTTTCTTGGCCCCAACAATGATGTCCTTCGAGGTGATATCCAGGACAAATACTTGCAATGCACAATAGTTTGGGCTAGGGTAAAAGTGCACAGTATAGTCCTTGAGTGGTCTCTTTCCTCTGGCCTACAGCAGAAAAGACATATGTACTATCTAAGTCAGTTTCTCATAAAGTTGCAAAAACACAAAATAGTTATCTTTCACCCCACCTATCAACCCTGAACCTGACCAAAGAGCCAGACTTTCAAGTTAGACACCAAGAACATCATGCCAACACAGGGAAAGACCATCCCAGAAAGAAGCTGGATAGGACTTCCCAGGAGAAAACGAGGCATGACTGTTAGTGGGTGAGTTGCAGGAAAACTGCTCCCTGTGACTTTCATCTCTGCCTCCAGTTCCACAGATGGAGGATATTTGGGATTCTGATGCATGACGGTGGAAAAAGACTTAAGCTAGGGGTGAGAGTGTTTTGCCGACACCTACTATGGCACAATGACAAATTGTACCCATGTGTCAATAACTATACTGTATACCACTAACCTCCAAATAAAATTATTAAAATGTATACAATATATACACAAACATAATAAGAAAATAAATACAATAAAATGTCTAGCTAGGATACACTGTTGTCCTATGTTCTCAGCGCTGATGTTCTGTTGCCACAAAGTGAGGCGACTCCCATGGCAACTAGGCTCCCCAAACACAACAAACACTAAGTCCTGCTTCCTTCTGAACTTCATTTTTCTTGGTCTGGTCTTCACTCACTTCTAGGTATGTAGAGGGCACCAATGAAATCCTAAGTCAAGTTCTCTATGACAGTTTGGATTTCTGGGCTCCCATCACAGTGCACATTTTACTCTACTTCTGAGCCTTTAGTACAAATAGTTACTTTAGTTTAGTACAAATAGTTACTTTAGTTACTCTCGATCGCACTCTGTCATTTCACAAACATCTCATAAAAACTGCAGCAAAGGTGGGCGCGAGGAATAACATCATTGCAAGACTGGCCAGCTCCTCATGGGGCGCGAGCGCTTCCACTCTACGATCATCATCTCTGGCATTATGCTATTCCACTGCAGAATACTGTGCCCCAGTATGGTTCCGTAGCCCCCATGCCCACTTGGTCGATTCCAAATTATATTCCTACATGAGGATAATTTCTGGAACCATGCGTTCAACCCCGGTTCCATAGCTGCCAGTTCTTAGCAACATCGCCCCGCCAGATATTCGTCGGGATGCGGCATCATCTAAGTTCATTTCCCACGTCTACGCTCGACTGGACCTGCCAATATACGCGGATATCTTCGCCTACCCTGTCCAACGCTTAACGTCTCGTCACCCAATCTGGTCCCCTACGCCTACACTGAACTTCTCTGTTCCAGTCTCTTGGAAACAGAGTTGGCAGTCAGCTGAGGTAAAGAACAAACACCTCATCACAGACCCCTGCAAGCGTCAACCCAGCTTTGACCTAGCACGTTATGATTGGGTCCTCCTCAATCACTATCGAACAGGCCATGGCCGGTGTGCCGCTATGTTCCATCGCTGGGGAGCCAGAGACGACCCGAACTGCCCCTGCGGCTACAGACAGACTATGACCCACATAGTCAACGACTGCCACCTCTCCGGATTCAAAGGAGGTCTCGAAACTTTACATCAGGCTCAACCTGACGCTGTTGACTGGCTACGGAAGAAGGGCAAATGCTAGAAGAAGAAGAAGTACAAATATGCTGAAAAGCATCAAAATCAAAACAAAGAAGCAACTATTGAAAAGAACTGCTTCATAATGAGATTCCACTTTATGCCTATTAGGGTGACTACTACTTAAAAAAATAACAAGTGTTGGCTGTTCCAGTCAGATCCACTGGCTAGCTGCATCCAAGAGGTTTCTTAGATGTGATTTCTCCCCTAGGACAGGTGAGAGGACAATTAAAAAAAAAAAAAGATGTTAGTGTTATTTAATGCTTTATTCTTGCCCAAATCCTAACTTAAAAGAATTTTTGTTTATAGAACTTGCTAATATAACATTGTAGCCTGAAACTATATGAGAAAATGTAAAATAAAATTATATGTAGCTTAAGGCCATGATGCCAGCATTTGGTCTGTTCCTTGACCATTAATGGAATCACCAAGTGCCTTGCTAATGGGAGAGGTCACTATCAACTTTAAGCCTAATGTATTCAGTTCATATAATATTTTGTTGAACTTTTTCTAAGTGGTGACCATGTCTAATTTTTGTGTTTCACATTCTCATGCTTTGATGTATGTGTGACTTCATAAAAAAAGAGGGTGAATGAGAAATAAAGCCATTTATTTAAAGAAATAATAATAACAAGTGTTAACAAGGGTGTGGAGGAATAGGAATCCTCATGTGTTGCTTCTGGTAAGGGAAAGTGGTGAGTCACAGAATTACCCTATGATCCAGCAATTCTACTCTAGGTATATATGCAAAAGACTGAAAGCAGAAACTCAGATGCTTTTAAATCAGTCTTCATAGCAGCAGTATTAACAATACCCAAAAGGCAGTGGTCACCTAAGCACACATTGGCAGATGAATGAATAAACAACATACAGTGGTGTAAATACAATGAAATAGTGTGTAGGGCTTTTCACCGAATTTTATGGCGCTTAGATTCCACTATTCCCAGTGGTGTCTGTCTGTCTGTCTCTCTTTCTTTTAGATAGATGGTGTGAGACAGAGAGAGAAGAGACATCACAGCATTGTTCTACCACTTATGAGGCTTCCCCTTTGTATGGAACTCCCACGTGGTGGCTGTAAACTAAAACCAGGTCCTCATGCACATTAAAATGTGTGCTTTACCTAGTGAGCTATCTCCCAAACCTTTTTCTTTTTGTTGTTGTCATCACTGGGGCTTCAGTTATGCACTGGGCTGGCTTTTTCAGATAAAGAGAGGATGAGAGAAACCACAACATGGAAGCTTCCACCAGTGTCTTAGGACTCCCATGGTTCTACAGAGAGCTCATACCTGGATGTCATGCATAGTAAAGCAAGCATCCTCCCAGGCGAGCTATCTCCTCAGCCCCCATGGAAGGAAATCTTGACACATGCTACAACATGGCTGACCCCAAACATATCAAGTGAAATAACTGGATAGTAAGGGACACAAATTATATGATTCTGCATATGAGTTATTTAGTGTTCACATTATAGAGACAAAAAAGTAGATTGGTAGTAATCAAGGGCTAGAGCAAGATGAAAATGGGAAGCTATTGCTTAATGCATGTTTTGGATAATGAGAAATAAGTTTTGGATAATGAGAAATTCTAGAAATGGACAGTGATGATGACTATACAATAATGTGAATGTACTAAATACCATAGAATTACACACTAACAAAGGATAGAGTATGTTATGTTATGTTATGTTATGTTATGTTATGTTATGTTATGTTATGTTATGTTATGTTATGTTATGTTATGTTGTTAAGTTATGGATATTTTTCCAATTTTGTTATGTTCTTAATTTTCTAAATTAAAATGAAAATCAGTGCTTCCCAGCAAATGTACTTGGGTAAGGAGGATAACAACCATGCCAAAACACAAAATGGCTCCAGGGGGTTGAAATGGCAATGGGACATCCAGGTACTCTTGCATTTTTCAATATCAACAGCCTTCAAGGATCCAGCTTAGCTTTTTTCAGGAAACCCTGTGGCAATTTATTGCTTTATAAAAAGATTACTCTGTGTACAAAATGAAGAATCATCCTTCTCTGTGCCACAGGATGCCCTAGAAGTTAGGAGATAATCTTTGCTATGGCACTACGAACCACCAGCCAGTTCTGGAAATAATGCTGACTGCTTCCCAAACTCCCCTCTCGATAAGCCCCACCTGTCATTAACCCACCTCATTTCAGTAGAAGTTAACAACCCTAAAATAAAGTTTCTAAGACCTCCTTATGGATTACAAATTTTTAAATATGTCCATTGGTCCATAAGACAGAGACATAGGCAGGCAGAGAGAGAGAGAGAAAGAATTGATCAAATCACTGCTTAGTTCTCACACACACAGAGAGAAAATTGATCAAATCGCTGCTTAGTTCTGACATACGGTTGTAAAAGAGATTGAACCTGGGCATGCGAGTCTGTTCCATTACAGCTATACTATCTCCCCAGTTCTTATGGATTACATTTTCAAATCAGTTGCTTCCCAGTGATGAAAAGAGAGATCACTGTGTAGGGTACATACCATTCTATGTGTGCAGTCCAGGTTTTATTCCCAGAAGTTCATGGCATACCAACGCACAGGGGGAAAAATCCAGAACTATGATGTCTCTTTCTCTGTCTCTATCTGAATGGAAAAAGTCATCCTGAGATCAGTGAAACTGTACATATGTGTGGTCCTGACTCTGAGGGGAAAAAAAGAAGAAGCTCTTGAACCTCATGAAACTGGCTTTAATCCCTGCAAAATGTTTTCTAGAGACCATCAGGTTACATAGGCCTGAAAAAAAGTTTCTGACATTCATCAAGGAATGCTTTTTTAAAATAACTAATTTGCAATGACCGTTTCCTATCTAAGTAGTCATTCTGAACACCCACCAAGTAGGGAAGAGCAATCATGTAATAAAAGCAGCCTTATGTAAGAAGGAGAGCCAGGGGAGTCAGGCTGTAGCGCAGCGGGTTAAGCACAGGTGGCGCCACGCAAAAGCACCGGCATAAGGATCCCGGTTCGAGCCCCGACTCCCCACCTGCAGGGGAGTCGCTTCACAAGCGGTGAAGCAGGTCTGCAGGTGTCTATCTTTCTCTTCCCCTCCTCTCTCCATTTCTCTCTGTTCTATCCAGCAACAATGATAGCAATGATAACTACAACAATAAAACAACAAGGGCAACAAAAGGGAATAAATAAAATAATAATAATAATAAAAAGGAGAGCCAGCAGGCTGACAGCAATATTTCATTGCAAATGGATACTTTCATGCAGGTCTAAAATACATCCCTTCTGTCCACTGCGTTCACATCACAGCTACCTGCCATGGCTTAACTATTCATTTTCTCTGAAAGTAAAGGCAAAGGACCAGCAAGCATGTAGAGAAACTCCTTTCCAGATCTATGATTCTGGAACTCAGTAAAATACCAAGTTGCTTTCCTCTGATACACACTCAACGATGTGTGAGCGTGTGTGTTTGTAAAAATCATGTGTGTGCATTGTAACATGAGCATGTTGTAATAAGGATATTATAAACACCCAAAGTTCACATGCTGAAACCCTAACCCTTAGTACCTCAGAACGCAATTGCATTAGAAGACAGGGAATTTAAAGAAGTAAATAAATAAAAATGAGGCTGTTAGAGTCAGTTTGTCTGACTGATGCCCTGATGATAAGAGATTAGGACACAGAGAGAGATGTATAGAGACAACCATGTGAAAAGACTGTAAGAGGAAGACTACCTGTAAGCCAAAAAAAAAAAAAAAAGCAAGAACTCCTTCCCCACGGTGCTCAGAAGAAAACCACCTTGCCAACACTTGGACTTCCAGTCTCCAGAAAAATGACAAAATAAATTTCTGGTTCAGAAAAGAAAAGCACAAAAATAAATTTCTGTTTGAGCCACTCAGACTCTGGCATTTTGCTCTGGCAGTCCTAACAAACGAATATAGCTATGGAGATTAATTTTTAAAAACCAATGTTCTTTTTGATGAATCAGATAAATTGCTCTAGAAAATCCATTAAAATGACTTGCTTTATACCAGTCACTCTTACTATAACTAAACATTGAATATATTTTTAGGTTACAAAAATATATTCAAAATACCATTAATCTGTTGTTCCATTATAGCCTATCTTCGACAAACACATTTATTGCATTCTCATCAACAATGTCCTTCAAGAAGAAAGAGCACTAGTCTGGACCATGCTAAAATTAGTAGTGGTCAACACAGTACAAAATTTTTTAAACACCATGAATTCCACTGTGAAAGATTTAAAGGAGGTTTAGAAGTTAAGGTCTGAACCCACAAAGAATTTTGCAACTATCTTTTCCCCATGAAAAAACCTCATGCTCTCAAACACACACACACACACACACACACACACACACACACACACTCTCTAAGAAGTAACACAAGATGGTGCACTCCATTGAGTGCATATGTCACCATGCTCAAGGACCCATGCGCAAGGACCCAGGATTAAGCTCCTAGTCCCCACCCACAGGTGAGGAAGCCTCATGAGAGGTGAGGTAGGAATGCAGGTATCTGTCTTTTTCTCTCCCTATCTTCCTCTCCTCTCTCAATTTCTCTCTGTCCTATCAAATAAAAATTTAAAAAAAAAGAAACACTTGATCAGTGAGCCAAACAAGTGCAACAGAGTCATCTAGGAGAAAGTTCATTATGATATCAGAGCTAAAGGTGGGAATGAGGAGGTCAAAGAAAGGCCTCCAAGCTTTTGTGCTCTCTATTTCCCTTACCAGCCTAGGGGACACTCTCCCTCCACTCCAGACTCCTGTCTGCCTCAATCACCACTTCGCCCTCCCCCAACAGTGCTCTTTCCTCTCTCAAATCCCATTACACTGATTACCTGAGAGAGTATAAGCCATGATCCCCAAAGATTAGACACTGCCTCTCTCCAGAGGCTCAGAGTGACTCTCAGAGCTGTCATTACAAAGCATCAGGGCCCAGTGAATTACCCTTTTACTAATTCTAAAAATCAACCATACTTCCTGTCTTAGTTAATGGAGTTTTTGAAGCACTTGACACAATAAGACTAAGATGAGTGAGACTGACCAGGTCTTAAATTTCTTTTAGGATGTTCTGGCAAAAAAAAAAAAAAAAAGCCAACTTTGTATTTATTGCTTGTGGTATATGCCTCCAAACAGTACACTCTGTTCTTTATAGTCCTGAGCTGAATCATCCTTTTGATAAACAGGCAAAAAAAAAAGGGGGGAGTCCAGGTATTTCAACTTCTCTTCCACAGAAAAAGAAAAGTTAAACTAAAACAGTGGTTTATTTAAAGGCTAGAGACAGAGCATTGGGATGATTACATTATCCTCTGAGGCCTGGGCTTCTTAGACTAGGGAGGGAGAGGAGATTGTGTGTGTGTGTGTGTGTGTGTGTGTGTGTGTGTGTGTGTGTGTGTGTGTGTGTGTGTGTGTGTGTGTGTGTGTGTGGTGTGTGGGTGTGTTTTGTGTGTGTGTGTGTGTGGTGTGTAGGTGTGGGTGTGTTTTGTGTGTGGGTGTTTTCTAGTTTCTCCATCTACTCCACCAGTTGCCGTTTAGTGCAACCTCTGATTACCAGCAGAGCTTTGTGGATAGAACAAAGGCATATTGACTTAAGAATCACAGGGGACCTCCTGAACTTACAAGGAGAGGAGTGATCAGAAGAGAGTCAGAGGGGAGCTTTTAAGGCAAGAGGAGAAAGCAGGTTCACCTCTCTGCATGCCTAGAACTGAGGATTCTAAAACTCTCCCAAAGTCTTGGGGTTTACCTGGCTTGTCATCCTGGAGTATCATTTTCAAAAGAATACTGGAGGATTGTTGTTATTATTATTATTAAAATATATATTTATTGGATAAAGATATAAATCAAGACAGAAGGACGAAAGAGAGAGAGAGACGAATAGAGAGAAACCTGCAGCCCTGCTTCACTACTCGGGAAGCTTTCCCCAAGGTGATGGGGACCAGATGCTTAAACCTGGTTCCTTTCATTTTGTAACATGTATGTTCAGTGGGGTGGGCCACCACCCAGCCCTGGAGAATTATTTTATATGCAGTAAGTAAAGCAGTGCTGCAAAGTAAACTGCAAATATCAAATGAAGGTTCAAGATAAACACATACTTTATTCTGGCAGCTTCTTCTGTCTCTCCTTCAAACTCCCAGAGATAGGGGACAATTATCCTCTCCCACTGAACCATTCAGAAGCATTCTTAAGAAACACAAATAAGAAGATACATAAGTTTACAAGATACAGCTGCCAGTTCATTAGATCTTCACCTTAAACTGTGTGTGTGTGTGTATGACAGAATTCAATTTTCTAGGGAAATCTACACAAGGCTTTATAGAAAGACAGATGATGTTTATTACCTCACGACTTCACTCATATCTCTGTTTTCCTGTCTGAATGAGACAAGTTCAGAGCCAGCCCCTAAGAAACAGACACCTCAGCATAGCTGCTTTTGCCTAACTTGTTGCTTATGATGTTACCAAGGCCATGAAGAAAAACAAATGCACCATTCAGTAGATTCATTACTTTAAGCCTATAAATTATTCCCACTTGAAGGGGTGAAGTTTACTAATATTCTCTAGTCAGGCAGAAAATTTCACAGATCTTGATAACAGACACTATCTCAGCAACACTCTAAGTGATTAAAGAATTACATTTGCAAGAAAGGAGAACCCCCCAAAAATGTATACCTACTGTCTTTAATAGGACTAAACACTTGTAAAACTCCAGGCAAGAAAAAAAAAGTTGTGCCTTGAAGTAAACCAAACATAACATGCCCATCCTATCCATAAACTGGATCCCCAAATAAAACCTCTAGCATATTCACAGGGTGAGGGTGAGGGTTCTGCAGATAAGTCAAAATGGTGAAGAATAAGATAGTCATGTGAAAAAGTGGTTTTCTAGGTGGTGGTGGGGGAATGGATTGACCTGCTAACCATTCATGTCCAGCAGAGAAGCGATTACAGGTGGCAGAACTCCTACCTCCTGCACCCCAAAAAGAACTTTAGGCCATACTCCCAGAGGGGTAAAGGAAGAAGACCAAAGAACTCTGAATCCCAGTTCCACCAGAACCCAAAGCACTTGGTATCAACAATCTTGTGTTTGTACCATCATAGAAAGAAGAAGCCAGGCACTGTTTTCCTTGTCAGAGAGAAGAGGGGAAAAAAAGACACTCAAAAGTAACAACAGGTATAGATGTGACTTAGGAAGTGAAGGCAGCAACACAGAAGAGTATATAGACATAGATATAAACAGTTATAAAGTCAGCCCATATCTGTGACCTTGGGAGAACTACTGCAGTTTCCTGTTAACTGCAGGAGATGAGGACACAGAACTCTGGTGGTGGGAACATTACAGAATTATACCCTATTATCTTATAATTTTGTAAATCAATATTGAGCCATTAATAAAATGAACAAATAGTAGGTTTCAACCATGAACAATAATGAAAACTTGGGACTCTTGAGAAGTTTATGAGGCATTTTTTTCCCTGAAGTACATATTGTTTTTATTTGAAGATCCAGTCTTCTCAAGTATATCTCTTGCAATTTGGACAAGTAAATATTTTCTTTCCTTCTTTTTTTTTTTAAAAAAATTAATAGATAGCATAATGGTTATGCAAAGAGACTCTCATGCCTGTGGCTCCAAAGTCCCAGATTTAATCCCCTGCACCACAATAAACCAAAGCTGTGCAGTGCTCTGTGTTTCTCTCTCTGTCTTTCTCTCTCTGAATCTCTCTCAAAAATAAAATAAAATAAAAATTTAATCATATTTATTCCCTTGATTCCACAAGATTGTAAGCATTTTGCCTTCTCTGTTCCTTCTATTAATAACGCCAGCCCTGCCGATAGATTTGAATGGGTGGTACTACCCCAGGGCATGGCGAATAGTCCTACAATTTGTCAAGAGGCTGTTAAATCGGCCCTTTTTCCATATATTCATAAGGGCCTTAATGTTTTTCACTACATGGATGACGTCTTAATATGGGGAGAATTAGATACAGATCTCTGTGCCCTACATGATTTTCTCATTCCTGCCTTAAAGAAAAGCAGCTTTAATGTAGCTCCTGAGAAAATACAGCTAATTCCTCCAATATCTTTCTTAGGTTCAGAGATTTCTCTAATGCAAATTCGTCCCTTAAAACCTAGTGTTACTTTTCCTTCTAACCTTACTCTTGCTTCTTTACAAAGTTTTCTTGGAAATTTAAATTGGCTTAGGCAGTATCTTTATCTGCCTACTAGCTGCCTCCAACCAATGTTTGACCTGTTAAAAGGAAACAAACAGCCCTCCTCAAAAAACGTATGTTAACTCCCAAGGCCTCCTTGTCACTGGAAAGGGTTAACCAGGCCCTCCAGGACATGCACCTTGTTCAATTCCACCCTCCTCTCTGGTAAACCTTCTAATCTTTAACTCCACCCCCACAGTACTGGGGGCACTGTGGCAGAACCATGGGGTTCTTGAGTGGCTGCACACGCCAGTAGGTGGAGCTACAAGACTCCTCACTGACATAGACATGTTAGCATTCATGGTTCACCAAGAAAGAAACAGGTCTGTGCAGGTCTTAGGGAAAGAACCAGATTTAATTATTCTTCCTTTTTCTCTCACAGATACAGAGTGGCTCATAAGCCACCATTCCCATTTTGCCATAAGCTTTGTGGGGTTTCCAGGACAAGTAGATAACCATTTTCCTTCTAATAAATTGATAGCTTCTTTACCTCTTTTGCCTCTACTAGTACCTAAACTTTTCTCTTGAGATCCCATCCCTTCTGCTCCTACAGTCTTCACTGATGGTGGAATAAAGGGAGCTGCTACTCTTATATATTACCCAGACAAACAATCCCCTAAATCTCTCTTTACTGAGCTTCCTGATAATTGCCCTCAGTACAAAGAACTTTATGCTCTTTTCCTTGCATTAAAAGCTGTACCAGAATCCTTCAACCTTTTTTCTGACAGTGTGTATACTGTTAACTTCCATGGATTGCTCATTCTTATGTGAAAATTGATGACAACCCACTTTCCCCTCTCTTGATTAAAATCACCTCTACGCTCTGCTCTCGAACCCAACCACTGTATATTCAATACCTTCATTCCCACAGCCCTCTTCCTGGTTCCCTGTCCGAAGGGAATGCTGCAGCTGACCACCTTGCCTCCACAGGAACTCTCCTAGTCTCTGTCTCTGATCCTGCTGACTTGCATTCCCTAACCCATGTTAATCTTAAAGGCCTTCGAGCTCGATTTCCTGATGTTCCTTTACCACAGTTGAAACATATCCTTGCTACATGTTCTTCTTGTGCAAGTCTCATAAAAACACCTGCTAGTCAAACTCTTGGGGTGAACCCCTGAGGCTTAAAAGCCAACACTCTTTGGCAAATCAATGTCACCACATACCAAACTTAGGCAAACAAAAATATATGTTTGTCTCAATTGATAGCTTTTCTAAATTTTTGTGGGCGACAGCTCAGATGGGAGAAAGCTCTAAAAAGCTTATAAGCCATATGCTCTCCTGTTTTGTTGTAATGGGCTTACATCTTCAACTAAAAACTGACAATAAGAATATGTTTACCAGCAAACAATTTAAATATTTTTGTTCCCTCTGGAACATTACTCACACCACAGACATTCCCTATAATCCACAGGGACATGGCATTGTAGAGCAGGCCCATCAAACCCTTAATGCTCAATTAAACAAAGATAAAGGAGGAATGTACCCCCCCAATATCCAGCTAGCAAAAGCCTTAACTACATTAAATCTCTTTAATATTTACAATAACTCAGACCTACCTCCTATTATTCTTCATTGGCAAACACCATCCACCCTCCCAGCTATTAAGGTTAAATGGAGAGACCCACTCGATAAAATTTGGAAAGGGCCTGACCCCCTATTGACCATGGGGAGAGGTTTTGCATGCATTTTTCCACAGAATTACTCCAAACCTGTCTGGGTTCCTGCCCACCATGTCCGACAATACCCGCATGATGACGCTGCTATCCCTGAAGAACAAGAAATACTACAAGAGGACTAGATGCAGGATGCATCCCAGGATCCATAATACGACAGGGTGGAATCTGGAAAATCTGGCTCACAGAGCCCTCTCTCCTACCCCTTCTCTGGATGTCTTATGTTATGACTGGTCAGCTGTGTTTTGTGAGTGAGTGTGTTGAATGACCAAAAATTTTTGTATGACCTATCTGCTCAGAGTACTCTAAAAGGTAATTGACTTTATATAAAAATGCTGGATGCAGGGAGTCGGGCTGTAGCGCAGCGGGTTAAGCGCAGGTGGCACAAAGCACAAGGACCGGCATAAGGATCCCGGTTCGAACCCCGGCTCCCCACCTGCAGGGGAGTCGCTTCACAGGCGGTGAAGCAGGTCTGCAGGTGTCTATCTTTCTCTCCCCCTCTCTGTCTATTTACTATTTATCCCCCTCCTCTCTCCATTTCTCTCTGTCCTATCCAACAACGACAACAACAATAATAACTACAACAATAAAACAACAAGGGCAACAAAAGGGAATAAATAAATAAATAATAAATAATTAAAAAAATGCTGGATGCAGCAAAGTTTTCTGGAGATGTCCAGAAACATTCCAAAATAATTTTTTTCTCTTTTTGATTTTTTTATGTAAGTCTTGGAATATATATATAAGTGCCTAGTCTTAAACTGTGTGAGTAAAGACAGATTTAAATTTGTTTTTAAAATGATATGTTTTCATAACAAAAGTTTTTCTCCTCCAGTGTGCTATAACTGTTTATGGGTATGTTTCAAGTTTGGTAAACATTAACTTAACGGTTAAAAATGTAACCTTGAAGCTACATTACTCCCAGACAAGGCAAAATTAATTTGCTAAAAGTAACTAACTATTTAGGTAAAGTCTAAATATTTAACATGACAATACATTCCCAAAACTAAAATACAAATTCTCTATACAGGGTGCTTTTGAAGGGCCCCCAAAAATGCCCTGTAAACTATCTTGTGGAAATTAATCCACAACAGATCTGGCATCAATCTTACACTGTAAATGTTAAAAACCATTGTCACTAACATGTGTTAACTCTCTAAGGAACCTGAGTCTGTTTATAGTCCAAAGCAAAATGGTTAAAAAATCAATATATATATTTTAACTAAAGTTGGTCTAAAGATACTGCTGTAGAGTCTGCTACAAGAGGTCACATTAGATGACCTTTAAACAAAATCATAAAGATACTTCTTCTTCTTCTAGCGTTTGCCCTTCTTCCGTAGCCAGTCAACAGCGTCAGGTTGAGCCTGATGTAAAGTTTTGAGACCTCCTTTGAATCTGGAGAGGTGGCAGTCATTGACTATGTGGGTCATAGTCTGTCTGTAGCCGGAGGAGCAGTTCAGGTCGTCTCTAGCTCCCCAGCGATGGAACATAGCAGCGCACCGGCCATGGCCTGTCCGATAGCAATTGAGGAGGGCCCAATCATAATGTGCTAGGTCAAAGCCAGGTTGACGCTTGCAGGGGTCTGCGATGAGGTGTTTGTTCTTTACCTCAGCTGACTGCCAGCTCTGTTTCCACGAGTCTGGAACAGAGAAGTTCAGTGTAGGCGTAGGGGACCAGATTGGGTGACGAGACGTCAAGCGTTGGACAGGGTAGGCGAAGATATCCGCGTATATTGGCAGGTCTGGTCAAGCGTAGACGTGGGAAATGAACTTAGATGATGCCGCATCCCGACGAATATCTGGCGGGGCGATGTTGCTAAGAACTGGCAGCCATGGAACCGGGGTGGAACAGATGGTTCCAGAAATTATCCTCATGGAGGAATATAATTTGGAATCGACCAAGTGGACATGGGGGCTACGGAACCATACTGGGGCACAGTATTCTGCAGTGGAATAGCATAATGCCAGAGATGATGATCGTAGTGTGGAAGCGCTCGCACCCCATGAGGAGCTAGCCAGTCTTGCAATGATGTTATTCCTCGCGCCCACCTTTGCTGCAGTTTTTATGAGATGTTTGTGAAATGACAGAGTGCGATCGAGAGTAACGCCAAGATATACTGGCTGGGCTTCATGCCGGATTCTCGTATCGCCAAGCTGCACATTAAGCTCACGCGAGGCCGAGGCATGGTGTAGATGGAAAACAGATGATACTTAAACCAATTATAATCATTGAGCTATCAATTATAGTAAACCTCTAACTTGTTACAAGTTTTTTTTTCACTAATAAGTGATTACAGCTATCAAGCCTTCACATGAAGTATCATCTGTTCATATGGTAAGGTATTAAACTATAAAAAGCTCCTCCATATGCAACTTATGTGAATTAACAACATTCACGCTGCTGGCTTTTCAAAGACTGACCCTGTGTAGTTCATAGACTTCACAGACTGTTGCCTTGAGGACTATACAATGCCAAATAGCCTCTCTGCTGGCGGGCCATGCCCTCCTGCCTACAGGTCCTGCCCTTTGAGGCAGGAAACACCCCCTTATCACGAACCCTTGCCCCCCCCCAGAGACAGGGTACATTCCTTTGTGCACTTTCCCTTGACATCACACTGGCTCTTAATGCTCCCCTACTTGTTCCTTCCTGTTTTGTTATATCATTCAGGTTTGTGCCCAAAAGGTTTCTGCTCACCCCTACACTACTATTCCTCTGTCACAGATAGAGTCTTTTACAGGCATTGACCCATCCTAATGCAATGACTAGATAGAAAGATAGGGAAAGATGTAGAAATATTGTGCAGAGATGGTGGAGCCTGGCAGAGCTTAACCTATGAGATGAGTCCCTCCAGGTAAGTCTCTCTCTCTCTCTACAGAGGGGTTGAGCACAGGGGGGACACATAAATCTCAAAAGGTTGGCGGCCATGTAAGTCTTCCCTCCCCCACAAAAACATCCTACATCTTCCCATCTGATCATGGCATTCCTCAAAAACATTTAAGCTTGCTCCACTCTAAATTTCCTATACTATGGCCATTAGATATAAGGAAAGGAGGAGATGCTGGGAAATTGTGCAGATGCAGTCACATCTGCCATGTTGTCTCCTCAGGCTATTGCTAGTTCCCGTGAGAGTGGGACATTCTAGGAGCGCCTGTTCTGCCATGTTGTGCCCCCAGGGTATTGTCAATTCCCTGTGATAGTTGGAGTGCTTTGGTTACTCCTTCCCATTCACATGAGAGTTATTATCCTATCCTGGAGTGCTATGGTTACTCCTCCCCTTCTCACTCTCATGAGAGCTATTCCCATAAAAACCCTTCTTCTTCCACCCCTCATTCTCTTGCCCACCTTTCACTTCGGTGATTAGACACAGGGAAGGTTCTGTACGCGCTCAACCATGTATGCCACCACCAAGCCCCTAACTTTTCTTTCCTTCTATTAATAGTCCTACATTCAAGTGTTTCTTTATCTGGTTTTCATGTCACAGCAGAAAAACAGTATTACACTGTTCTATTTCAACTCAAGAATGATTCATACTTCGACACAACCTGATCATACACCAATTTTATTTTTATCTTCCACTGTGCCTTAAAATTGCACCTTCCCTGCCTTCAAACCCTTGAGTAGATTCCTTGACTTTACTGTTCAAGCAATCCCTTAAAAGTCCTCAAACACCTACCGGGTAAAACATTCTATCTCTAGTCCTGTCCCAGCTAATTCCTGCTGTGTGTAGGTGTCCTATAGGAATTGGGGGAACACTGACTGACCCCTTTTCTTTTTCTCCACTTGTGCTCAACTGCTGAATATCTTCTCACCTTGCTAAGAGTAAAGCATGAGATCTCTACATATGGGTACTTTCATAACCTTCAGACAACTGCAGCTGACTGCTCAATCCTACATTAGTCTCAGAGGTTCTGAAACATCTAGGTGTTGGAGTGGCCTCACTCTTGGGCAAACTGCTCCTAAGCCAGATCTCTTGTCCACATAGTCCCACCCTGTTACCAGGAAATCTTCAGTCGTCCTCTGTTTCAACACACTCCAGCAAGGCAAATGATTCTGATCCCAAATTCAAGAAACAGCTCAACTAATAACTCTAGGAAAGTCCACTCCACTAGGTGTGTGGTGAAGGAAGAGACAACAAGTCTCTCCAAGGAATTTCTTTTTTGTGGTCTAGAAGGTAGCACAGTGGATAAAGCACTGGACACTCAAGCATTAGGTCCCTAGTTCAGTCCCCAGGAGTACATGTGCCAGAGTGATATCTGGTTCTTTCTCTCTCATCTCCTCCTATCTTTCTCATTAGTAAATAAATAAAATCTTTAAAAAAAAAAAAAGAAACTTCTTTGTCTCTGCCTTTCCACTGCTCACTCATTCCCCCCACCCTCCCCTCTATCCCCTACTCTCTTTCTTTCTATTGCTCTTTTATCTTTCTTTTCTTTCATCAGGGCTTCACCACTCCAGACTGTTCATTTTCAGAGAGAAAGAGAAACAAAGATATAGAGAGGCAGAGAGAGTGGAAAACAACAACAACAAAGCATCCTCCAATGTGATAGGGGCTTGGTTTGAAACTAGGTGCTATAGCAGAACACTACCCAAGTGGACTATTTTGCTAGCCCTCTCCAAGGAACTTTCTCTACCAAAGTTGCCTCAGAAGTGACTACTACCAGTATTGCCACCAGGACCTTTGCTACATAACTCCACTGCTCTCCACGAACTTTCCTTTCAGTTTCAGTTAGAAAGAGACAGAGGAAAAAGACACCACAGCTGTGCTCCACCATCCATGGAGCTTTTACCCCTTGGTGGTTTCATGTGGTGCTCCCACTTTGTACTGGGGGCTTAAACCCAGGTTTCCATGCACTCTATCTCTCAGCCCCAGTGCTCATACTATATCTTGGAAATGGCGAATGGAATTTAAATGACATGGAAAAGTTCTCAAGTATCTACAATGAAATTTCTATTTGGTGGCCTAGCACTATATATATATTTCCACATCAGTTGAGCATGCACTCAAGTGAAAACTTTACATGCCCTGTTCTATTTGTAGACATATATAAATATTTCAAAAAGGTTGGTAAGTTCTGGTTATATGTAAAGTTCATTCTACTCTTATATATCTAATAGAATAGAGAAATTTCAGCACTGACAAGGACTTTCAGAGACATAACATCAAATATTCTCATGCAGTAAAGAGTCTCTTCAGCTCTTTGGTGCTGACAGATCACCTAGCACTGGCATCTGTCAGTGGGAATAAACCTACTTCCTCTCCCTCAGATAACTAAGGACAGGCCTCATAGCTATTGGTCACAGGCCTTCTTTACTACTTCTTAGGGATATAATCTTATGCAAAGTAATTAATCCCTCAGTGTCACTGCATCTTCATATACTAAATAAGAACAGCAGTAAGTATAATCCCTATTTCATGATGTTAGGGAGACTGAAATAACATTGTGAAATACTAACAACTATGCCTCAAACATAGTAAGGTGCATACAAACTTATTTTTTTACATGAAAAAAATTATTTTAGTATCTTTATTTAATGGATAGACAGCCAGAAATTGAAAGGGTAGAGAGAGATAGAAAGGGATAGAGACAGAGAGACACCTGCAGCAAAGCTTCACCACTCTCAAAGCTTTCCCCATTCAAGTGGGGAATGGGAGCTTGAACCAGAGTCCTTGAGCACTGTAACATGTGCACTTAATCAGGTGTGCCACCACCCAGGCCCCCAAGCTACCATTTAAACAGAGCTGGATGGATCACTGATACTCTCACATCCTCTCTTGCAAATGAGTGGGGTCCCTCTTATCCTTTCCTTTTGACTTTTGAGTTTACAGTTCTTAACTCTGATAAATGAGTCCTCCTCCTCTCTCTTTGAAATTCTTTATCCCTACCCCATTCCTTGTCTTCTTTTTACTACAGAACTTACAGTCATCCTGGTTATCTGTATTTGTATAACTGAATGTGTTCTTTTCTCTTCCTAGTCTAATATTCTTCTGATTACATGATCATCCCTAGAACAATCCTTGTGGATACAAGAAAATTTCCTCTCTGCTCCTACACCCATAATGAGCAAGGAGGGGGTGATTAGCTAAATTTTTCACAAGTCTGTAGCTTCAGGACTGTTAGGACTCTCATCTGCAAAATGTAAATAGCAGCAGCTACCAGGCAGTGAGAAC